>NC_045558.1:46705704-47033204 GCF_009769535.1 Thamnophis elegans
GAAATTTATTATTTTGTGTACTTACTACTTAAATACGAATAAAATAAGTACACAAAACAATAAAACAGCTATTTACAGATGAAATATGGCTGTCCTTGCCAGTCTTCAACATTACTGACCATCTTACACATACACTTCCAGCTCCTCTGCCTCTTCCCTCTTCCTGGATTAACTCAGACATTTTTAAAACTCACAGCCTGTGAACACACAAGACATTTTTAAAACCCACAGCCTGTGCACAGCACAGTCACTTCCAGCCCCTCTGCCTCTTCCCTCTTACTGGATTCACTCAGAGGTTTTTAAAATTCATAGCCCATGCACACGCACACATTCCAGCCCCTCTAGCTCTTAACCTCTTCCTGGATTCACTCAGAGGTTTTTAAAACTCACAGCCTGTGCATGGCACACACTCTTCCAGCCCCTCTCCCTCTTCCCTCTTCATGGAGTCATTCAGATGTTTTTAAAACTCATCGCCCGTGCACATGCACACACTTCCAGCCACTCTGCCTCTTCCCTCTTCCTGGATGCACTCAGACGTTTTTAAAAGAGTGGAAGAGTGTATGCATGTGTACAGGCTGTGAGTTTTAAAAACGGCTGAGTGAATCCAGGAAGAAGGAAGAGGCAGAGGGGCTGGAAGTGTGTGAGTGTGTGCACAGGCTGTGAGTTTTAAAAATGGCTGATGAATCCAGGAAGAGAGAAGAGGCAGAGGGGCTGGAAGTGTGTGTGCTGTGCACAGGCTTTGAGTTTTAAAAACATCTGAGTGAATCCAGGAAGAGGGAAGAGGCAGAGGGGCTGGAAGAGTGTGTACTGTGCACAGGCTTTGAGTTTTAAAAACGTCTTGTGTGTGCATAGGCTGTGAATTTTAAAGATGTCTGAGTGAATCCAGGAAGAGGGAAGAGGCAGAGGGGCTGGAAGAGTGTATGCTCTGCACAGGCTGTGAGTTTTAAAAACGTCTGAGTGAATCCAGGAAGAGGGAAGAGGCAGAGGGGCTGGAAGTGTATGTTCCTACAGTATTTTACAGCCCCTCTGCCTCTTCTTCTTCCTAGATTCACTGAGATGTTTTTTAAAACCCACAGCCTGTGCACATGCACACACTCTTTCAGCAGCTCCTCTGCCTCTTCCCTCTTCCCCAAAATCTTCTTCTCCCACCCCAGCCACTCACCAGTTCTTTTTTCTTCTAGTTCTTCTGAGACCTTTTGGGCAGCATGGTGAGGATGGGCGAGGTGAGTCAAAGAGCGAATGAGGGGAGGGAGCGTTCCAGTAGGGGGCCTCCTGATAAATGGGAAGGAACACTAAATTTCACCATCCAGTATGGCCATACCATTCCTCCCCTGCCTTCTTGTCACTTTCTCAGCAATGAACCCATTGTTTCCTTTCCTTTTTTGTTTTTAACATGTTGGAAGAATCTTTTTTGTTATTTTTTACTTTTGTCACAAGCCTTTATTCATTGTGAGCTTTAGCTTTCCTGATTTCATTTTTACAGGCTCAGGCTATTTGCTGATATTCTGCCTTAGTTATTTGCCCCTCTTTCCACTTTTTATACATGTCCTTTTTATCTTTCAATTTGTCAGAGAGTTCTTTATGTAGCCATGCTTCAACCAGACTTCAACCAGTAAATGGAGTATTGTTAGCTGCAACTGGGCATTCTTGTAATAAGAGAAATATAAAATAACATGTCCTAGTCTTTCAAGAACTCCTTCACCAAGGAGCAAAATCTTTTGGATGTAATTCCTCAAATGTTCCCTTGAGAACAGCTGTTGGGGAGGCATTAAATCTAGCCAATAGTTTCAGAGTTTAGAAATATTATTTGGCACATGTATCAAGTCAGCTTGAAAAAAGGTGAATGATTTGCCCAAGAGCACATCTGTGCATATGGCAGCCAGATCTAATTGTGCTTCCAAATATTTGGCACATAGTTTAAGGGCTGCCTTGTTTATATAATGATTGTATTTAGTGAGAAACCACAGCATTTCATTTTCTCATGCAGTGTCCTACCTTACAATGAAATAATATGTTCACTTAAAATTACAGGTGATAAGATATGGGGAGAGTAATCTTAACAAATAAGAGAAGATGCATATCCAGTTATGGGTTTCTCTTTTGGATACATCAACATCATGGTGTAAAATGAAATTAGGAATGTATCCTGAACTTTAAAAATTTGGATTGCACTGCTCTAAACTGGTAAAGAAACTGTGCAGTAAAGGTTGTATCAGTGCTGAAAGTAGGAATAGTTTTAGTGTGGCAGATACAAATAATGCACTTCTAGTGTACTAAAAGTTCCACAAGTTTGCTTTTTCTTTAACCAAACTGTTTTTTTTTAATTGGACCACTGTAAGAGTTTATTATATAAACATCTAGGATGCAGTTTGCTTGTGCTTAGGATGTAAAGAAGATGCTAGGGCTAAATCTTACTTCTTTGGATATAATGCCTTAATATCTATGAAGGTGTGACAGTTAGAATGGGGTTTCATCAATCCAGATTACATGGAATAATTTCAACTGTGATAAGGTTGTCACCTGGATTTTTGTCAAGCTTAGTTGTTTTACAAGATCGATGATATCTAATCCTGTTACAGGGGCCACTGTGGTATCAGACTTTCATTAAGCTCTAGGTCAAGCTCAGTTGAATGCTGTTGTGAGTATAATACCCTAAAACGATTTTTCCATGCCAAAGCTGGCATTAAACAAAGAAGACATAAAGCTGGCTGGTGGGGGGTGGGGAGATATTTATCTGTTGCCAAAACAAAAATTCTTGAAGTGAGAGGCCAAAATTAATAATTGCTATGAATTCCTGAGTGTCTGCCTTGTCTTAGACTGGAAAAATGTTTATACATTTTTTCAGAGACGGCAGAATTTGGATCATCTAGAGAAAGTTTACGTATTATCTTAAAACAGCAGACTAATTCCATCTAGCATCCTAGCATTCACAATCAAACCAAAGTTGGGCAAGTGACTTAATATTTGTACTTCTACATTTATTTGGCTGGAATAATAGTGACTGGAGAAATTGAAACAATTTATTACAGTCTGCCATATTAGTGATTCCGGATGTCCTTCTGAGAATTTGTATCAGATCAGGGAACCTCTGCTTTCACAGTAAGTTTCCATATGTTTTGAAAAAGCTAAATCATCAATTCACACTGTGCACAAAGGTTGACTAGATTGGAAACTGAATCTTCAATCCTGTCTCATGATAGATGAGGAATCTCCTCTGCATCAGAAGATGGAGATTATGGGAAGTTGTGTGATCGTCAGGTTTTACCATCAATACTTTAAAACTTTCTTACTCTGTACAGATAGTCCTTGGCTTACAACATTTCCTTTAGTGACCATTCAAAGTCAGCACTGAAAAAAGTCACTTCTGACTGTGTTCACACTTTCATCATGTTGCAGCATCTCATGGTCACATGATCAAAATCCAGATGCTTGGCAACTGACTCATATTTATGATGGTTGCAGTGTCTCAAGGGTCATGTGATCACCATTTGTGACCTTTGCAAAATTATGGATAATTGGAAATAGCACTGCACTAAATAAAGGAAAAGATCAACAAAACTAGAGAAATATTAACCTTAGTTGGAAGGTTTCTCTCTCTCTTTTCTTTGTTTCCAATTTGGGTTCTTGTATGTGTGTGTGTGTGTGTGTGTGTGCGCGCGCGCGTGTGCGTGCACGTGTGTGTGTATGTATGTACAGTATTTTTCAGGCTAGCTTTTGGGGAGGAAAATAAGAAAAACAAATCTGCCTTTGCCTCCCAGCAATTTGCCTCCTTGCAGCAAACAGCAAACAGCTTCAGAACAACCTGATTTAGCATGAGAAGCTGATTGGTGGTTGGATTTTTCTCCCAGAATACTGGCTATCAGCTGTTCCAGGCTGCGCGGATCACCACCGGCCATCGCCATCAACGCCGCCTCTGCATGCCCCAATTTTAGCCTCTGCTCATCCTTTTTTTTTGGCCTCTGCACATCTCATTTTTGGCCCCTTCCAGGTGTGGAGATAGGTGGTGGTAGCGGTCCCAGCCACCTGGAACAGGCTGAAAATGGGGCATGTGGAGACAGAAAACAGGATGCATGGAGGCAGAAAGTGGGTGCACAGAGACGGCGATAGGTGGCAGCCATGATGGATGTTGATAGTGGTGATGGGCAGTGGTGATCTCCACAGCCTGGAATAGTTGATAGGTGGTATTCTGGGAGGCTGATCCAACCACTAACAAATCAGACTGCTGACCAGATTGTTTGCTGTTTGCTGCAGGGAAGGAAAATTGGTGGGAGGCAGAGACTGAAGGGGGCTGGCAGATGGGTAGGCCTTCAGCAATATAAGACGCTGTATAAGATGCCCAGACATTTCCACACATTTTTTGGAGGGAGGGAAGTGGGTCTTACACACCAAAAAATATGGTAGTTTTAATTTGAAAATATAGGGGAAATGCACAGGAGATATGGTACTGGGACACAATTATGTAATCACAGTAAATCAAACCAAATCTTTATTATGGTCATAGACCAGCATAAGGACTGTGGGATACAAACAATATTTGTGCGACAAATTCATATTTTCTATTTGTTTGCATTGCCTTTATGGCATCACTGCAGTTTGCAATAGACTTTCCTAGATGGATGATCAAATCCTTGCAGATGTGGTTTATTGATTTATTTATAACATGCATGACCTACACTTTTCTTCAACTGGAAGGGTTTCCAGTGAAACTTATTGATCAATTACAAAGTCAATGCTCCCCTGGGTTTACGTCTAAAGACCCAACACCAAAGGAGAAACTATTCTGTGAGAAAAGGAAAGCAAATCCACTCAGTATCCCATTGTTTCAAATTATAGGTATGTATTCCTTCTTCCACCAGATATTCAATTTAGTGGAAGAATTATTGATGGCAAAGTCTAATGCAAGAGAACTTAGGGTGACTCTGCTTTCCCACTTTTCTTTGCAAAATTCTAATGAAATAGTGCTGTAGGGTAAGATTCAAGCGTAAAAGATCTTTCATAGCAGGTGTTTAAAGTTACAAGCTGAGCTTCAATTGATTCTTGGTCACATGGACACTTAAGACACAGCAAATCCTGATTAGAGCTGGTGCATGATTGCACTCAGCATGCCTCTAAGCTCAAAGGTAGTCTCACACAGCCTCTGAAATGCAACATAGGCTGAGCCATTTTTAACTAGAGCTCACACTAATAAATCTGAGAATCAAGTCTAAGCCCCTCACTTCAACAAATTGCAATTAGGTTTATATTCAAGTTTATACATCTAAATCATGATATCAGTGGGAGTGAACCAGATTTTTATTTTATTTTTTCAAAGACACCCAAGGGTTGTTTTTTTTTTCTAGAAGAAAAAGGAATAAATGAAACTTCTGCAAACTCAGAAGTGCTATTTACAACAATGATCAGACAGCTTAGTCATTTTCTGTGGCTTATGTTAAAAATTAGTTTGACCCTACAGAGGTACCTTGGTACTCAACTGCTTCAAAACTTATCGAATTTAGTACTTGATGCATTTTGACATGAAAATGTTGTCTCTGCACTCATCATTTGTTTAGTATTTGATACATTGGGATAGAAAGAGGAAGATAGCTGCAGGAAATGGAAGGAAGTCAACCATGCTAGGAAGATTGCTGAAAAAGGAAGTGGGGAATGACTACAGAGCAGAGATGGGTTCCTGCCAGTTTGCACCTCTTCAGGCGTACAGGTTCCAGAAATTTGCTGTACTTTTGCATACCTGTTCCACGGTATGCTCCCCTGCCCTGCAGCCCATTTGCAAGTGCTTCTCAAAGAGAAGGAAGCGGGGGCAGGGCTTCTTCAGAGGACCCGAGGCAAGAGCAGAGTTGAAGTCCTCTCTGAAGCAGCTGGAAAAGGAATGTGTGGATCGGAGGGAGGAATTCAAACTTCATCCTCCAGGTGCTGTGCGTGGCTTTGGGCAAAGGCTGGAGGGAAGGACCCTGGCTCGCCTGTGCTCTCCCTCCCCAAGTGTAGTTTGATTGCAGGCAGAGCCACGTTGCCTTTTCAAACCTGTAATCAGTGAAGCTGGCCTGGATTTTTACATAGTGGATCCTTCTGGGACTGGGGGAAAGTGTGTGTGCTACAGCATGGCTCTTTGCCTGGCTTCCTGCCTCTTCCTGTGGTGTCCTCAGTGCTTGCTCGTGCTCTCCCTCCCCAAATGTAGTGACTTCTTCCCCAGGCCCCATCCATTTCTCCTCCCACACACACTCACAGCTGGATAAAACTCCAGCCCAGCTTCACTGATTACAAGTTTGAAAAGGCAACATGGCTCCACCTGCAATCACATTACACTTGAAGAGGGAGAGCACAAGCGAGCACTGAAGAGACCACAGGAAGAGGCAGGAAGCCAGGCAAAGAGCCATGCTGTAGCACATACACTTTACCCAGCCTCTTTCTTTTGGAAGGCTTGGATCAGCTCCCCTCCAGCTTCTCTGCCTCTCCTCTCACCCCAGCCTGCCAGCAGGAGGTGAATGGGTGGGCTTTATTGCGTTCCAGGGTATTTCTCACCCAGACAGCAGGCTACTTTTGCAATGGGGAGGTATTTGGGGAAGATAGCGGGAGAATGGAGGGGATGGCAGAGGAGCTGCTTTCAAGCCATTGGAAAAGATTTCTAATCCAATGTGTGGGTTTGTGTGTGTGTGTGTGTGTTTGAGAGTGGGTGAGTGAGAGAGGGAAGGGGGGAGGAGAGATAGTCCAATCCAACTTCTCTATGTGTGTGTGTGTTTGAGAGAGGGGGGAGGGAGGGAGAGAGGGAGGAAGAAGGGGAAGAGAGAAGAAAAAGGAAAGAAAGAAGGAAACTTCTTTTGCAAAGGAGAAAAACAAATGCTGTCACTTTAAATTGGAACTGAGCATGCCTGGCTGTAGAATTCTGGGAATTGAAGTCCACAAGTCTTAATAATTTTAAATTGAAAAGGTACAGGAAAGAACAAATTGCTTATATGGTTATATGTTATATGGTTTTATGTTTTTGAAATTTTTGGGGTTTGTGCAATATGAGCATTGTGTTTCTAAAAGGTTTGTGAATGGAGCCAAACTTTCTCTAGGGTCATTATCTCATTATCTCTATCTGGCAGGCATCTGGAATGAGCCTCAGGCAGGTTTATTTGTTAGCAGAAAGAAAGAAAAACAGCACAGCAATTTAGGGCTAGAATGCTACTAGAGGTCAACTAGTCCAACCCCCTGCTGCAGCAGGAAACCTTACATTGTATGGATTATTTTGGTGCCTCTAATAGAGAGGAAAATTGCCAGAAAGGAGAAATAGTTTACTAGGACAAGGCTGCCGTGCATAGGAAGGCAGAGATAGTCCTTGACTTATGACTACAATTGAGCCCAAAATTTTGGTTGCTAAGCAAGAGCGTTGTTAAGTGAGCTTCACCACATTTTACCCAATCCATGACATCTCCTGGTGAGTGACATCAAGTTGGCCATTCCCACCCAGTCACATGACTGCCAAGCCACTCCCACAAAACAGGCCACACCTACAGAATAGGTTCTAAAAAAATTGAAACCCACCACTGCTTCAGAGGGTCAACAAGAAGTCAGCAATTCTGGGAAGGTTGCAGACACAGGAAAAGGAATAGACAGGAAGTCCTTCCCAACTGAAACAAAGGGTTATGTAGTAAGTCACATGGTAAGTCGTTTGGTTTGTTTGGTACTCATTATTTTTAGTAGCTGTTATGCCTCACAGAAACAATTAGCGGTGAGTACAAATGTACTACTGTACTTTTTGTATTTTTGATCCCTGGAAGGAAACAACTTCTATTAGGTGAATATCAACCTAGCAGTACAATTTCCTTTCTCTACATCTAGCAAAGACTTTGGCTTTCCCCAAATCAATATTGGATATATAAAACATTGAGCAATATAATAATTGTAGATTCATGTCACAATCAGCCTATCTCCCAATAAATATACCCAATGCTTATTAGGGTCTTTAAGCTACAGATAGTTTAAGTAAGATAATAGGAAGTGAAAATATTCACTTTCAGGAACACACTGACCTCTATGGAATCTTAACTCTAGATAATTGCTGGCTATGTTATTAGCAATAGCAATAGCACTTACATACCACTTCTCAACCCTCTCTAAGTGGTTTTTACAGTTTGCCCCCAACAATCTCTTGGTTTTCTCTGTATTCTATTTTCTGGATTCAATTAAACACCACTGTTGATTTTATATAACAAGAAATCATTGGCCTCCCCTGAATGTACATCTTATTTTGGCAAATAATATTGTAAAACAACCGAACAATTTTTGAAAATAACTTCAGGGAAACCATAAATAGTTATGTCATTCATCAAGTTACACAATTGCAACAAATAACTTTCTAGTCAATGATTGAATCAATAAGATACATAAATGGAAGCATTTAAATGAAAATCAAATATATTGAAACTGTCAAGACTGACTGACACATGTCCATACTAATAGATTAGATGATTGCCAGAGATAATCATAACAATTCTCATGATCACAGCAATTATCTTGAACCTCTTCAATCATTACAGCGGGATTTTTTTTTACAGGCAACAATATGGGATTTGGCTGCCTAACACAGCTGAATTGGCAAACATAATGGGTTGTTGGATAGCCTCCAAAATTGCCTGTCATAGTTTCCTATTAGAAACTGAAGCATCTCTTGGGCTTTTTCCTGTTTCCTCCGTTATGATTTTGTGCTGAATATAATCATTTTATTCACTTTCATTATTTGGTAATGGATAGCTGTGATTTTTGAATGTAGGAAGCAAAAGTCTCTCAGCTTCAAGAAGCTATTGTTTGTTTCAGGAATCAGGATTTTCAAGATGAAAAATATAGCCTATTTCTTCAATTTTCATCTGGAGGAAAGCTGGGTTTTTATTTTAAAGCCTTTCTAGACCCCAAAAACCTTGCTCTTTTTCTTCACCTGAAGCCAGCATGTTCCTAGTTTTGTATTGTCCAGCATACATTCACTCCTTCTGCCAACATGCAATGTATTTCCTACTGGTAACTTATAGCCAAGTGCAATGAGAGTTAAACAAAAACTAGAAACAAAAGCCAGAAACCACCCATATTCTACTTATGCTTCCTTCTGCATTAATTCCCTTTCTTCCAACAGTAATCGGCCAATAGTTTAATGTGAAAGGCTTATGTTGGCTGCTTAAGCTATAGAAATTTGTTCAGTTTAAATGGCTTATATTATACCCATGAAGAGAAAATTACCATTAGTCTGAGTTTCATTACAGGATTAAATATAGATTTTCTTAGTTTTATGAATCTGCATTTAACTGCTAAATTGATAACAAATTTAGTTGTTATCTTAAGGAGGAGTTTTTCATGTTGAAGGAATGAATGAATCCACCAGAAACATTTTAAAACGCTGTATCTAATTTTATACCATGAGTTGTTGTTGTTGTTGTTGTTGTTGTTATTATTATTATTATTATTATTATTATTATTATTATTATACAATTGTATCACAGCGGCCAGTTGTTTCGCCAGATTTGGCATTGGTTACTAGTCGGGCCCCACCCAGGGGCCTAGGACGTCGTAACTTTTGTGTATGTGTGAGGGAAAGACGCAGGAGCCATGGATCAGAGAGCAAGATCTTTATTGCGAAATGACTGCGATTCAGAATCTGTTACAACGGTCACTGTATTTATACCCTCAGGCACCAACTGTCGTTTAACTGTCATTACAACCTCCGATCACAGGCTGTGCTTCGACCCGACCAATTAGAGCGCAGCACAGGCTGTTGCTGGGCATACAATACTCAATACTCCTTCCCCCCAGTTATTTGCAATAATTACCAATCAATTGCATGTTATTTATTGCATTTTTTTGTATTGTCAAATTGCGTGTAATTTGTTTGCATTTTTGTGTTATCTGTTTATTTAATTGCATTTTTTTGTGTTCATGTTCAACATTACAATGTTATCTGTTTATTTATTTGCATTTTTTGTGTTTTTGTGCTTTGTGTTCATGTTCAACATTACAATGTTATCTGTTTATTTATTTGCATTTTTTGTTTTTTGTGTTCATGTTCAACATTACAATGTTATCTGTTTATTTATTTTCATGTTCAACATTTACATCAACATTTACACATGTTCAACATTTACGCTCTCCTTCCCCCCAGTTATATATATTCACATTTGCATATTCACATTTGCATATTCACATTTGCATCTTCATATTTGCATATTCAAGCTCTGCGCATGCGTACAAGACCTTATCGAATTTCTTCCGATCATGGAGGCTGGAGAGCTTACATGGAAGAGTCCAAGCCTGTTGGTAAGTTCTGTTGGACGTTACGGTTTCTGTTGGCGGTTTCTGTTAGCGGGGGTTTGCTGCGAGCAGGAATGGCTTTGTGGATGCTCCAGAGAAGGGTAGGCTGACCGAGCGGAGCTTCCTTTTAACGGCGGCGGTTCTTGCTGGCTGGAGGCACTTCTGAGGCTCTGTAAACGGCATTTGAGAGCGGAGACCGACCCTGGAGGCGGCTGAGTTTGAGCGCAGAACCGGCTTTGGAGGTGGCAGCTTTTTTTTAGGAGGTTTGAGAGCGGAGGCGTTTAGGAGGTTTGAGAGCGGAAGCGGCGCCCTGGAGGCGGCGGCGTTGGAAGAGGTCTGTGAGCCCTGGAGGCGGCGTGGAAGTTCCTGGAAGTTCCTGGGCTCGAACGGGAAGCAGCAGGCGGCTTCTGAGCGGCTAGAGGCTACTAGAGTTGCTCCTTGGGAGGCAAGCAGCTTTGTAATGCAAATGGCCTTGGAAGGCAGGCAGCTATGGAAAGCCCAGGTGGAGCAGCGGTTGGCTCCAGGCAGCAGCGGCGGCTGGCGGCTTTGTAAGAAGAACGGCGGCAGCAGCTATGCTTGGTCAATTTGGAAGGCAGGTAGCAGACTTCTGACAGGCAGGTAGCAGGCTTCTGACAGCTTCTGAGCACGTGTCAGAGGTTTGAGAGACGTCGATCTACAGCTGGGTCTCTTTTCAAGTGCAGATGGAAGCAGTGTCCATTCAGATACTAGGCAGCTAGTTGAGGCCAAGCACTTTGTATTTGGAGCCGGTTGAGGCGACTTCAAATCGAACGTGGTTTGTATTAGGCAGATGGAAGCCGTGAGGAGAACGGAAGGCAGCAGCGGCTGCAGGCAGGCAGGCAGTTCCAGCCGAGGTTGGCCTTCGCGGTCCATGGCTCGTCCTTGAAGTTGGTGTGGCTCGTCCTTCAAGTTGGCGTAGACGGAAGGCTTCACGGTGGCTACTGCTGCTGCTGAGTGCATGCTGGCCATTTGTTCTCCATTGTGACTTTTTTCTGATTTTCGCGTTGTTTTCCAGGCTCTGTGGAATCGCTAATCCCACCTTCGTCGCCAGTGTTAAATATGTTGAGGGAAAGACGCAGGAGCCATGGAATCAGAGAGTAAGATGTTTATTGCGAGATGACTGCGATTCAGAATCTGTTACAACGGTCACTGTATTTATACCCTCAGGCACCAACTGTCATTTAACTGTCATTACAACCTCCAATCACAGGCTGTGCTTCGACCCGACCAATTAGAGCGCAGCACAGGCTGTTGCTGGGCATACAATACTCAATAGTAACGTATTTTTGTAATATGCGTGCAGATCCAAGTAGTGCGGCTTTTTGCATTTGACTGATGGTGATTTTGTCAATTTTTAACTGTTTTAAATGTAATTCCAGTGCTTTTGGAATAGCACCCAGTGTGCCAATTACCACTGGAATTATCACTGCTGGTTTGTGCCATAGTCGTTGAATTTCGATTTTTAAGTCCTGGTATCTTGCGATTTTTCATGTTCCTTCTCGGCGACCCTGCTATCACCTGGTACTGCGATGTCTATGATTGTGACCTTATTTTTCTCAACCAGTGTGATGTCTGGTGTATTATGCGCCAGTATTTTGTCGGTTTGTATATGGAAATCCCACAAGAACTTGGCCATCTGATTTTCGGTGACTTTTTCAGGCTGATGTTCCCACCAGTTTGTTGCTGTTTTAATATTATAATTTTTGCACAAATTCCAATGGATCATTTGTGCTACTGAATTGTGCTGCAATTTATAATCAGTCTGCACGATTTTTTTACAGCAGCTGAGTATGTGATCAACAGTTTCATCAGCTTCTTTGCAAAGTCTGCATTTGGCATCATCAGAGGATTTTTCGATTTTGGCCTTAATGGCATTTGTGCGGATAGCTTGTTCTTGCACAGCCAGGAATAGTGACTCTGTTTCTTTCTTTAATGTACCTGTTGTTAACCATAACCAAGTTTGTTCACTGTCCACTTTATCTTTTATTTTTTCCAGAAATTGGCCATGCAGTGCTTTGTTCCGCCAACTCTCCATTCTTGATTTTATCACATCTTTTCTGTATTCTTCTTTCGTCTGTTGGGCCTTCAGTAGATTTTTGTTCTTTACTTCGATTAATAGATGTTCTTGACTTTCTTTTAAATAATCAGCCAGTGCATGTTTCTCTTCTTCAACTGTTTGCTTCACTTGTAATAATCCTCTGCCACCTGATTTTCGGGGCAGATATAGTCTATCAGTAGCACCACGTGGATGTAAACTGTAGTGCATTGTCATTAGTTTCCTGGTTTTTCGGTCCAAAAGGTCCAAATCAGCTTGTGTCCAGTTAACTATACCAGCTGTGTATCTTATAACTGGTATTGCCCAGGTATTTATGGCCTTGATTGTATTTCCACCATTCAATTTAGATTTCAAAATTTTCCTAACTCTGTTGGTGTACTCTCGCCTGACAATAGTTTTTACTTCTCCATGCTTGATGTTATCCAACTGCAGAATGCCTAAGTATTTGTAGGCTTCATTTTCTTTGCATTTAATTAATTGGCCATTGGGCATTTCAATTCCCTCACATGCAGTGATTTTGCCCCTTTTTATGGATACAGTGGCACATTTTTCCATGCCAAACTGCATTGCAATATCGGTGCTGAATACTCGGACTGTGTTTGTCAATGATTGGATTTCTATTTCTGACTTTCCATAGAGTTTCAAATCATCCATATATAGTAAATGCGAAATTTTTTCAGCTTCTTTGGCTGTTTGGTAGCCTAATTTCATTTTTTTTAAGATTACTGATAGTGGGATCATTGCGATGATGAAGAGAAGAGGTGAAAGTGAATCACCCTGGAAAATTCCTTGCTTGATATTAACCATTCCGTAGATCTCATTCCCTACTGCCAACTCAGTTCTCCATTGTTTCATCGCCTTTTCAGTAAAGGATGTAATATTTTTGCTAATGCCAGTTGTTTCTAAGCATTTTATGATCCAACTATGTGGCAGTGAGTCAAATGCCTTTTTGTAATCAATCCAGACCATATTCAAGTTCGTTTTTCTGTTCTTACAATTTTCTAATATCATTTTTGGATGAAATTGGACTTCTAATATCATTTTTGAATTGAAATTGGACTGCGCATGTGCGAGGAACATGTCTGCCGAGTTCACCGCTCTGGCGTCCGTACAGGGAAAACAGCCAAAAGGGAGAAATTGGCCTCAGAAATTGAGCTGGGGAGAGGCTAGGGTACGAGCAATTTCCTCGGGGGCCTGGCACTGGCAGCAGACTGGAGAGATATTGCTCTCCAAGGCTGCTTTTTGAGAAAGACGCTGACGGCACCTGGGAGCCGCTGGGAAGACGCCGCGACCCAGCTTGCGACCCAGCTGGCCTTGGAAGGCGTTGGAGAGCATTCGGAGCGTTGGAGAGCGTTTGGAGAGCGTTTGGAGGCCAGGGTACGAGCGACTTCTTGGGGGTCTGATGCTGGCAGCAGACTGGAGATCCAGCTGGCTGGAGAGAGCTTCGACCTTCCTCTAACTGCTGGCTGAGAGAGCCTCACCTCCCCCCCTCTTTCGCTGCTTTGTCTGCCGTGACTGCCGTTGTGCCTCTGGTTTGCTGAGACCGTTTGAAAACACTGCGGCTCAGCTTTAGAAGACATCGTGACTTAGCTGCAGAGGAGGCTTGGTTTCCCCGCGATTACCATTTAGGCTTGGGGATTATGGGGATTATGACTATCGCAGGGCTGCTGTTGGCTTGTTAGACCTGGTTTATCGCTGTAATTGGGAGAACGCTGTGGCTAAGTTTTTTTGGAGGACATCGCCCCTGCGTTTGCTTGGGGAGTTTTGACCTAGCTATGATTGCTATGACTGCCACCCTGATTATATTAATTATTGCTATACTGATGTTGGCTGCTACTGGCTTGCTACCCTATTGGCTCACCAAAGCCACTTTGAAAACGCCCCGGCTTAGCCGTCTGGTCCGCTTTGTCAATGTGGACCAGGTGAAGGGGTGGCTAGCCTGGATGGAGGGGTTAGGGCCCAGGGTGATCGAGTGGCTAGTTCGTAGCCACCATTACGGCTCTCCTGCATCTTCCCCCCGTCCAGTACCTTTCAATCTGCAACAGCAACAGCCGACTTTCCATCTTATTGGGTGTGCAAGGCCCCCCTGGTTTGCCCTTTTTTGTGGCTGGGGGTGGCCTCTCTGCTTACCATCTTTATCATCCACCTTAGCTGGCCCCTCCAATTACGTTTCATCTTTATGGACTTAGCCCGCTGGACTTTCAGCTATGCATCTCTCCCCCCGGACTACGTTTATTATCATGGCTATCTTCGTCTACTACTACCTCAGAAACTTTACCCTAGCCATCCCGACTACTATTCCTCCTACACCAGACTCTTGGAGAAAGAGGCCACTCTAGCTCCCTCACATCGTCCCGGCTTGACCAGTCTATTGTGCTGTTACTTTATGGACTTTATGTCCCCATGTACGGATTGTTCGCTTATTTTTTTTATCAGCTATTATACCTGCGCAATTTTTTTCTTGTAAGTAGTGTGGATGTGTATGATTGTAAGTGAATGTTCCCACTTTTAACCTGTGTAATTTTTCCCCTTTTATATTATACTGTTGTATTTTAAATTTCTGTGGGGGTGTGAGTGAGTGAACGTTTGGGTGTGTAAGCGAGGATTGGGATGGGAACCGGGTTCCCCCACACTGAATGCTCTGCAGAAGTGCTGGGGGGATCTGGGCCCATTCCAAACTCAGGATGACTGATTTGAAGGGCCTGTTGGGAAATACGGGGGCTATGGAGGTGGGTGGAGGGACTACGGACACGGGAGTGGGCCAGAGTATTACGGTCTTAACAGGGAGGGGCAGATATGGCGGGGACTTTAGGGCTGGCCATTACCGGGGAAGGAGGGCTCGCTAATCTTCCAATTACTGCATACCTTTGGACTTTGCCCTCTTTACTGGACTCTGCAGAGGAGAAGACTAAGAACATTAAGACCTCCTCTCTCATATTAGTACAAGCCTTGTACGAATTTTGCACAGTTGCGCAACTTTTTAACTTGTATGGTGAGTGTATGGGATATGCATGCGATTGAGTGAATGATCCCACTTTTTATTAACCTATTATCATTGTATTCTGTGTTTTTAATTACTACGTGGGGACTGCTTGGGTGAACGAATGAGTGTGTTTGATTCGGAGGGCCTGTCAAGGAACGCGGGGGCCATAGGGGTGGTTGGTGGAATTATGGACACGGGAGTGGGCCGGAGCATTACGGTCTTAACAGGGAGGGGCAGATATGGCGGGGACTTTAGGGCTGGCCATTACCGGGGAAGGAGGGCTCGCTACGTTACAGAGATCCCTCCTTCCGGCCCTATGAGTCCCACTCCAAGGCCAGATGGTGCGAGTAATCAGGACCCTGGTCTCAGGCTGCTGTCGCTAAATGCCAGGTCTGTAGTTCACAAGGCTCCCCTCGTCCGGGACCTAATTTTAGACGAGAGGGCAGACCTGGCATGTATTACTGAAACCTGGCTGGGCCCGGAGGGAGGAGTCCTCCTCGTAGAGATGTGCCCAGAGGGTTTTCAGGTGCTTCATCAGCCGCGATCCCAGGGAAGGGGTGGAGGTGTGGCTATTGTTATCCGAGAGTCTCTAATACTTTGTAGGATCCCTGCTCTGGAGCTTGTCGGGTGTGAGTCCCTGCTGGTGAAGTTGGACCTCAAGGGTCAGGTGGGCTTGCTGTTAACGTACCTGCCTCCCAACAGCGTTGCAGCAGCCCTCCCCTTGCTCCTCGAGTCGGTAGCCGAGCTGGCAATTGAGTTTCCCAGGCTTATAGTTCTGGGGGATTTCAATTTGCCTTCGCTCGGTGAACACTCTGATGGGGTGCAGGAGTTCATGGCTTCCATGACAGCCATGGGCTTGACCCAAGTAACTCGGGGCCCGACTCACTCAGCGGGTCACATGCTCGACCTCGTATTCCTCTCGGAGCAGTGGAGTTGTGATCTTGGTTTGAGGGGTAGTGAGATCTTACCCCTGTCATGGTCGGACCACTACCTACTGAGGCTTGACTTTCGGAGACCAAACCCCCACTGTAGGGAGGAGGAACCGATTAGGTGGTTCCACCCCAGGCGACTTATGGAGCCTTTGGGCTTTCAGACGGAGCTTGGAGTTATTCCTGATACTCTCGTCCGCAGTCCGGCGGAGACTCTGGTTGCTGCCTGGAACTTGGCAGCGACGAAGTCTCTTAACCGGATTGCGCCTTTACGGCCGATCCGAGGCAGTGGATCCAGGAGGGCCCCTTGGTTTACTGAGGAACTCCGGGAGATGAAGCGCCGAAAGAGACGCCTAGAGCACCGATGGAGATCCAGTAAGTCCGAGTCAGACCGAGCACTTTTAACATCCAGCATCAGAGCTTACCTCCGGGCAATTAGGACGACTAAAAGAACACACATTGCCTCTCTGATTGCTTCCGCTGAGTCACGCCCAGCCGCCTTGTTCAGGATAACCCGTTCCCTCCTAAATAGGAGGGATACGAGCGATCCTTTGCAAGGCAGAGCTGAGGATTACGTCCAATTCCTCGCGGATAAAGTTGCTCGGCTTCAGACGGACCTGGACTCCAATTGCGCAGAACCAGCTGAGGCACCAGGGGAGAATCTGGCAGGACATCACTGCACTGAGTTTCAGGCTGTTACCCCTGAGGACGTGGACAAGGCCATGGGAGCTGCAAGTGCTTCCACATGTGTACTGGACCCGTGCCCCTCCTGGCTGGTTGCTAACAGCAGAGAGGTGACACGGGGCTGGATCCAGGCGGTTGTTACCACCTCCCTTCGGGAGGGGTTATTTCCCCCTGCTCTAAAGGTGGCGGTGGTGAGACCCCTTCTAAAGAAGCAATCTCTGGATCCAGCCATTTTAAACAATTACCGTCCAGTCTCCAACCTCCCCTTTGTGGGGAAGGTTGTTGAGAAGGTGGTAGCCTATCAGCTCCAGCGGTCCTTGGAGGAAACCGATTATCTAGATCCCTTCCAGCCAGGATTCAGGCTGGGCTACAGCATGGAAACCGCTTTGGTCGCATTGATCGATGACCTCTGGAGAGCCAGGGATGGAGGTTATGCCTCTGTCCTAGTGCTCCTTGACCTCCCAGCGGCTTTCGATACCATCGACCATGGTATCCTTCTGCGACGACTGCGGGAGGTGGGGGTGGGAGGCACTGTCCTTCGGTGGTTCTCCTCTTACCTCTCGGACAGGTTGCAGTCGGTGTTGGTCGGAGGGCAGAAGTCGACCCCTAGGCCCCTGAATTATGGGGTGCCGCAGGGATCGGTCCTGTCCCCCCTCCTGTTTAATATCTACATGAAGCCGCTGGGTGAGATCATTCGACAGCACGGGATAAAATACCATCAGTATGCGGACGATACACAGTTGTATCTGTCTGCCCCGTGCCAACTCAGTGAAGCGGTTGACGTGATGTGCCAGGGCCTCGAGGCTGTTAGGGACTGGATGGGGGTTAACAAGCTTGTATTCAACCCAGATAAGACCGAGTGGCTGGTGTGCTTCCCTCCTACTAATTGGCCAAGTGTTCCATCTCTCAAGCTGGGGGTCAAACAGTACGCCCCTCAGACAGGGTTTGCAATATGGGAGTCCTCCTGGACCCACAGCTGACTTTTGAACACCACTTGTCGGCTGTGACCAGGGGGGCATTTGCACAGGTTCGCCTGGTGCACCAGTTGCGTCCCTACCTGAACCGGGAGGCTCTCACAACAGTCACTCGTGCCCTTGTGACCTCTAGACTGGACTACTGCAACGTGCTCTACATGGGGCAGCCCTTGAAGAGCATTCAGCGACTTCAGCTTGTCCAGAATGCAGCCGCGCGAGCGATCATGGGTGCGCCTCAGTACACCCACGTAACACCAATCCTCCGCGAGCTGCACTGGCTGCCTATTGGTCTCCGGATACGCTTCAAGGCGCTAGTTGTCACTTATAAAGCCCTTCATGGTATTGGACTTGGGTACTTGAGAGACCGCCTGCTGCCAATTACCTCCACTAGACCGATTAGATCCCACAGATTAGGCCTCCTCCGAATTCCATCCGCCGGTCAGTGTCGACTGGCAACTACTCGGGGGAGAGCCCACTCTGTGGCTGCTCTGACCCTCTGGAACGAACTCCCCGTGGAGATTCGAACCCTCACCACCCTCCAGGCCTTCCGCAAAGCCCTTAAAACCTGGCTGTTCTGACAGGCCTGGGGCTAAAGAACTGTTGCCCCCGTCTCGAATTGGTATGACTGTTGTGTTTTAATTATGTATTGTTGTTTATGTCGTTTTAAATTCTTGTTTGTATCCCCCTTCCCTAGTTGAGTTGTGAGCCTCCCTGAGTCCCTTTCGGGGGGAAAGGGCAGCATATAAATAAAATCATCAACAACAACAACAACAACAACAACAACATTTTATCAATTAGAAGCTGATCTTTTGTGCCCCTGCTCCTTCTTTTGTTGCCTTTTTGCTCTACTGGCAAGATGTTGTTTGTTTCCAAATAATCCATCATGTTATCTGCAATAATGCCTGTGAGTAATTTGAAGGTTGTTGGCAAGCATGTTATTGGTCTGTAGTTTTCTGGTGTTGTTCCTTTAGTTGCATCTTCTGAATCAAGTATGTTTTTTCCAGTTGTCAACCATTTATCAATTTGGCCCTTTTGTAAAATTTCATTCAGTTGCCTGGCCAATATTGCATGTAAACTGGTCAGATATTTGAGCCAGAAACCATGTAATTGGTCCTTTCCAGGTGATGTCCAATTCTTTACCTTTTTAACTCGATTTTTGAGCATCTCAGTTGTTATTTCTAATACTTGCATTTGTTTGCTGCCAATGCTTTTCTCAAAGTCATGTATCCACTTTGCTTCCTTATTGTAGTCCTTTGCATTTTCCCATAATTCTTTCCAGAATTCAACTGTGGCCTGTTTTTCTGGTTTTTCACTTTTGGTGTCACCATTCACATTAAGACTTTGATAAAAACGCCGTTGGTCTGATCGAAATTGCTGATTTTGTTTATATTGGATGATTCGTGCCTCATATCTTTCAATTTTTCTAGCTGTTGCTGTTATCTGCTGTTTTACAATCTCTACAGCTTCATTGATGTTTCTTGTATCCAATCTATATCTTCTGATTAGCCGATCTATGATTTTGTTGTTTTTAAGCCGTTGCTCATGCATGTTCTTTAAGTTACTAGCATCTGCCCTTAATTTTTTGATTTTTTGTTCTAAATGGATTTTCCACTTTGGCTTTGATGCTTTTTCTGTTGTGTGACTAGGTACTTTAATTTTAATGCCTAGTTCATTAGTGACTATTACAGCTGCACTGTACATTAACTGGTTTGTTTCCAAGATGGATCCCGATTCAATTGTTGAAAACACTGCATTAACCATTTTCATGATAGGGGCCAAAATTTTCTTAGGCACAGTTTTTAGTGATGGTAAACGTTGCCTTTCCTCATTAAGCAGAAAATGCTCCATGATCTTATCCTTCAATTCTTTTTGTTTTTGAGTTAGTTCATCAGTTGGTTCAGTGATAACTGGTTCTAGTGGTGGTGATGTTATTTCCTCCCCGAGAGCTTCTTCTGGGAGTTCTACTATAATGTCTTTAGTTGTGTCTTGAATATCAGTTATTTCCGCTTGTGATATTGTTTTTTGGGTTTTGCAATTTGCCTGAATTTCCACATGTTCAACTTCACTAAACACTTTATTCCGTATAATAAATCGCCTTTGATCTGCTAGTTGTTGTTCACTAACATTTGAATCTGGATATTGTTGTTTCCATAATTCATACATTCGCTTTAAATAGCCTCTTTTTTCTGGCTCTGAGTTGTAGTAACAGGCCATTATGGCACGGTTTTCATCTGCACTATATTTTTGTCGTTTTGTTGGCTGGTCCACTTATTATTATTATTGTACAATTGTATCACAGCGGCCAGTTGTTTCGCCGGATTTGGCATTGGTTACTAGTCGGGCCCCACCCAGGGGCCTAGGACGTCGTACGTATTTTCGTAATATGCGTGCAGATCCAAGCAGTGCGGCTTTTTGCATTTGACTGATGGTGATTTTGTCAATTTTTAACTGTTTTAAATGTAATTCCAGTGCTTTTGGAATAGCACCCAGTGTGCCAATTACCACTGGAATTACCACTGCTGGTTTGTGCCATAGTCGTTGAATTTCGATTTTTAAGTCCTGGTATCTTGCGATTTTTTCATGTTCCTTCTCGGCGACCCTGCTATCACCTGGTATTGCGATGTCTATGATTGTGACCTTATTTTTCTCAACCAGTGTGATGTCTGGTGTATTATGCGCCAGTATTTTGTCGGTTTGTATACGGAAATCCCACAAGATCTTGACCATCTGATTTTCGGTGACTTTTTCAGGCTGATGTTCCCACCAGTTTGTTGCTGTTTTAATATTATAATTTTTGCACAAATTCCAATGGATCATTTGTGCTACTGAATTGTGCCGCAATTTATAATCAGTCTGCGCGATTTTTTTACAGCAGCTGAGTATGTGATCAACAGTTTCATCAGCTTCTTTGCAAAGTCTGCATTTGGCATCATCAGAGGATTTTTCGATTTTGGCCTTAATGGCATTTGTGCGGATAGCTTGTTCTTGCGCAGCCAGGATTAGTGACTCTGTTTCTTTCTTTAATGTACCTGTTGTTAGCCATAACCAAGTTTGTTCACTGTCCACTTTATCTTTTATTTTTTCCAGAAATTGGCCATTATTATTATTATTATTATTGTACAATTGTATCACAGCAGCCAGTTGTTTCGCCGGATTTGGCATTGGTTACTAGTCGGGCCCCACCCAGGGGCCTAGGACGTCGTAACGTATTTTCGTAATATGCGTAATATGTTTTCATCTGCACTATATTTTTGTCGTTTTGTTGGCTGGTCCACTTATTATTATTATTATTATTATTATTATTATTATTATTACATTGTCACTTGACCCTCAACAACTCTGAAAGGCTCAACAATAAAACAAATTACAATAAAAACAATAAAACTTAAAAAAATAAGATGAAAATGGAAAGAGTGATGAAGCGAGAGGACTCACTCTACTTTGCACAGGTCTCCTAACTAACATTAGAGTGGAGGCCATCCCATCAGAACTTGGAAAGAATCTTGTTTCAGAGAGTAGGTGCTACTACAGAGTAGAGATGCTTCCAGGGTCCCAACATTGTTTAATTGAAAGAGCACATCAACCCTGCAGGATGGAATCTATCAGGTAGAACTTATGCAACACAGCTGGTTCCTCAAGTAACCAGGTCCTATGTAATGCTATAGTTATAATTATATATGTTTACTATTCACATGTTTATCTTATGTAGTATAATTGACACTTTAATAAGTTATATAATTTATTTCCTTTTTATAATTTATAAAATTTACTCTCCTACCATGAGGTTTTAGAATGACATATTTTCCAAATAAAGACTATTATAACAGAAAATTGATACAATAGCATAAGAATGACTTCTTTTTTAGTTCATAAAAAATAATATAGGACAAAAGTTGCCCAAATGTTCTACATACAGGTGATCTTAAAATGAAATTGTTACATACTGACAGACAGTATGATAGTTTCCACCAAGGTCTTCTGATCAAAGGTGATTGGTTTAGACATCTGACAGCTCCTTATAAAAGGGCTGCTGCCAGTCAGAGTCTTTGCTGGATTGTACATAGTTGTCACTTTCTAAAGAGCTGTTGTTACTGCAAGCCTGAGTCTGCCTCCTTCATTCACCCAATCTAACACTGGCAATATAGGTGGGATTGGAAGACAACTAGGCACCAAAAGATTAACAATCCAGCAAATCAGTCCAGCCGGAGCTAACCACAGCATCAAGCGGCCATCTTTAGGCGGCAAATTCAAAATTCCCAGCTGAACAAAGATGACTATGCACACCCTACTAGCTCCTTACGACCCAGCAACCAAGGACTGGGACTCATATATAATGAGGTTCGAATGTTGCCTCAAAGCTAATGGCCTTCTCAGTCTCTCTGAGAATCGCAAGAGAGCTATGTTCCTGAGTTACTGTGGGCCAGAGGTATTCAACACCGCCAAGGATCTATCCAAGCCAACACCAGTACACACAGTCGCTTGGTTGGTGCTTCAACATACATTGAGGACGCACTACGCTCCCAAAGCATTAAAATATGTGCTGAGGCACATATTCAACCTCCGTAGTGAAAAGGAAGGTGAAACGATCAACCAATATGTTGCCACGCTTTGAAAAGCTGCAGCATATTGCAAGTTTCGTGACTTAGATGAACTGTTGTTGGACAGAATTATTTGTGAAATTTGAGACATCGGCTTGCAAAGAAGACTGCTGGCGAAAACCAATCTCACACTGCAAATAGCATTAGACGAGGCCAGAGTAACAGAGTCCTCGACCAAGTTGACAGAAACTCTGCAAAGGTAGAACAGCCTCAAGAGCACGCACAGAACAGCCAATGTACATTGCAAAACTGCAGAGCCAGACCTCCCTGACAGTGAGAATGAGGTTTGCAGCATGTGCACTGAGAAGCAGAGAATGGTGCGAGAATTTGAATCGCGTTTCCCGCCTTGCACCGGCTGTGGGAACAACCATCAGCAATCTGCCTGCCATTTCCGGGACACAATCTGCCAATACTGCGATCGCAAGGGGCACATCGCAAGAGTCTGCAAGAGTGAGTTTCCAGCCTCAACACCACTGAAACCACCAGCTGTGCAGATTGCAAAACCAAGTCCACCCTGGTGAGAGCCATGGAAGCCACAGCAGAGAGTGGAGAAAGCAATGCCAATGACACATTCCAGACAACCATCGTATAAGCAAGCTGCCCGTGGAACAAAAAGCTGCAGTTCTCCATCCTCCTTGAAAGATCTCCATGCAGCATGGAGATCAATACCAGCTCATCACAGACCATCATGTCCTGGGCCACTCTTAAAAAGGTCGTGCCAAATGCCAGGAAGCACAAACTGAGAGTTCCAAATCTGTGCCTCAGTGACTACCAGGGAACCAAATCCCCATTATGGAACAGGGCACCTTCCAGGTGCAGTTTAAAGATTTTGACGACTTGCTACCTGTAACAGTGGTCAGAGGAGCCCTGAAGAGCCTCCTAGGCTTAGACTGCTATGAATCCATGGGCTTGGAGATGACCAGCATCAATGCTGTTCGTGATGACAGTACAAGGAACTGCTGAGAGAGTTCGAGACACCTTTGGCACTGGTCTAGGCAAGTATGTGGGGACACCAATCACCTTCAATTTGGACCCCAACATGCCCCCATTAGATTAAAGCCCTGGAGGGTTCCTTTTGCCATCTGCCCAAAAATTGACCTTGAATTGGACAAGCTAATTGGCCAAGGGATTCTGGAGCTGGTTAATCACCCATGCTTGGAGACCCCTATAGTGACCCCGATCAAGCCTGATGAGTCTGCTCACAGCTGCATGGACTATGTGCACCATCAATAAAGTCCTACAACAGAGCATTTATCCGGTGCCCATTGTCCAGCAATTACTTCACTCCCTTGGCCCAGGAAAAGTATTTGCTAAATTAGATATGGTGCATGCATACCAGCAATTGCCTGTAGATGGCACCACAGTGGAAGCTCAGACCATTGTGATGCATAGCGGTCCCTTTAAATGCACTTGGCTACAATTCAGAGTTAGTATCGACCCTGGACTGTTCCAAAGCATCATGGAACAGCTTTTGCAGGGGATACTATGTGTTATCCTCTATTTCGACATTGTCTTGGTATCGGCTGCAAATAAGAAGCAACCTTTTAAAACAGTACAAACTGTTTTGGCCAGAATTCGAAAAAAGTCCTCCACTTGAAAAAAGAAAAATGCCAGATTAAGGTACCAAAGGTTGAGTTCCTGGAATATTTGATTGATGGCGCCGGAATTCATCCAACAAATAAAAAAATTAAAGCAATCCAGGACGCCCCCACATCTTGCAATCAAACCAAGCTGCAGGCATTTTTCAGACTTCTCAATTTTTACAATGTGTTTCTCAAGCAGAAGCTACTGTTGCTGAGCCCTTGCATCGGCTCCTTGGCAAGAATGCCAGATGAATCTGGGGAAAAGCGGAGGCCATCGCTTTTGCCGCAGTTAAAATATTGCTGTCAGCGGACACGTTCCTGGTCCAATATAACCAGATTCTGCCTCTTGTTCTGACTCGTGATGCCTCTCCTTTGGGCATTGGGGTCATCCTCAGCCACTGCATGCCCAACAGAACTGAAGCCCCCATTGATTACTACTCAAGGACCCTGTCAGCTGATGAATGCAACTACAGCCAATTGGACCATGAAGCTTTGGCTGTGGTAGCTGGGGTCAAGAGGTTCCATGAGTACTTGTATGGCCATGACTTTAAGATCATCACGGACCATAAACCGTTGCTTGGGCTCTTGGCTGGGGACCAACCAACTCCTGCATCGCTGTCACCATGAATGACATGCTGGACTATTTTTCTTGTGGCCTACAGCTACCACCTTGTTCACAGGCTGGGGAAAACTCTGGGACATGCTGACTCTCTGAGCAGGTGCCCATTTCCTGACTTTTGAAAGATCCACCCCCAGACACCCTGGTTCTGCTCATTGACTGTTTGGAGGCTAGCTTTGTCATCAAGCGAGAGACAAGACTATCTTTCAAATTTTGAACTGGGTGTGGAGGGGATGGCTCAAGGGGATGGTTGGGTCTCAGTTTTAAGCATTTGTCAACAAAAAAGATGAATTATTTGTATTGAGGGGTTGTCTTCTATGGGGGGACCAGGTCGTTGTTCCACCCAAACTGTGAATTGCAGCATCAGAGGCCTTGCACATAGGGCATCTGGGAATTGTCCAGATGAAATCTTTGGCAAGGAGTTACGTGTGGTGGCCTAACATGGGCGGGGAGATAGAAGAGTGGGTGGCTACTTGCACACCATGCTAGCGGTCCAGGCCAGCTCCCCAGAGGTGCCTGTAAAAGAATGGGAAAGGCCTCAGTCACCCTGGTCGAGGGTGCACATTGACTTTGCTGGCCTGGTTCATGGTCAGGTTTTTATGGTAGTTGTGGACGCCTACTCGAAGTGGATAGAGAGAGTCCTCATGACCGCCACCATGACAGAGATGATCATCAAGTCACCACGGAGACTTTTCTCCAGTCATAGCCTGCCTGATGTCCTAGTCTTGGACAATGGGCCCCAATTCACAGCCATGCAATTTGAGACTTATTTAGCTACTCAGGGAATCAGACATGCCCTGGTCATTCCTTCCATCCGGCCAGTAATGGACAGGTGGAGTGAATGGTGCGAAATGCAAAAGAATCCCTATCCAGGAGGGGGCTGGGAGATTGGCAAACATGGGTAGACCAATTCCTCCTTTAGCAGCCCTGCCGAGCTTCTGATAGGTCGCTGGCTAGGATCGCCCTTAGACCGGTTGCACCCAAATTACTGCCAAATCATATCCCAATTTGACCGGCAAACTTAGACATTTTAGAGTAGGCAATCGAGTTTACGCCCACAACTACACTGGGGTGGGTTCTCTGGGTTCCTGCCATGGTTACAGGAATCACCTGACTTTGCTCATACCAATTGGACCTCAAGGACAGTAGAATTTGGCGGCAGCACATTGACCAACTCCGAGGCCACCTCTCCCAATCCAATCTTAGACAATCAGAGGTAACTCCCGCATGAGTTAGCCAAAGCCCTACCCAAAAGGAGCACAAATTCACTCCTTCCACAGACAACTCAAGCCAAAAGGTACCAGGTTACTTATCTGGTACGGTTGCAGGGCTGCAGCAAATTCCAAGCGAACTGGCCCTAGAAAGTCCAGCTGCGCCCTGTGGAAATTTCCAGGAGCTTCCATCAGGTGAAGCCAGAGAGGCAACAGGTCCATCCAGCCTGACTGAAGTTCCAGCGCACAGGTCAGAAAGAATTGGTAGAAAACCACCTATCTGCATGAGTATGTAACCAGCCGAATCAGCCCATCTAAGAGGGGAGGGGTGTTACATATTGACAGACAGTATGGTAGTTTTCACCAAAGTCCTCTGATCCGATGGGAAAATACTCAAAGGTGATTGGTTAAGACGTCTGACAGCTCCCCATAAAAGGGCTGCTGCCAGACAGAGTCTTTGCTGGATTGTACATAGTTGTCACTTAATAAAGAGCTGTTGTTACTACAAGCCTGAGTCTGCCTCTTCCATTCACCCGATCTAACAGAAATGACCTAGATTTTACACACTAGGTAGACCAGACCAAGAAATCATCACCAGAGGAAGAATTAAAAACTACTTTTTTGAGTTGAGTATAACAAAATCTTGCAAGTCTAATTGAATTGCATCTTTACCTTCCTATAGTTTGTGATTTAGGATACATAGAGCTGATCAACCTCTGAATGTTATCTGGATGTTCCGAACTTAAAAACCATTTTATCATTTGTCACCTTGGTAATGGAGCTTGCATATCTCTGTTAAGGTTTTTTTTTCTTAATGGAAAAGAAGAGGAGAGGGGAGAAGAAAGAAGAATGAGTATTTTTCAGGGAAAATATTTTTAAAGAAACATATTTTGAGGCTTTTTTTGCAGTACAAGCACAGCACTTGGAGTATATGCAGTTATATCATGGCTAAGCAGCGTCTGTAAGAAGACCCAATTACATCAAAATGATACATACATCATGCTATAGTGCTACATAATTATGTCATAATATCTGACACAAATCTGTAACTCATGTCATTGTCCTATCATTCCACTCTAGAAAACTCCAATTGTCATATTGTCCATTATCACAGATAATAATGCAACTGGTGAGGCATTCTGCTTCACTCTAGCTTTTTATTTACTTATTAGTATAGTGCCTGGTCATTTTGGGGCTTCAACATCTAAGCACCAGTTGCTTACCTATTAATTGGCTTTAGTCTATTACTGTACCTATATCTCCATTTCTTCCCTCGGGTTCTCCAGTTTTGTTATATAATCAGGCCTTAATATCCTGAGTTACACTAGCCACGGTCACTTGCAATATAGTGTATCCTCCCCTAATGTCAAGATAAACTGTACCCATCAGATAATTGCTTCTTTGAAAGCCTACTCATAACTAACATCCAATAGTAAAAATGGCACCCAATAAAATGATAGTCATTCAGATGTGATAGGGACATGCTTACTCTAGAGCTATATTTGATCCTCTTCTTCACCAGCATTTAGGAGGAAATAATTAGATGCTAATGGATTGGGCAACTTCATTGTTGTACTGTGGATTCAAACATAACAGAAAATGAAATGTCCACAATAAGTTGTCCCATTCTGCTATCAGTTGCCCCTTGGCAATCAGCTTATCAAATTTTAACACACGTGACTGCTGTTTTTAACAAAGATAGTGACTAAGCCTATAAATGACAATAATTTATAGCATTCTATTATTTAGAAATGAACTGAAAAAAATAACTTCCATCGCATTGACTCAGTTGAATATTCTGCTCATGTGATTGTTGTTGTTTTTTACAAAAACTTAAAATCATTGCAGATGACAGGCATTTTAGAGCCTAAAATCCAGCTTTGAATTCATCCACACTAAATACGGTAATGAGAAAGGCCCAAGAAAATTGGAGATCTACAAAAATGAAATTGGAAAGTTTCATAAAGACTGCAAGATAATTGGAAATCAGCATGACAATTTGTATAAAGATCGTCAGTGCATTTCATTCTTCCCAGCAATAAGTGTAGAAATAAAGATAACACAAAATATTATGAAAGTGGAGATAAAATTACACATAGTTGGAAGCATCCTTTTCCAATTCTGTTTGAAAATGTGGCACTTCTTAAGAAACTTCAAATTACTAATATGATGCCAAATGTCTCTCATCCATCCTGTTCATTTCCCTCCATGTTAATTCTTTATTTTTTTTAAAGTGACTTAGTTGGCCTACACTACTTTTCTGCAGTTTTCTTACGCTGTTGAAGAGTCCATTCCTTTTCTGCACAGCCCTCTCCTATTCAGGATTCAACATAGGCCTTTGGTTGATTGGGGGGTAAACAACGGTTAACTATCTTTTTTTTCATCAATTAAAGATAAATGGTGAAAGACAAATTCTGAGAATGTGACTTGGAGGGCAAAAAAGGGAGAGCAGAAAGGGAACATGGGGGAATAAGGGATAAATGATAGAGAAAAAGTAATAGAACATTGTGTTGCAACAGAAAGCCATCAACCTCTTCAAACAAAAGAACAATCAGACAACATGTAAAGAAAGGTATATATAAATAAATAGTGATGAAGTTCTGATTCTGTGACATTTACAAATTTACATGGATAATGTGAATACTGCTGGCATTACACATATATTTCCTGTTATAATACTGTTGTAATGTACAATACTTCCATGCCCAGAACTTATGCAAATTGTTGAAACTCCAATATATGTAATCCTAGATCTGTATTGGTCAGGGACATGCAGTCAGGGGAGGCAGGGGAGGCGTGGCCCCACCAGTGTCATGAAGAAAAGAAAAGAAAAATTAAAAGGAAAAAGGCTAAGGTAGATGCTGCCAGAATGACTCTGCTTAGTGCTAACTGCAGGGGGAAGCGAGATAACCAAGTGCCTCCTTTGCATAAGGAATTTTTCACCTTTTAACCCTTGCTTAACTCTGAGCAAGGGTTAAAAGGCGAAAAATTCCTTATGCAAAGGAGGCAATGGTTCTTTCGCCTCCTACTCTGGAAGCAGCAGGTCTTGCCTTTTTATTTTTCCATTTTTTACATTTTCATCATGGCGGGTGGACAAGGGGAGAGTTGAAATCCTCTGTGACACAGCTGGAAAAGGTATGTGGGTCAGACGGAGGGTTGGGGGGAATTCAAAATTATTAATTAGTAATTTAATTTGTAATTTTTTATTGTGAGTAATTTTGTGTGTGTGTGTGTATGTGTGTCCGTGTGTTTCTTTCTTCACTTCACTCAAACAAACTCTCTCTCAATTTGAGAGAGAGTTTGTTTGAGAAGAGAGGGGCAGCCCTCTAGCCCCCACCGGGAGCCCCGTTCTGCTCCCATCTCCCTTTCCTCCTCCTCCTCTCCCCTTTCTTTGCTGGCTGCTGCCTCACCCCCCCCCCGTCTCTTCCGTCCCTGCCACTGTGTTCGACAGGCATCTCACGTTTATGGCTGACATAAATGTGAGACACCTGTCGGACACAGCAGCAGGGATGTTGCTTCTCGCCTCTGCCACGCTCTGCCGCCTCTCCCCCCGCCTCCTCTGTCCCCACCGTTGCTGCATTCTTGCCTCAGGAACTGTAATTCTCACCGCACGTCACTGGTATTGGTACAATACATACATCTATTTGATGCAATGTGAGTAATATTTTGAAGCTTTGCAAAATAGTCACTATATTTGATGTAATAGCTATTATAGAAAAATGTGAACATGCTTGGGATAAAACATGATTTTATTTGTTTTTACTTGTGGCAAAATGACCCCCAGATTATCAGTATTGCCTTTACTGTTGGAAGAGAATTCTGCATGTGGCACAGCTAAAATTAGGGCTATTTCTTCTCTTTCTTCCAGAAAAAATGATCTGAATGCTTTGATTGATGAAAGTTGTGATTAATGGAAGATCTATTGGGCCAACTAGTGATGAAGATAGCATATGGAAAATTCTAACTTTATATGATTACAGTTTTACTGTAAGTTGTAAACAGCATGAACTAAACAAAGAAATAAAAGAATGAATATATGTATGTATATATGTATGTATGTATGTATGTATGTTATATTTGTGCTGATAAATAAATAAAGGGAGACTAGTATAGATCTATTTCAAGCTATTTAGCTCTCATCAGCTAGCCATACCCTTGCTGGGAATTGAACCTGTGCTCTATTGCCTCTTAGGCAGATGTGTTAACCATTGAGCTACAGAGCTCGACTCCTTATCAGCCAGGCCAGGGTGAAAGGTATATATTTAAAGTCACAACCCCTGGTATGCCCAAATATGGGAGGAAGGTCACACTTCCATTCTCTGTCCTTCGGCTCGTCACAAGAGACCATCCAGAGAGAAACCCAATATTTTTTACTGTTGCCTTTTTGTTACATTTGTTATATTTGTGCTGATAAATAATATATATATTGGATGTGTAAAAATAAAAGAGAACGAATACAATAGATTTTGAATGAAGGTTGTCCAATCTTGTGAAGTGGATTTGATCAATACATGTAGGAAAGTTAAAATACAGGTTGGTCATGATTGAAATGTCAGAGAGTAATATATTTATTTATACCCACTGGATAGTCTGGGTGGGTGTAAAAGTACTGTAGAGTGTAATTTGTTCTGAGGAATTAATTTTTGTTGATAGCAAAAATGGCTATGTACCGAACAATACTTCTGCTCACTTTACAATATGGAAGTGATTGGTGGATATATCAAGGGAAATCTAAACATAAATTGAATGCAAACAAGTTACTTAAGAAACAAGATGATAATAGAATCAACAATGAATGAGGGCTGAATGAATGAGAATTGAATTACCAATATAAAAGATGTACAATGAATGGTTATTTATATAGAGAAAATGAGTTTCAAATAGCTAATAGCAAACATATTAAATAAGAATGAGCACAAGGGGAGATTGTGAAAGATGCAATTGGATGGAGTTGATGAGATTCAAGAATGAAGAAGGAGAAGAAAGAGAAGGAGAAGAAGGAGTAGGAAGAGAAGAAAGTGGAGGACGAGAAAGTCAGCAAAGGAAGAGGAAGTCAGAGTAAAAACAATCTATGAGTCAATGTATGGGATTGGTGGAAACATGGGCAATTTGGAAGTGTTATATGGAACTGCTATTGGTGAGTAAAGGTAAAGGTTCTCCTCACACATCTATACTAGCTGTTCCTGACTCTAGGGGGCAGTGCTTATCTCCATGTGAAAGGTGAAAAGCCAGGGCTGTCTGAAGACATCTCCATGGTCTGCATGATTTAATGCAGAAGGTGCATGGAATGCTGCTGGGAATACCTTCCCATCAAAGATGGTTCCTATTTTTCTACTTGCATTTTTACATGCTTTCGAACTGCTAGATTAGCAGAAGTTGGGACAAGTAACGGGAGCCATGCTACAGATTCGAACTGCTGAACTGCCAACCTTTCTGATTGACAGGCTCAGCCTCTTAGCCACTGAGCCACCACATCTTTTATTGTTATAAACTAAAATTAACTATCTTTTCATTTCATTATTCATTCTATTAATTTGGTTATTGTTTTTAACTCCTCTTCTACACCTTTTGCATTTTTTGTTTAGTTGCATGAAATAATTTGCTTTGAAAATATTTTTTAAGAGGAGACTATATTTTGGATAAAGTTATCAAGAGCAGAGGAATGTATTATTCCTAAATTGTGAGTTGTCTACAACTCCTTTGATTTCTTATTCTTCCACTCTCAGAATAGAAAACTTTAAAAGCAAGACAGATTAATGTGTGGTTTGCAAACCAATTTTGTATCTTCAGCAATGTGGAGAATCCGTTTGAAATTTTGTAGTCCATACTAACTATTGTAGGAAACTCAGTAATGTATTATAGAGTGAATGTAATGCATATTTCCTATGAAAGCGTAAATTAACATCTCAGTAAGAATTGTTTTTATAGTTATGCTATTTCCATTTCAAACAGCCTCTGTCAGAAACTGAAAATATAGTTGGGCTCCCCACCACCACCACCACACTTTATATTACTAAATAAAACTTATCTTAGTGCATGATGCATATATTATATTTTTCATCCATACCTAACAAGCTTTTGTGATTGTTGAGACAGAATGGCCCACCAAAGCAAATTTGTCACTTTACATTTTCACCTACTGCATATATATCATTGGCTCCCTCCTTTTATTCCCTCACTTAAATGTCAGCTTACCAGGGTAATTCTTGCTGTTATTATTAGTTCATAACAAAGCCATTCTGAAATGTCAGCTGTAATGAAAACAGAAAAAGACAGTTATTTGCAGATTTCACAACATTATAGCATCCTGGCACATCATTCACATTAAAAAGATCCTGATTAAGAATGGGGCAACTTATTCAGAACTAGATTTGATCCATATCCTTAAATTAGTATTTATTTTATTTTATTATATTTACATTTCACACAGCCTTCTGGATTTAGTCCCACTTTATAAAGCCTTAGTAAGACCACACTTAGACATAATGTACTGCATCCAGTTTCGTCATCATACAGTATTATACAAAAAGATGTAGAAACTCTGGAAAGAGTGCAGAAAAGAGCAATAAGGATAATTAGAAGGCTGGAGCCTAAAACATATGAAGAATGGTTGGTATTTTGTTTGCTTAGGATGTTTTGAAGGGCTTTAGTTGGCTTGTGTGCTACATTTGTGTGCTACACTGATTCCATGTGTTTGTATAGTCTATTTGTGATTTCTGAGATATTCTTTTTAGGGCCATGTTGCTTGTGTTGTATTGGGTTGAATAGTCAAGGACTTTTTGAAAAAGTTGTGTGGGTATCCAGTGTGCTGTAAAGATGCTCCATTTCCTTTTCCTGCTGTTCTGGGTTGCTGCAGTGTGTTTGGTCTCATTTTAATAAAGTCCTTACATGGCTTCTCTTGTGGGAGGTTGGGTTGTTGCTTTGGTAGTAGAGCACCTGTTAGTATGGGTGTTTTTTTCAGTAGACTTTCATTTCTAGTTTGTCATTGTGGTCTCTGCTGATCAGGATGTCCAGGAAGGGTAGCATGTTGTTGTTTTCTTCCTCTCTAGTAAACTAGATTCCTTTAAAAATATTATTGATGGTTCTGTGGGTGTTCTCTAATTGGTCTTTTTTATTATGGTGAAGGTGACAGCTACATATCTGATCCATATTTTTTGTGTTTGTATTTGCGGAACTGCTATGGCTTCTAGATGTTGTATGATGACCTCCGCTATAAGTCCTGAAAGTGGTGATCCGATAGGTGTCACTTTAATTCGTTGGTAAATTTGGCCATCAAATTGCAAAAATTGAAGCAGAGATTTATGAGAACCATACTCCTGGGTGCTTTGATCTTCGTTAAGATCAAAATTAAGTCAAGTGTACTGTGAAGCAATGCAGTCAAGGATTCTTTGGCTAATTCTGGATTGATAGACGTGAACAGGGCTGTGACATCAAATGAGACCATGATTTTGTCCTCATCTGTAGTCACATTCCTGATTGTTTGAAGACACTGTAGTGGAGAGTTAATGGAGTGTTGGCTTCCTCTTGTGAGATGCCCAACCTTTTTTTACAATTTTTGCAATGTTGTATGTTGAGGTCCCTGGTAGAAATAAAATTGGACAGTGGGGTATGCCAGGTTTGTGTATCCATACAAATGTGGAAGGATGGATCCACTGCTTCTAATTTGCATCATTCCTCTTTGGTAATTTGGCATTTCTTAGTGAGGTCACTGAGGGTTCTCTTGATTTGGTTTTCTAGTTTTTGTATTCTGTTGGTGTTCATGGGGATATATGTTTATTTGTCCTGTATTTTTTTCTTTTTGTATGTGTTGTGCTCTGCCCATAATTACTGTGATTTGACCTTTGTCTGCAGGTAGGATGATGATGGTCTGGTCCTTTTTCAGGTTTCTAAGGGCTGCTCTATTTTTGGATGTAAGTTGAAACATCTGCAAGAAAACAAGCAAGCTCAAAGAGCACAAAGATCCCCACACTATATCTTTTGTTTGGTTAGTGCATTTATTTCAAAGAAGGGACTACCCAAGGACCCTAATATGAAAATTGTTTCAGATAAGGAAAGGTATTAGAATAAAATAGAAAGGATCAGATCTGAAATGTGGTTCTAACAATTTCTGAAGCTATTATTTCCTTTGGAAAATAAATCAATCTTTAGAACTGTTAAGTCCTTTGTTGTTTAATGACTTTATTATTCTGGATAAATTATGCCATTACTAATTACTAGTATGCCATGAAAATAAAGATAATTAAATCTTTAGGTTTGAAATATACTGAACTGTTACTCAAAACCTACCCTAAGGAGCATTTCTTATAACTACTAGAACTGTATTATGAAATTTGCAGGAGAAATCATTTGGTTACTGGGACCATTTCTTATTAATGATTCCACAGAGCTATCTTTGAAAGACAAATCTGAATTATACTGCCTGTTTGTGCATTAGTGCAATAAGGAAACAACCGTGGAGTTAATGTATGAAATTAGAATTATGTTAATTTTTGGACTTTGAACAGTAAAATGGTTGAATTCTTATCCAATATCTGCAAAAATGACTTTCTAATATCAAAATACTTTTTTTTATTTTCCATTTTCATAACATATAATCAAATGTATACTATTACATAGCCAATATGATGTATCAAGTAATAATTACATCAGTTCCTCTTGCCAAAAAATGACTTTCTATTTTTGATTATTAAACAATAAAGTATGATTGTGCAATTCCATATTGTTAAGATATATATGAATTGCTCAGAAAATGTGACATCTATATTCCCATTATTTACATCAAATCTATTTGTGTCCTTGAGCAGATGGAAGCAATGTCAGACTAGCTATATTCAGATGTTATGTGAGACCAAACTGATTAGTTTTAATCAGCATGAACCAATAAACCGAAGCTTCTGTGACTTCTTCAAACTCACATGGATGCTGAACATTTATTCTAAAAATAAGCAAGACACTTTTGGATGGATGGATGGATGGATGGATGAATGGATGAAGTTATGTTCTTTGATAAAATATGTCACTTCAAACTATTTATTATTTTTAAAAGTTCAGGATTATTATGATGTCTTATATATACACATAGAAATTGATTTGTCCATAAAAATACATTCACCAAAGAGCCTATGAAACAGAAGTGCCAGGTCTGATAAGGGCGTTAGTCCAGCTCTGCCTCTCTTTTGTATAGTTGGCTAATCAAAACATAATTCATATTTCTCTAATTTGCCATAGCTGTTGATTTGCCAGTTGCACTCAGCCATAATAGTCCCATATTTCCCAACAGCAAACATGAACATGCAGTCATAGCAGCACAATGCTTGGTTGAAATTTTGGAACTGACTACCATTTAATTAGTGGACTTGAAGTCAAACATGGCTTGGCTACATTTTTACGTAATCATATATTGGGTACATTTTAATGCAATTTATAAATATACACGTGTGTAGGTCTTTCTATCATAAACAACTATTTGTATAAGGTCAAAACAAAAATAAAACTACCAGCAACAAAACAGCAGAAATAAATAAAAATCATAACAAATGCTACCTTCTTATATGAGATAATCCAAGTGTATCTGTATTGGTCAATAATTTTAGGATTTACATGTTGGAAATTCGTTTTATTATTGGACTTACACCCAAAATTTCCTCAATTGAAATCAAATTGCTATGCTTGCTATTTCATTTCAGTCTCCATGCTATTACAGTAAATCATGGGCACAAAATCACACAGTGAATTCTGTGGTTGAAGGTGGGCATGAAACCTGGTATCATAGCCCTCCTAAATAGTAGCCCATTTAGATTTAGATTTTTTAGATTTTATTGAACATTTATATGCCGCCCTTTTCCCTGAGGGGACTCAGGGCGGCTTACAACAATGGGGGGAAGGGAGTGCAAGACAAGACTTAAAAGAAAAAGAAACGTGAATAAAAGAAATTAACCATAAAAACACAACATTCACTCAACATTCGGGCGGGGTGAGAATAATCCTATCCCCAGGCCTGACGGGATAGCCAGATCTTGAGGGCTGTGCGGAAGGCCTGGACTGTGGTGAGGGTACGGATCTCCACGGGGAGGTTGTTCCATAGTGTCGGAGCTGCAACTGAGAAGGCTCTCCTCCGCGTAGTCGCCAGTCGGCACTGACTGGCGGATGGAATTCGGAGGAGGCCTACTCTGTGCGATCTGATGGGACGCAGGGAGGTAATTGGCAGGAGGCGGTCTCTCAAATAGCCAGATCCACTACCATGGAGCGCTTTATAGGTGGTAAGTAAGACCTTGAAGTGCACCCGACGATCAACAGGTAGCCAGCGCAGCTCACGGAGGATCGGTGTTATATGGGCGAACCGTGGTGCGCCCATGATCACTCGCGCGGCCGCGTTCTGAACTAGCTGAAGTCGCCGGATGCTCTTCAAGGGCAGCCCCATGTAGAGCACATTGCAGTATTCCAGCCTAGAGATCACAAGGGCTCGAGTGACTGTTGTGAGAGCCTCCCGGTTCAGGTAGGGCCGCAACTGGCGCACCAGGCGAACCTGGGCAAATGCCCCCCTGGTCACAGCCGACAAATGGTGGTCAAAACTCAGCTGTGGATCCAGGAGGACTCCCAAGTTGCGGACCCTGTCTGAGGGGTATAGATTTTGCCCCCCCAGCCTGATTGATGGAACGTTAGCCGAATTTTTGGGAGGAAAACACAACAGCCACTCGGTCTTTTCCGGGTTGAGCACCAGTTTGTTAGCTCTCATCCAGTCTTTAACAGCCTCAAGGCCCCGGTTCATCACGTCCACCGCTTCATTGAGTTGGCACGGGGCGGACAGATACAACTGCGTATCGTCCGCATATTGGTGGTACTTAATCCCGTGCCTCCGAATGATCTCGCCCAGCGGTTTCATGTATATGTTAAATAGCAGGGGGGACAGAACCGAGCCCTGCGGCACCCCATAGGTTAGGGGCCTCGGGGACGATCTCTCCCTCCCCACCAACACCGACTGCGACCTGTCCGAGAGGTAGGAGGAGAACCACTGTAAAACAGTGCCGCCCACCCCCACCTCCTGCAGTCGTCGCAGAAGGATACCATGGTCGATGGTATCGAAAGCCGCTGAGAGGTCAAGGAGAACCAGGATGGACGCATAGCCTCCATCTCTGGCTCTCCAGAGATCATCGGTCAATGCGACCAAAGCGGTTTCAGTGCTGTAACCGGGCCTGAAGCCAGACTGGAAGGGGTCAAGATAGTTAGCTTCCTCCAAGGTACGCTGAAGCTGTAAGGCCACCACCTTCTCAACAACCTTCCCCACAAAGGGGAGGTTGGAGACTGGACGATAGTTATTAAGAACTGCTGGATCCAAGGACGGTTTCTTCAGGAGGGGCCTCACCACCGCCGCCTTAAGCGCGGTGGGGAGGTGTCCCTCCCGAAGAGAGGCGGTAACAACCGCCTGGATCCAGCCTCGTGTCACCTCTCTGCTGTTGGCAATCAGCCAAGAGGGACACGGGTCCAGTATGCAGGTGGAGGAACTCACAGCTCGCATAGCCTTGTCCACATCCCCGGAGGCAACATCCTGAAACTCAACCCAGAGATGGTCTACCAAGTTATTCCCCTGTGTCTCGGCTGGATCTGCGGGGGTGGAGTCCAGTTCCGATCGAAACCGAGCAACTTTGTCCGCCAAGAACTGACCATACTCCTCAGCCTTACCCTGCAGGGGGTTCCCCGTCTCCCTCCTATTTAGGAGGGAGCGGGTTATCCTGAACAGGGCGGCTGGGCGGGACTCGGCGGACGCTACCAAGGAGGCAATGTGTGATCTTTTGGCGGTTCTCAGTGCCCAAATATACTCCTTGGTGCAAGCTGTCAACAGTGCTCGGTTTGATACGGACCTATCGGACCTCCACAGGTGCTCTAGGCGTCTCCTCCGGCGCTTTATCTCACGGAGCTCCTCGGTGAACCAAGGGGGCCTCCGCGAGCCGCTGACCCGGAGGGGCCGTAGTGGCACAATTCGGTCCAGAGACTCTGATGCCACCGAGTCCCAGGCCGCAGCAATAGTCTCCGCCGAACTGTGGGCGAGAGCATCTGGAATGACCCCAAGCTCCGTCTGGAACCTAACAGGGTCCATCAGTCGCCTGGGGCGGAACCACCTGGTCGGTTCCTCCTCCCCACGGTGGGGGTTTGGCCTCCGGAAGTCTAGCCTCAGTAGGTAGTGGTCTGACCACAACAGGGGAATGATCTCATTTCCCCTCAGACCAAGATCATAACTCCACTGCTCCGAGAGGAATACGAGGTCGAGTGTGTGCCCCGCTAAGTGGGTAGGGCCTCGAATTACCTGGGTCAGGCCCATGGCTGTCATGGAAGCCATGAACTCCTGCGCTCCGTCAGAGTGTTCACCGAGCGAAGGCAGATTGAAGTCCCCCAGAACCATTAGTCTAGGGAACTCAATTGCTAGCTTGGCTACTGACTCGAGGAGCGCAGGGAGGGCCGCTGCAACGCAGTTGGGAGGCAGGTACGTTAGCAGCAAACCCGCTTGACCCTTGAGGTCCAACTTCACTAGTAGGGACTCACACCCGGCAAGCTCCGGAGCAGGGATCCTACGAGGAGCTAAAGACTCCCGGACTACAATAGCCACACCGCCACCCCTTCCCTGGGCTCTCGGCTGGTGAAGCACCTGAAACCCGTCTGGGCACAGCTCTACGAGGGGGACTCCTCCCTCCGTGCCCAGCCATGTCTCAGTAATACATGCCAGGTCTGCCCCCTCGTCTACAATCAAGTCCCGGACGAGGGGAGCCTTATGAATAACAGACCTGGCATTTAGCGACAGCAGCCTGAGACCAGGGTCCTGATTGCTCACGCCATCTGACCTTGGAGTGGGACTCATAGGGCCGGAAGGAGGGATCTCTGCGATATAGCGAACCCTCCTTCCCCGGTAATGGCCAGCCCTAAAGTCCCCGCCATATCTGCCTCTCCCTGTTATGACCGCAATGCTCCGACTCTCTCCCGTGGGCATAATTCCCCCAACCACCCCAATGGCCCCCGCTTGCCTCGCCAGGTCCTCCGAATCAGGCATACTCAAACACTCACACAAACAGTCCCCACAATATAGTTAAAACACAAAAAGAATACAGCAATAATAGTACTAAAAGTGGGTCTTTCATACTAACACATTCAATCCCACGCACTCAACATACCCGCTTAAAATTGCGCAACACAGAATTTAAAATTATGAGTTCCAGAAGAGCCAGCCTCCCTTCCTCCAGTTCCAGAGAAATCCGAGGCCAAAGTCCAAGATCCGTATTCTATAAAATAGTTGTAGATGGAGGGGGGGCAAAGCACAGGCCCCAGGTATTAGCCAGCACCAGCTTTGCAGTCTCACACCCTCCAAGTCCAGATAAAGCGTGGAATAATAAACAATAACGGTCCATAGGAGATAAAACGGTAGTATGCAGGGGGGTATCTTATCCTCCCCCCCCTCCTGAAGTCCTGGAACGGCCAGAGTCTAGATATCTAAAGTCTACAAATGACTGGAACCATCTTGGTCACCATGATGTAAAAAAGATGTGGAGATTCTAGAAAGAGTGCAGAGAAGTGCAGATAATTAGGGGACTGGAGGCTGAAACATATGAAGAACAGTTTCTAGAATTGGGTATGTTTAATTTAATGAAAAAAAAGGACTACGGGTGATATGATAACAATGTTCCAATATCTCAGGGCTTGCCACAAAGAAGAGGGAGTCAAGCTATTCTCCAAAACTCCTGAAGGCAGGACAAGAAGTAATGTGTGGAAACTAATCAAGGACAGAAGCAACCTAGAACTAAGAAGAAATTTTTTGACAGTCAGAACAATTAATCTGTGCAACAACATGCCTCCAGAAGTTGTAAATGCTCCAACACTGGAAGTTTTAAACAATATATTGGATAACCATTTGTCTGAAGTGGTGGTATAGGGTTTCTTGCCTAAGCAGGGGATTGGACTAGAAGACGTGCAAGATCTTCTTTCAAACTCTATTATTCTGTTCTGTTCTGTTCTGTTCTGTTCTGTTCTGTTCTGTTCTGTCCTAGTCCTAGTCCTAGTCCTAGTCCTAGTCCTAGCCCTAGTCCTAGTCCTTACGTGTGCTCCTATTAACATAGTCAAAACCATACATGGAGGTCCTAGACTAAGAAAGGCTGATTTTTATTTTTATACTAATGTATATCAACATAATGGACTCAAGTATCAATTTCTCAAGGAGACATTAGACTTGGTCTTGATCACATCTCAAAGTCATTGAATATTTTATGCTTAAGTAAACATTGAAAACAAAATATAGATCATCTGTCATTTCCCTCCAAATCCCCTATATCAAATTGGTAGATTTTACACACACACTATTAGTTAACCATTGCAACTTATTCATGAAATAGGTTGATATTATCAATAATGAAACAAAATCAGAAGATTGATATAAAGACAATAACTTTTATTATTGTGAAAATAAATAAATCAACAGATTGTAGAAATGCTAAAGAAAGGAAAACAAATTTTAGCATATGAACCTTGCTTTTTCAAATCTACTTTATCATGCCATTTCAGATTTGGTCATGTTATCTGTCACCTAAAACAATATTCATATGAAACATTAGAATAATGTAGAATACTGTGTCACCAGATAGTATTTTTCTTCAGGAGGAAATAAAAACTACTTACTATGTTTAGACAAAATACACTGTTGCAATTATTTTTAGCGTCAATTTGGTGCAATGGTTAAGGCACAAGACTAGAAAACAGGAGACCGAGTTTTAATCCTGCCTTTAGCACAAAGCCAGATGAGTTAATTTGGGATAATTCCTCCCTCTCAGTTCTAAGAAGAAGCCAATGGAAAACCATTCCTGGAAACCTGTCTAGAAAAAAACAGGGACAAGTGCAAGTAGCTGCCAGACTCAAAGGCACCAAGTATATTCAAGTATAAAGATATTAGAAAAATCTATTCCTTTCTTGAACAATGGGGGAATTCAAATTTTGAAGAAGGAAGAATGAAATTGCCAAGTCATAATGAAGTTCAGAATCTAATAGAAGAGAGAATATGTAGCTCAGATTAAATTATGAAGTTTTTCGTGCTCTCTGAGCTTGGCTGTTTGCTTGCAGATGTTTCATTCCGATGGACAACTGGTGTTACTTGATCAGATAATTAAATATCTGCAAGCAATCAAATTCAGAGAACACCAAGTATTCCAAAGCCCAGGATGTTTTTTTTGCTGAACATGTTCCTTGTTCAAATGCATAATCAACAATGGAGATTTTACTTGGAGCTCTAGAAATTTTAGACTAATAACTAATCAACAACTTAATGTTAAGGGTAGAATCAAAAGACTTTAGCAGACTTTAACCCAAAGCTGATTGAATGAATAATTTCTCATCTTCTAATAACCTTATAACCTTCTAATTTTAATACCTGAAGTGGTAATTTGAAAGGTGATATACTACATATAATGTACACTTATACTGAAAAGTTAGGTTTCCCAAATTGTTAACTTTATATTAATATATTTTGATCTTATTATCATCAGTTAATATTTCCATCCTGTACAGTAATGTATTTTTAAGTTTTGTAAGGTAGCTCAGTTGCCGTTTGATTTAATTTTTATACTATCTGCACTAGAAAAATATCATATCCAATGACACAAATCCTATTCTCCAAAGCACCTGAAGGCAGGACAAGAAGCAATGGATGAAAACTAATCAAGGAGATAAACAACTTAGAATTAAGAAAAACTTTTCTGACTGTTAGAACAATTAATCAGTGGAACAACTTGTCTCCAGAGGTTGTGAATGCTCCAACACTGGACGTTTTTAAGAAGAGATTGTACAGCCATTTGTTTGAAATGATATAGGGTTTCCCTCTTGAACAGTGGGTTGGATTAGAAGACCTCCAAGGTTCCTTCCAACTTTTATTCTGTTAAAAAGTCACATACAACAGGCACCATATAAATACCACACGCAGAATAGGCCAAAGTGTAGACCTCCTTGAAGATGCGCTCCAGCATGATTCTGAAAGCTTGGAAAATTAAACATCTGGTCCAGGTGATCGACCCAGATTGGATTCTGCAACATTATCCTAAGACATACATATTCACCTTCATTCGTATAACAAAACTATGCTTTATTTTTATCCCATATCATAATGATAACATTTTTCTCTCAGTTCTTTATAAAATTAATTAATATAACAATTACATGAAAAAATAAACATCATCTTGATAGTTTTTAAGTAAATTCTAACATATTTTTTGCTTCTATCCATTCATCCATACTAACCAGAGGTGGTATTCAGCCAGTTCTTACAGGTTCTGGAGGACCTGGAACAGAAATTTTGGGTAGTTCGGAGAACCAGCAAATAGGCTGGCCCCACACCCACTGCCTCTCAGCCTCCCAGCTGATCTTTTTTTGTTACCCTGAACCAGAGAACTGAGCTGAAAAGCAGGTTAGTGGGATGGGGAGGGAGTGGGGATTTTGTAGTAACCTTTCCCCAGGAGTGGGGAGGGAATGGGGATTTTGCAATATCCTTCTGCTTCCACTCATTCATTCATTCATTCATTCATTCATTCATTCATTCATTCATTTTTTTTTCATTTCCTTTATTTGTATGCCGCCCTTTTCCCTGGGGGGACTCAGGGCGGCTCACAATTCAAAAAGGGAGGGGGGGAAAGACAAACAGTATTCCAATATGGAAACAATACAACATATTAAAAAAGAGCACAACAGTCACACAATTCGGGTGGGGTTGGAATCTTAACCCCAGGCCAGCCGGGACAGCCAGATCTTCAAAGCGGCGCAAAAGGATTGGAGGGTGGTGAGGGTCCGAATCTCCACGGGGAGTTCGTTCCAGAGGGTTGGAGCAGCCACCGAGAAGGCTCTCCTCCGGGTAGTTGCCAGTTTGCACTGGCTAGTAGATGGAATTCGGAGGAGGCCTAATCGATGCGATCGTATCGGTCTAGTGGAGGTAATTGGCAGTAGGCGGTCTCTCAAAGCCACAAAGCCACTCCCACAAGCCACACCACTCCCACAGAACAGGTAATATTTTTTTTTGAATTTCACCACTGTCTTATCTTCTATATTTGTAAACTTTGATATGCAAAATACGTTGTCCTATTTAGTATTTACTCACACCACGTGCCCAAAGTATGAGTTTCTGATTGCTGATCATCACCTTAGGAGAACAATATTTTCTTGATGCTCATCTCAAGACAGGAAAGAAGAACAGAGAAAATAGTCTTTATTTAGTCCATGTTTAATTGTTTGGTTCTTTTTACAACCTATATTATTTTGTGTTAATGTCTTCAAATTCATAGTTGCAAACTGTAAATTGTATATGTAGGTATATTTCTATCTTAATATCCATCTGTCCATTATTATTGAAAAGGGTATTCTGATTTTAGGTTTGCCAATTTAAAACCTATGTTTCATTTTAAATACCCTTTTCCTCTACATCTTTAAACTAAGAAGCCCATTTAGGTTTTGAATGGCATGGAGACCTCCATGCCATTCAAAACCTATATGGGTTTCTTAGTTTAAAGGATAAGTAGAGCCAAAGCAAAGAAAAAGTAGCCAAAACTGCAATATTTGCTAGTTCTACACATTTGATTAAATTGCTTCCTATATACTTAATCATTTTCCCTTAAAAAAAAATTAAAAATACAATTCTGTGGCAATTTTTAAAAGCCTTTGGAAACCACATCCAAAATTTTTGGGGCAGATACATACCCTTAAAGCATTAATTATATAGATGTCCTTTATAAAAAAAATATATGTGCCTAGTTTAAGCTCTGTGAGAAGATCAGCTAACTAGCCCACTTGAGTTTTAAAATTTGCCGATAATACCAGATCCCTTAACAATGCAGCCAGTGTTCTATGCCAGAAGTGATTACCTGTGAATGAATGGCTGGGGAACAAGCCTTACTTATCAGCATTCAGTGCCACTGACACAACTTGAAGGAGGAATGGGGAGGGGGGGAGAGACTCACTAAAAGAGAGAAGGTGAGCAGATAAAATGGGATCAGTGAGGCAGAAAATAAGGACACTGCAAAATTGCTTAGGGACAGAAAAATTCACAGGCCTTAAAAGTTGTACATTTGAGCAGCACCCCATGTCCTCCTTATGCTGCTTGTGTTTTTCTGTGAACTTATCACTGCAGCAATGAATCATTAAAAAGAGAGGCAAAGGTACCTACCATGTACAGAGTCTGTGGGTAACAAACACTTGCTTTGCAGCTAAAAGTGGAAAGTAGTTTCAATTTCCCAGGGATGGGAAATTGAAGAATCTTGACTCCAAATGAAAGGCATAGATTTGGTCATCCCAGTTGTTTCCAATTTTGTTTATGACAGAACTGCTACAGGTAATAAAGGTACAATGCTCATCCAACTCACAGATTAAGAGAACACTGTACTCAAGAGAGCAGACAGATCTGGGCAATGGTTAGTGATAATGCTGAATAGAAAATACAGTTGAAATGCAAGACTTCTGTCCTTGCGGTTGTACCTCAATTACCTGAGCACACTGCAATTATCTGGCTTATTACAGTCTTTTCTAAAGCTGGCAGAAACTGTGTTATCATGCTAATATTGAAAATTGAAAGAAAATACAGGCAATTAACACTGATAACAGTCAAGAAACACTCTACCTGCAATCTTTAGCTAGGTACTTTGTACCTATCTCTAATAATTTTACCCAACTAATAGCAATAAAATATAATTATAGATTTTCAGCTTTTAAGTAAATTGAAAATATCTGCCTTTGAAAGATAGATAATTCACCCTAAATTCACTCTGAGGGAGCAACATTTGTGCTGAACCCAATCTTTATATTTGTAATTTGTAATTTTGTAATTTTAATAGATTTGTATGCTGCCCAATCCCGGAGGACTCCGGGCGGCTCACATAAAAGCAATTTAAAAATATTAAAAAAGATTAAAACACAAGACAGAACAACTTAAAAACAGAAAACACAACATGCACTCAGTTGTAATGGGGCTGAAGTTCAGTCAAGATCAACAGCCCCAGGCCTGCCGGAACAGCCAGGTTTTAACAGACTTACGGAAGGCCAGGAGAGTGGGGAGGGTTTGGATCTCAGGGTCTAGATCGTTCCAAAGGGTTGGGGCAGCAACAGAGAAGGCTCTCCCTTGAGGAGCCGCCAGATGGCATTGTGTGGCCAACGGTACCTGGAGAAGGCCTGCCCTGTGTGATCTTATTGGACGCTGGAAGGTATGTTGCAGGAGGCGGTCACAGAGATATCCAGGTCCTAGGCCATGTAGGGCTTTATAGGTAATAACCAGCACCTTGAAGCATGTCCGGAGACCAATGGGAAGCCAGTGCAGCTCACGGAGGATAGGTGTAACATGGGTGTACCTAGGTACACCCAGTATCACTCGCGCGGCTGCATTCTGGACCAATTATAGTGTCCGAACACTCTTCAGGGACAGCCCCATGTAGAGCGTGTTACAGTAGTCGAGCCTTGAGGTGACGAGGGCATGAGTGATCATTTGGAGTGCCTCCCGGTCCAGGTAGGGCCGCAACTGGTGCACCAGGTGAACCTGGGCAAAAGCTCCCCTGGTCACAGCTGACAAGTGATGTTCTAATGTCAGCTGTGGGTCCAGGAGAACACCCAAGTTGCGGGCCCTCTCTGAGGGGTGTAAGATTTCTTCCCCCAGGATTAGAGGTGGAATATCTGGACTATTTTTGGGGGGCAGCATCCAAAGCCACTCAGTCTTGTCAGGGTTGAGTTCAAGCTTGTTCATTCCCATCCAGACCCTGACAGCTTCCAGGCACTGGCACATAACTTCCACCGCTTCACTGAGTTGGCATAGGGCGGACAGATACATCTGGGTATCGTCTGCATACTGGTGGTATTTAATCCCGTATCTACGAATGATCTCACCCAGCGGCTTCATGTAGATGTTAAATAGGAGGGGGGACAGGACCGAGCCCTGTGGCACCCTGTATTCAAGGGGCTTAGGGGTCGACCTCTGTCCTCCGACCAACACCGACTGCAACCTGCCAGAGAGGTAAGAGGAGAACCACCGCAAAACGATGCCTCCCACTCCCACCTCTTCCAGCTGCCGCAGAAGGATACCATGGTCGATGGTATCGAAGGCCTCTGAGAGGTCAAGGAGCACCAGGATAGAGGAATGCCCTCTATCCCTGGCTCGCCAGAGATCATTGGTCAATGCGACCAAAGCGGTTTCGGTGCAGTAACCAGGCTTGAAACCCGACTGACAGGGATCTAGATAATCCACTTCATCCAAGGTCCACTGGAGTTGAGAGGCCACCACCTTCTCAACAACCTTCCCTAACAATGGGAGGTTGGAGACTGGATGGTAGTTTTTAAGGATGGCTGGATCCAGAGCAGGCTTCTTGAGGAGGGGTCTCACCACCGCTTCCTTCAAAGGTTGCAGGAAAGACCTCAGTGGAGGGAGCTCCAGGCTGCACTCTCAGTCCCCTCATACGCACCAACCAAGCATTCTCCACATGCATACCCCAAATAATTTAAAAGATACAATAGTACAATAAAAATAATTATGATAATTTAAAAGAAAGTGGGATCATTCGCTCGCAGGCATACACATACACTCCACATACCAAAGGAAAAGAAAGAGGGGTTGCGCAGATATTAAGTTAATGTTGGAATTGTGCAAGTCAATCGTTGGTCCATAGAATGGCGACACACAGTCGGGTCAATGGCAGGGGGATATAGAAGAAATAATTTGTCTTCCCTCCCAGACAGTGTGGTAAAGGGAGGCAGAGGTCTGGGTGGCAGAGATAGTGTCCTTAGAGTAGTAGTAGGTGGCAATAGCAGGGAGACAGGATCAAAAAGTCTGGAAATCCAAGGGTCCAGAGTCCAGGGTCCAAAATCCATAGGCAGTCTAAAGTCCATAAACATAAGCAGAGGCAGGGAGAGCCAGGTGGTAAGAGTAATAAGTTGTAAAAGCTCTGCAGCCACAACAAGGGCGGAGAAGAAGCCACAGCATGAAGACAGTCCGTTCAAATGGAGTGGGGGGGGGACGCCAAGAGGGATCGTAGAAACAGCTGTCCCCTCCATCCAGTGCCACATAAGACAACCAGCCCACTCCGAGGAGACCGACTGCGGGCCGATGTAATTCTGAAAACTCCAGGGGCTCTCCCACTCGAAGAGGACAAGGGGCTCCCCCACTCGAAGAGGACAAGGACAGAGGCTGCCGGGATGCCACAAACCAGGATACGATGAAGAACTAGTGAGGAGGGGAGGGCCACAGCGGAGGTAGCAAGGCCAGCCGCTTGATCCCACTCAGTGCCATCCAGACGACCACCCCCTCGTTGGTAGGATAGTAGTAGCGCGGCTCCAAGGGTTCTCCTGAATTTGTCCAGTCCAAAAGTAAAGTCTCACGTCCAAAAGCAAAGCCGAGAAGCACCGGCGTTATTAAAAACCACCGGGGATGGCACCATCAGTGCGGCACCGCCATCTTCGCTGCCAGAGTGAGAGAAGACACTACGGCAGCCGAACAGGCTAGAAACTGGCCAAAGGAGCCAGCCCTCCAGTTGATCATCTGTCAGAGACCCCCAGGTCATATTTTACCGTATGGCTCCTTCCTTGCGGGGCTCGCTGCCAGAGACCAGGATGTTTTTGGGCGGTTCTTTTTTCTATCCCGCTGGAGCATGGAGGCTACCGGCCATTCCGAGAGCTCGCACATGAGCATTAATCTTGAGGCCTGTCATCAGTCGGGAAGGGGCCCGCCCTACCTGCCCCTGGCCCCTTGCCGGCGACGATGGTCCTCCCCGCACGGAGAGTGAGCAAGAGCAGGTCGCTCGCCTCTGTCTTGGCCCAGCACGCTGGCCTGGAAGCCCTCCGCCCCGGGCGTTTCTTGGTCTCCTCCAAGAAGGTTGACCCGCCACCAGAATGACTGGTGGCGACTGCACAATTCTGGGCAAAGGCGAAGGTGGGCTGCCTTATATTATTTGAGGATGAAAGAAAAAGGAAAAAAATGGGAGTGTGTGTGCAATAGTAAATTATTAATGTAAGGGCAAATAAAATATCAATGGATTTTTTAAATTACCACATTGGTAAATGATTCCATACATTCATCTGGTGGAGCAAAAAGACTACAGTCAAAAGTTATTCTGAGACCAGCAGAGCTTTGTTTTTTGCCATCCCAATGCATGATATAGGGCAAACCCATTGTTTTACCATGCCAGAATAATAACTTAGTTTTAGAACTCAATCTTAGAAATGTGATCCATTGCAAATAGTGAGAATGATTTTACCTGGATATTCATTCTCCCTTGGAATCAGGTATATGTAGTACAACATTTAGCAGAAAGGAAAAACTTGTAGTGATGCTGATTGACTACCATTTGTAGAATTACTTGTACTCCAATTAACTCTAACGTTTTTTGCAAAACAATTTTTGCAAATCAAAAAAAGCAAAATACAGCTACATCAACTGCTTTAATCAAAGAAAGGAATACTTCAAACTTTGTTTCTAACTGGAAATGCTTCTGGATTTTGTGCTTGAGATTAGAAAGAAAAGAAACTTTGACTTGGGTTTTGCTGATTAGATAAGTTTGTTGTAATAGAAATGACTAGTACATATGAAACATGAAAACTAAAAAGTTGAAACTGTAATGCAGGCTGTCAAACTTGTGGCCCACGGGCCGGATGTGTCATGTGCTGGCCATGCCTATGCCTGGTTTAGCAAAGGAGGAAAGTCACAATATGTGTCATATGATGCTGCTGTGATGATGCAAGTTTGACACCCCTGCTGAAATGTTACTATTTTATTCTACTGCATTTAAAATCAGTAATCAATGCTTTTCTTTCTTTTTCTTCCCTTTCCTTATTCTTATTTTCCTCTCCCCCTTTTCCTACTATTTTCATTTTCTTATGTGTTTTATATTTTAATAAGCTTAATAAAATTATTAAAAGATATAATATTATTTAAAAAGCAAAATAAAATACTATGTTACATAAAATCAATATTTAACTGTTACCTACTTGGAACCTATCTTTGCATCTGTTTAGGATATTATTATTTCTAGCCAGCTTTTGGTATGTTAAAAACTGCTCACAAATGTGGGTGAAAAAAAATGTCAAAATGTTGGCAATAATTGCATGATAAAATCCTACCCCCTTTTAAACCTGTATTGTACAACACATAAAAATTGGGGAGCATTTTATTTGGGTGGTTGCAATCGTTCAGCTTTCCTGCCTCTTCACCAGACATCCTTGGTTGCACCACTCGCTATATTTTATTGAGAAAACTGCAAAGCCATTGTATTTTATTTTTCCAAACTGATCAGGTCACCATCCCTAATAAGATGTCTCTTCATCCTGTTTTCCATAAGAAGTTTTGATACAATACTAGCTATAGCAATAGCAATAGCAGTTAGACTTATATACCGCTTCATAGGGCTTTCAGCCCTCTCTAAGCGGTTTACAGAGTCAGCATATCGCCCCCCCCCCCCAGTCTGGGTCCTCATTTTACCCACCTCGGAAGGATGGAAGGCTGAGTCAACCCTGAGCCGGTGAGATTTGAACCGCCAAACTGCAGATAACAGTCAGCTGAAGTGGCCTGCAGTACTGCACTCTAACCACTGCGCCACCTAGCTCCTAATGATGCAGCTGATAAAGATGATTAGAGCTATATACTGTGGAATGCTTGTTCAATTATTAGGAAGGCTCAGTTCTTACAGATTATTTAACTGATTAATCACTTCCATTTACAACTCTAATGGAAACATGGTCAGGTATTAAAGAAATTGGAACTACAACACCACTTATGTAGTATATCAATTAATAGAGGCCCGTCCTTATATGGGGGGATATTAGTTCCTACAGGCAGCATAAAATCCTACCACTTCTGAAAATTTTCATTTTCCTTAGTCACTTCTTTACTGCACTATACAATATATATTAATCTTTGGTTATAGAAATAAGAATTAAAATTGCTTAATTGCAGTTATATACTATCTATAAGAAACAACAGTCAGCTTGTTGAGGACTTAGCCCCACAGCTTTAGCATGATCAAAGATAGATCCCTTGCAGAAAGAATATATATATATATTAGTATTTATAATTGTCTATATCTGTGTAGAGCAGACCTATGCATTCTCAGGGCAAGGGGCTTGATTTAATCCGGATTGAAGATGTGCTTCCTATATTTAATGATAACTTAACCTCAAGTTATAACTATATTAATTTTATTATTCAAGGCAAATATCCTTCCATAATATTCCACAAGGCCACAGCATATGTAAGATGGCTATTAACCAATGAGCCAAGGTGGCGCAGTGGTTAAATGCAGCACTGCAGGCTGACTGCTAGATCAGCAGTTCAGCGGTTCAAATCTCACCGGCTCAGGGTTGACTCAGCCTTCCATCCTTCCGAGGTGGGTAAAATGAGGACCCGGATTGTTGTTGGGGGCAATATGCTGACTCTGTAAACCGCTTAGAGAGGCCTGAAAGGCCTATGAAGCGGTATATAAGTCTACTGTTATTATTATTATTATTATTATTAGATTGTTTACAAAAAGTACTTTAGCCCTTTTACCTATTAATATGGTTTCAGAATTTCCAGAGCTACTGAGAATTGCCTATATTTCTCCCAAAGAGTACTAGTGTCAGTGTTCCAAATATCACCCAGAATTAAATCAGAGTTCAAGGCATAGCTTCCATCAAAGTTCCAATTTAATAAGAGAGACATGTTGGTATATCTTTGGAAACCTGAATCTGAAAGGTTCCTGGGTTTCCACCCAGTTGAAAGTTCAAAACCTTGTCCCACAAGTCCATCACATGGTCCAATCTTCAGCTCTGCCATGCTGGCATTTCCAGCCATCTAGTTCCAGTCAGATGCAGAAGTGTGGAGACAAAAGATGACCTTGGGCTTCTAGAAAGGAATGTTTTATTTTGACAACACATTATATTCCTTACTATTGCCCCTCCAATTACCTCATTAATGAAACAGCATAGAAAGAGTATGGCCGGCCAAAGATTCTAAAAGGAATATGACTGCAGGCCTGACAACTATATGTTTTATTTTCAGCTACTGAAAAATTGATCCCTAAAAAATAATTCCCAAACTTGGTTAACATCTGATTTACACATAAACTGTATTGAGAACACTATGAAAAACATTCAAATATTAATAAGGATCTTTCCCATAAGATTATTTGTATTACTGTGTTAGAGCACACTAATTATCAGGCAAAGAGCAGGCAAGAGCAGGCAAACATTGTTATCAAAACTGCAAAGCCATTTTATTATAATTTAAGGCTCTTTGAAGCCTTACGATTTGGAAAAGGTGTTTTATGGTCTGGTCTGGACATCATGCAGTGTGCTCCCCCCCCCCCAGCAGTCACATGACCGCATTGGAATACTTTGCACCTGACTTGCATTTGCAATAAGTTAAAGCATCCTGCAGAGTCACATGACCATATTTGTTGATGTTTGACAGTTTTGGTGTATTGCTGGCAAAAAAAATGACCATTCAGGAGAGTGGATTCGGACTTATGGATGCTGTGACTTGCTTAAAACATGATTTACTTAACAATAACGGGTAAAAAATAGTTGAAAATTTGGGTTTGTCACATGGTGCCTCGACTTATGACTACAATAACTTACATTCCAATTTTCATCTTAAATGAAAAGCTGCAAGCTGTAAATTTATTTCTGAGCTTCAGCATCATACACTGAAATATTTTAATCTTTTTCCTTGCTAATAAAAGAGGTATTATCCAAAATAATTTCAGCTGTGGCATGTACAACAGTCCCTATCAAGCTTTTTCCTTTATTAGTCTTCATACTCCTTCTTCCAGTCTTTTTCTCTTCGTTGGCAAAGTATTCATCAGTTTTCCTGATTCCATCAAATATGTCTAAACTAGTTGTTTGCTGGAAAAAATAGTCCCCAATACTTGTATGTGTTCCAATAACTAGGTCTCCCCTCCCCCCTCACTTTTACTGAAAAGCTTTAACAGAGTATCTCTCTTTTGTTTCCCATCTGCAGTCATCAATCTCACTGATTCATTTCAGTTCGGTATCCATGGAAAAAATGGTTGAAGTAATATCGAGTTGGCATTGGCTTATATTACAGATGAACTGCTTGTGACCAAGGTGAAAATCTATCTTCATTGCTGATTCTATTATTCTATTGTTTGCTACATTTGATGCATTATACATTCAAATATGATAATTCTTGGTGTTGCTTGCATTAAATTTTAATACTTTCAGATTTATTTCACCACACCTTTCTGTCATGTGGAATGGTTCTATTTTTCATCATCAATGCATGTCGCCTAGGATTCAAAATTCATTGAAAAAATGAAAAAAAATCATTGTTTTTATTTGGGTTTCTTAATTTATTATCAGTTTATATTGACAATACTCAAATATATTCATTTGTCCTTGTTTTGGATGATAAAATATGGACATCCATATCCAAGTGCTACTATCTCAAATTCAACATGTAAAAGGCAGAGGTTATGTTCCTTGGTGGTGATAAATTTAGAATTAAAATTTGATTAAAACTTTCTTTAAAGTTCTTTATTAGTATGTCCATCAATTCTTGTAATTGTAATTATTGTTCACAATGGTCCTGGGGTCTCAACATTCAAGCTATTAGGAATATGTCCTCAAATTACCCCAACTCCTACATCATCTGTTAGCTGCTATTTGCAAAAGACATCAGTTCATTGAACCAGGCTAAGCTAAGCTAAGTTAAGCTAGTTAATTGGAAAATCTGCATGTTGCTCATGTCCCTGTACATTTGACCTGATTATCTAGCTAGAGCCAATTCTTGGTAATAACATTTCTAGAACATCATTGAAAGCCCTTTACTACCAGTGCCAATCATCTGAGGTCAGAATTATGTCTGAAGTTTTATCTATCAGAAAATATTTTAATGGGTCTTTATAAAGGTGATCTAAGTAATAATGTAATGCAGAAAATATACTGTTATTTTAAGTATTTTAAGATGGTTTTAAATGTTTTAGGTCATTCAATTACTGAGGCTGTATTTTTCTTGTGATCCTGTTATAATGTTTGATGTTGCATTTATTATGCCATTCTATAGCTAGTTATATATGCAGGAAATAAATTATTAGTAGTACAGAATTCCTGACAAATGGTCATCCAAATTGTGTTTAAACACCTTCAGTGAAAGAGATTTCAATTTGTCCATGGGAGGTCAGTTCTACAAAAAACAGCTTCTTCTATGAGGATATTTTTCCTATACCGCAACAAAAGATACTTTTTTAAAATTAAAATTTGCTATTTTTCCCTTTCTTTGGAAACAATTTTGCATCATTTTCTACATATCATTCATTGACACCTGAAGACAGATATCATATCTTGCATCTGTGTTCTCTTCTCCAAATTTACCATCCTTATATTTTCTTCTATAGTTTCACTTACTTGTAGGCCAGTGGTGGGTTTCAATTTTTTTTACTAATGGTTCTGTGGGTGTGGCTTATTTTGTGGGCATGGCTTAGAAGTCATGTGACCTGGTAAAAGTGGCTTGGTGGTCATGTGACTGGGTGAGCGTGGCCAGTTTAGCCATCCATTTTGCCAATTTAGCAGTCCATTAAACAATACACAGCAGCCCCCTTTTCTATTCTTTTTAATACTGCATGTTTTTGCTCTAGGTTTTTTTTTTAACTAGGGGGAGAGATTTGCAATTTCTGGGCATTTCTCATCTGTGTTAGAGGCACCAAAATAACTAAGATGATACAAGGTCTCCTGCTGGAGCAGGGGGTTGAACTAGATGACCTCTGAGGTCCCTTCCAGCCTGGATTGCTGTGCTGTTTCAAAGCATTCTCTGAAGCTGCTTCTAGTGCCAGGTCTGTGGTACTTCTTTCTCTCCTTTCTCCCTCCCTCCCTCCCTCCCTCCATATCTCGTTCACCTTCCCTTCCCCCTTCCTCCCTTCCCTCTTTCTCTCTCCCTTCCTTCCTCCCTCCCTCCCTCCCTTCCTGCGAAGAACCCCAGAAGGTCTTTGGTAGGAGGAAGAAAAGCCAGACGTTTTGAAACTGAGAACATGCCCATTGATCATCTGGCAATAGCTCCACTATTGATTAACTTAACCTGAGCCTAAGGATAGCAGCCAGCAGAGCTGAATTCTGGGAATTGAAGTCCACAAGTCTTAAAGTTGCCAAGTCTGTTCCATGCACTTGGGGATCCCCAAATCGTGAGGATTTATTTATTTATTTCTCCCGTTTTTCCTCCCAGGGGCCTGCATGGAGGCCTGCTAGGTACCCCCTACTCCCTATTTTGGGCCTAGCAGGCCTGCCTGAAGTCTGCTGGGAACCAAAATCGGCACCTCCCCCCCAATTGTACTTTTAACAGAAAATTTATTTTTAATAAAAAAAACTCTTTGCAGCGCTGAGATAAAGATTATCATTGGCTGATAGCTGTATTTCAGAAAGCTATAATTAAAATTCTTTCTGATAATGACTTATTCCATGCCTAGTATTCTCCCTATGTGAATCAGGCTCCACACCTCCTAGCAGCTGCAGTAAAATTCGTCAAACCTCACAGTTTGATGGTGCCAATCAGTGTTTTGCATAATTCCCACATGTTGCAATTAGGGGAGTGTGGATCCTTTGAATCTGCTTTATTGCTTCCTTCGGCAATATAGTTTTCCTCTCTTTTCTAAGGATACAAACAAGTCCATAGAAATATTTGTCAGGGTAAAGGGGAGTGGACATGGATTGCACTCCCCCCACCCCAAATTTGTAAGGTTCCAAGGAGCTCTCCCAAATTTATTTAACCTTTTAAATGCCTACCAAAGCTTCATTTCTAGAAGAGGTTTTTCCTTTCACCAGCATTTCCTTGAATGATTGTATTACTATCCAGTGTTATGTCTTTATTAAGATATTTGTAGGTAGTACCAGATAACATAAATCTCTCTATAAATGTAGCTTTGCAAGAAAATTAAAAAGAAGCCCTAGAAAATATATGAGATGCAAATTATGAGTATGCACAAACCTTTGGCCTATTAGCTGATATTGTTATGATTGTATAAAGAAGAATGTTGATTGTGCTTGTGTTTATTCTGCCATGGACTCTCCTAGGAGTCCCCAAAGTCTACTGCTAAATACATTCTTAATATATGTGAACTTATTTCATATCCCAAGTTTATAACTGAAAAAGCGACCCGAAAGAGCACTAGTTCTCAATTTTGACAACTCTAAAATATGCTGGCTTCAATTCCAAAATTCCCCAGTCAGCCATGCCCATGTTAATTGTAATATATTTTCTCGTTAGGATCACAGAAATACAGATTATCTAGCAAAACCCAGTCCAAGGAATGTACCGTATTTATCGGCGTATAACACGCACCGGCGTATAACACGCATCCCCCATTTTAACACAAAAAATTGAGTAAAAATTTTTTTCATTAAAAATAAATGACTTGGAAGCTCGGAACTTAATGTTGGATTAAAATTTATAACATTAGAACATGAATTATAACATTAACTCCTCAACATAAAGTGCCTTCCTTCCTTCCCTCCCTCCCATCCCTTTCTTTATGTTTTCTTCATGCTTTCTTTTCTTTTTCCTCTGCTCTTTTTAAATCCCCCCCCCTTCTTCTCCTCCTCTACATTTAGGTTGGATTAGTTTGTACAACGGTCATCAAACTTCTGAAGTAAAAATAAATAAATAAATCATATTTAAGAAGAAGAAGAAAAAGGAAGACGTTTTTAGTTAAGTCAAACGTTTTAATAAAAGTTTCATCTTTTAAGATTTGTCCAACACATCCAATTGTAACCTTAACAGTAAAGAATATCACCCCAGCTGCTAAAGGTTCAACCAGTCTGAGAACCATTGAAAAGACAACAGTGCAAAATCCAAAAGACACAACTTCCTCACCGCCATTGCTTTGGTACCAAATCTTTGAGGAAGGGGCTCCAGAAAGAAGGAGGAGGAGGAGGAGGAGGAGGAGGAGGAGGAGGGGGAGGAGGAGGGAACCAAAGAGAGGCTTTTACCGAGTCTGCGCCCAACAGCCAGGACCGTCCTTGCGCCTCAAGCCGCGTTTCTTCCCCGCAAAGCCCTTCGGGCAACCCGAGAGTTCCTTTTGGCGCCAGAAGGGCTTTGCAGGAAGAAACGCGGCGTTTCTTCCTGCAAAGCCCTTCTGGCGTCAAGCGGAACTCTCGGGTTGCCCGAAGGGCTTTGCAGGAAGAAACGCGGCTGGAGGCGCCAGGACGGTCCTGGCTGTGGGGCGCAGACTCGGTAAAAGCTCTCTTTGGTTCCCTCCTCCTCCCCCTCCTTCCACAGTCTGTGTGACGCTGCCGCCAGGCTGAGAGCTGCCGCTGAAACAAGTTTGGGGAGGTCCTTTGCAGGCAGCCAGTTCTAGCTGCCTGCAAAGGACTTCCCCACGTTTGCTTTGAAAGAAACCTCTGCGCGGGAGTTAGAAACCTCTGCGCGGGGGTTTCTTGCCATGTGCGCGGCCACGCGGCCGCGCACCTTAGAGGGAACAGTGGACCCGGCGTATAACACGCAGTATCGGCGTATAACACGCAGGCAGGGTTTAAGCTTGCAATTTTAGTTTTAAAACTGCGTGTTATACGCCGATAAATACGGTATTTTGAAAGTGTTGGTTATTGTTGGAAATCATCCAATGGTTTGATTATTCATTCTCTATATGGCAAGCTCAAAATGTGTATGCCATAAATGACTGGGTGCTACAGTAGTTAATAATTTCATTATGCATAAAGAAAGTTTTCCTGTTTGCAGTACAAACATTTGATTTATGTGTTTCTAGATTTTGCTGTACTTGAAAGACTTAACTGAATTATCTTTTGTTTGCACTATCTTAAAATTTATGAAATGAATTGCACATTCCACAATCCCAAAGAGATAAGTGAACTACTAGATTCTGTTTTAGTATATCTACCACTCTCAACCATCTTAATCTCCCATGTATCTCTAGCTTTCTATATGTACTCATATTGAGATTCTTATGTATGTATGTATGTATGTATGTATGTATGTATGTATGTATGTATGTATGTATATATGTATGAATTTGGCTATGACTGATCCTAACAAGAACCTTAAAAATGCAAAGGTACGATGGAACTTAAAGACACTTAAATGAAGGTAATCAACAGTAAAATTTATATGGATTTATATGCCTTTTATTAATCCCCAGAAATGCATGTTAATTTACCTAAATCCTGGCAGAAAACAAACTGTAAGCAATGTCACTTTAGTCTGTCACTTTAAATCAAATTAATGGAATAATCTTTTCAATGTAAACTGACCCAAATCTCTAATCAAGTAGTTATTCAGTTTTTATTTCTTAATTATTTTAACAGATAGCTACATGTGTCAAGATGGCAACAGCTAGAGATATGTGATGCTGTATCATTTACAGGAGGAAAAATATAGGTTTATTTGAAGAAGTCCAGCCTGGATTCTTCTTGAAACCTCCCCCTTATTATAAATTGAAGTTTTCACTACTCTGAGATCACCCAAACAATCCAATTCTTTCCTAGGATCCTGCATCTTTTCTACATCTAGGAAAGAAAGATCTCTAACTGAAATATTAGATTTTTCAATAAGATGAGAGATCTTTCTTTCCTAGATGTAGTACAAATATGCCCTGGAACATCATTTTCATGTCATGCTATCACAATGCTGCCTTCATCTCATCTCAGTCCACAAGTAAGATAAGCTTGTTGTCCTTAGCTAGACTGGTGTTAAAGTAGTTCTCCAACTCAGTCCAAGGGCAACCTCAAGAGTCAAGACACATCAGGTTTGTCAGGGTTTATGAGACTTTACTTTGGGTGAAAGTTAGATGACTGCAATGACTTAAAATAGAGGCAGACTAGACACAAGCAACAAGAACATCAAATTTTATGCCTGTATAATTTCTGCCAATTCAGGGATAAGCAGAGAACACCACAGCTCAGGAATAGGAAAAAAATTCTATGTGGCTTTAACTCAGCTTCATGAATCAGATTGAAGAAATGAAATCAAGAATTTGCTTTCAAATAATACATTTAAGGTTTTTCTGCTACAAATGGATAATGGGAACAAAAGAATAAAGAATGGGGATTTGGACCAGTGAAGATAGGTAATACATTGGTTTGCTCCAAGAACGGAAAACCAGAAATTAAATTCATCCAGCTCCCAAGCAAAATGTATAATTTAATAGTACTGTTTTATTTATATCACTCTAAACAAGTTGAGAAGAAATAAATTTTCCTAAAAACTTATGATCATAGTTATTCTTTTTATAATATAATACAAGATACCTGGGAAGCAAATGACATCTGTCTGTCTGTTTGTCCGTCATCTATCTATCATCTAGCTATCTAGCTATCTAGCTATTTATCATCTATCTAGTTATCCATTCACCTATCTATCGTCTATCATCTCTATCTATCTATCGTCAGTCAAATTTATATACTACCTATTTCATCAGTGACTCTGGGACGTTTACAAACATTTACTAATACATTACTTTTTAAATCACTTGATTCATTGATTGATTCATAGACAACAACCTGAAAAATTATCCAAACTCTTCCTTGCTCTGGTTTTTGTGAACAACAGCTGAACAAGCCAAGAGAGCAAATCCACTTGCCTTACCACTATCGGCTGATGTTTTTGGTTTGTGAAAGTCCTGGTTCTGTTCCATTTTAATTTTTTACCTAATGGAACACCATTAAAAAATTAGATTAAAGGACTCAGAGTTCTGTCTACCTTTCAGTCAGCAGGTTAACTCTTCCCAAAGTTAACCAAACATGGCAAAATTTGTTATGGAGGGAGATGCTGGCAAAAAGATTAACATTGGGTCAGAGGAGTTTTGAGGCAAAAAATGTAGAATAAAATCCTTTAAATATCACATGGTAAAAATAGTTGATCAGCAACTAATTCTTGACTTAGTGATAACTAGATATTAATGCTTCAATGACATGCTAACTATTCACTAAGTTAGTTGTGTGTGTGTATACGTATACATACACAGTACAGATACATATATAAATACACTCACATAGATTTATTGGAGACTTCAAAGATCTCTGCAAAATAACAAAATGCAGTGTAATTTAGTTTTTCTGGAACTCTAAGAATTTCCAGGCAACTTAGTTGACTGCTGCACATTATGTAGTGTTGTGACTACAATCTCCAACTTTCATAATTGCGAATATTGAAGTATGGCCAATAGCAGGTAGAAGACACCAAGTTAGCAAATGCTGCAGTACTGATACAATCCATGCCAAAAGAGGTGATAGTAACTTAAAAAAAAGTTTCTACAACAAGCAACAACTCCCACTTGCCTTTTCAAATAAATAGTATGCATAAAACTAGTTGCTGCTTCTCCATGGACAATTAGTTCACATGTGCTTTCAGGTATAATAGTTTACTAATAATGAGATATAATAGATTGTAGAATGATTCCAAAAGGAAAGTACAGCTAATTGTCTCATAGAAAGTTACACTAAGCAATTCAGTAGAAAATAAGCAATGGGGGTGGGGGGACATATATAATTGAATTACAGGGAAATGGTACCTGTTTCCAAATTGGAAAGAATAGCTATCCTTATGTATCATTAATTAGATATGCAGCAAAGTGAGAGAATCGGTGACTGATCAATATGTGTGAGGAAAGTGTTTTAGAAAAGTCAAATTAGTTTTGACTTAGTTTTCTAGTCAAAAACATTCTTCATGTTCCTTTGATAGAAGGCTGCATTTATATCAGAGCTGCAATTAAAAGAGAAGCTGGGGCCAAGACAAATATAAATGTGATTTAAATTTGATTCAATTAATTAACTTGTTATACAAGTTAAGATTACTTTTCATGTATTTATTGTCATTTTTGTCCCAAAACCTTAAAAACTTGGGTTGATGGTAATTTGAAGACAAGCTTTTGATAGGGGTCTTGCCTAGGTTTTCATACCTTGTGATGCAATGTTCCATTCAAATTCCACAAAGGAGGAACTTGATTCTGGCTTTTTCTTATCAACTTCCTTATCAATTTAGGAAGCTGGTTTCAGAGGAAGAAAAGTGGGTAGGTTGTGTAGGTACTGCATGTTCCCATCATCTGTTGAAGTTGTTAGGAAAACTTTGTAAATTACTATACCCTAATTCAGTGATGGCGAACCTATGACACGCGTGTCAGTGCTGACACGCGTAGCCATTTGGGGTGACACGCACAGGATTTCATGCGATTCATCCTCGGCTCCTGCACGGCCGCCGAGGATGAAAGAATCTGTGCTGGAGGAACGGGGGGGCGGGACGTGTGATCTCCCCCACCCACACTCACTTACTGTATCGCCTCCGCCCCTTTCTGAGCGCAGGGGCTGCTGGTAAGGCGTGCGTGCCGTGCGCACACACGTCATCAGCGCGGCGAGGGAGGACCCGCAGGAGAGGAGCACGGGAACAGTGCGCGCCTCTCTCCAGTCAGGCCGGCACAGAGAGTTTACTCCTGGGACTGTCAGTTACGACCGCACCACAGCAGGGAACAGCGGAGTGCCAACGGGAACTGTGAGCGCCATTAGCAGCAACTATTGGGGTGCCATGGACTTGTAATTGCCCACAATAACTGAGATAAGTGAGGGGGAGGTTGTGTTAGCTTGTTAGGCTAGTTAACCCCTAATTGGCTATCTATAATTCTATCTGCTGTCACTGGCCCACTGATGGAGCACCCAAAAAATAAAAAACAAAGGTTAAGTAAAGGGAGTGGTAGTGGCAGTGGCCGACCCTTTCAAGAGACATGGAGCGAGATGTATGGCATTATAGAAAAAAATGTCAGATCATTTTGCGTTCTATGTACTGAAACGGTAGTAAGCAGAACGTGGAATATAAATAGACATTTTGAAACTAATCATTCCCAGCTCTTGGAAAAAAGTGAGGATGAAAGAAGTTACTAAGCAGGTATGTTAAATAATTTGTTTTTGGTTTATTAAATACAATTATATATTGCAATTATACATTTTTGTAGTTTAAACTATAAATTGCGCAAAATTATGTTTTTGTCGAAGTGACACACAACGCGAGTTATGCTCGATTTTTTACCGATTTTTGACACACCACACCAAAAAGGTTGCCCATCACTGCCCTAATTGAATCAGGTTTTTAAAGGACACTTGTGCTTTGAAGACTTTGCAGCTTACTGGTAAAAAAAAATAGTGCTGACCTGATTAGGTTACAACATTGTCTCAGAAATTGTGTTTATCTTCCAGATGTAAGAGTACTGAATTACAGAATGTCTTTCTGTGGGAGTGTTAATCTTGACATATACAAACTTAGAGTGGAGGAAGAAACAGAAAATGTGCTATTGTATAAGAAACTGCAATTTACCACTAGAGACTTGAACCAAATGACCTGTTATTTCAGTTCTCTTTTCTACAAGCATGTTGTTCTTTGATTCCTGGTGTAGCGTTTAAACTGCAGACAGTCATGACTTTGCTAATATATATTCATAGTTGTCTGCACACACAGTTATTGTGAGGGTTTTATAAAATTAGAGAACTTATTAAAGTCAATGACGACGGCTGCTGTTTTTTAAAAAAAGGAATACATGTACAGCAATTTCTTTCATGCATCACTGCTGTTTAAAGATTATATTTTTGTTGAATAAGTTAAATGAAGTTATGTTATTTGTCTACAGTGGAAGACAGAGATATTTGTGTGTGTGTATATATATATATATATATATGTATATGTATATGTATATATATATATATATGTGTGTGTGTGTGTGTGTGTTTGTGTGTGTTTGTGTAACTATATTTTGTTGTTATTTCTAAAAGTATACAAAAAAAATCACAACTTATCAGAGACCGAATTAAAATCTGTCTGATTTAACTCTGTTGAATATGAATTTGTAAATTTTAATTGGCTCCAACTGGCTTTTAGAGATAGCATGAGATCTGGGAGTTTTAATAATTGTAAATTAAATCCGATCTAGCATGAGTTGACAGATTGACATTTTCAAATATTCAGTCAAGAGCTTAGAAAAAATAACTGTCATCTAAAAGATGACTAGTCGAAATCAAAACTTTATTATGGTCAAAGACCACCATAGAGAGTGATTAAAAATTCAGTTACCCCACTCCTAATCTTAACACCTTAACTGCTATATAAAATTGGTTTTCAAATATTTGTATAAGTCTCTAAATTACATCTTTCATTTTAGAACCACAGAGATCCTTCTCCATTCCCCCCCCTCCCACATACACACACACATACAACAAGACATGGCACTGTGGGAATCCGGGGGAGGTGCTTGCCGCCGTCAGCAGCTTAATGAAGCTGCCCTCAGAGTTCTGGTTCGTATATCTATTTAAGATCTTAGATATCCCTTTTTCCAGTAAGGAAAAAGTAGGGAGGGACCCTCAGCCAGTTAGAATCCTCTTTGAAGTTCGTAGCCTTTTTTTCTTTTTGGCTGCGAACGAAAGAGAGTGAATCAACGAAAGCTGAGTCATTTACTCCGGCCAGATCTTCTCCGCTGTTTTTTTTTCAGCTCTAGGCGAGTTACTTCCCTCCCCAGAACAAGCCTTTGTAATTAACCAATTTAAGATCAATCCGGGCAGTGACCATACCTGTGAATTTTTCCTTTTTCTCTATTTAAAATACCAGCTTCAATTTTATAAAAGACTCCTTTTGTTTAACCTTTTTTTTTCCTTAAAAAAAAAATGGCGATTTTATAACTTCCTCATTTGCTATAACGATATATCTTCAACTTCCTGGACAGATTTAAGGGATTACAAACTAATTAGCCCTGTTCCCTCGAAGATTTCTTTTTATTAATTGCCAGGGGTTTGTTGAAACTACCTTATCTCAAATTAACGTGAGTAGAGACTCTGTTTGCTTCCCTTTTTATCATGGCACCGAAATCAAAACCCAGACGCTCATCTCAGGCATTTGTTACGAAGCCGCTGTCCTTGCCTTCTACGCCCTCTACTGGAGATTTGCTAACGAAAGAATTTCTTTTTGAAATCCTTAAAGAGTTCAGAGAGGAAATGCAAAAATTTATTTCAGACTTTTATGACAGACTTGATGCCAAGATTGCTCAAACAAAGGAGGATATGATCGAGGTTATGAATGTTATGACAGATTATATTGCTGGAATGGAGGATAAATTGGAACTTTTGGAAGAAGCTAATTCCAACCTAACATCTAAAATTGAAATATTACAACAGGAAATCCAAATTGCACAAAAACAATTTGCCATGATAAATTATAAGAAGACTGAGTCTGCAATAAGAGTTAGGGGATTGCGTGAAAATGAGCAGGAGAATTTGAAACAGACCTTTTTTGAGGCTTTTAGTCGCTCGGTGGGAAGTCCGGGACTTAACTTTGATTGGCAGATCCAAAAAATCTATCGCCATAATTCGTACGTAGCAAAACAGCGACAACTTCCGAGGGACATAATTATATATTTCGCCACAAGAGAATCCAGAAACGCGATAATACAGGAGTTCTACAATAATAGGCTGCGAATTGATGGACAGGATTTGATTGTTTTCAAGGAAATACCACCTCAGATATTAAGAGCCAGAAGAGACTATGCCTTCTTAACTAAGGAACTCAGAAACTCTCAGATACAATACAGATGGGAAGTGCCGTTTGGTATTACTGTTACATTTGATAACCAAAAACATTGCCTCAACTCTGTTTGGGAAGCCCGAGATTTCTATTACAATATTCTGAAGGCGGGACTTCCTGAATTACCCGGACATGGAGAAAGACAAGGAGAAGGAGAAGAGAAACAGCGGAACACGTGGCTACAAGGCGAGAGGCATTGCTTTCCCCCTCCGGAAGGGCAGAAGAGTAGAGAATAAAGACTTAGTTATGCTTCTAAAACATTTGTTCACTTTTTAATCTGAATAATACTTTGTGATTTCTGTCTTGGGTAAAACGGTATAGCTGCATACTGACGAAGAGACATTGAGACTGAAAGAGACTGAAAGAAGTGGCGATGATTTTGGAATATATATTGTATGGGATTTAAACAGGATTTGATGGATAACTTTGAATTTCTACTTTAATTGTTCATGATTTATTCTTTAGGGTGAGGAGAGCGGAGATCGTGATCTTCTTGGATTGTGGTTCGGGTTGAATGGAGCTGGGAAGTGTGGGGTAGATGGGAGGGTAGTGAAGGTTTAAGTAGAGTTTATTTTGAGACAGAAAGTAAGCTGATCTTTGTATAAATTGTTATTTGAATACAATGTTTGGAAAGATATACCCATAGAGTCTGCAGGAAGGTGAAGCAAATATAAGAGGAGTACGGATGAAAATAAAATATATATATGGACACGGGTAAAGGCAGGATGGGAGGAGTTGGAAAAGGAAACCGAGAGAAGTATTTGAATGTTTAAATGGTTTAATAGAGAAGGAGGTAAAAGAGATAAATCAAAGGTTTGGATATTTAGATAAAGAGATAAGGCCTTCGCTGGAATTCCATTTAATTAACTTACTTGGTTTCAATATAGTTTGAAATCCTGCAAGTAATAAAATAACTGAAATTAGGAATGAGGTACATTGTTTAAGATTTAAAAATGATGGGAAGCTGAGTTTAATGTAGAGAATTTGTTGATTTTTCCCGTTTTTCCTTTTTTTGTGTGTGTGTGTGTGTGGTATTTTTCTTTTTTTACTATTTCCTTTTTTTTTGTTTTTCATTTATCTTTTATCTTTTAATTCTAAAGTTATTTGATTTTAATATACTCCAGACTGTGCTTGATAGAGTTATGCCGGGTATGGGACCTGGGAAGTCGAAAGGGGGTTAGGGAGGGGGGTTTAGGGGGGGAGGGGGGAGGGTGGAGGGTGGAAATACAGTCCCAATTTTCAGAACAATAAGAATGCACTTGTATACTGTTGCTCTCTTTTCTTTTTTTTCTTTTTTTCTTTTATTTTCTCTTTTTTTTTCATTTTTCTTAATTTTAGAGTAAAATATAAACTGAATAGATTAATGAATTGTAGAGATACACCAAAGTGAGGAGTAGAGGGAAAGAAGAGGGAGAAGTAAAGAGGGAGTGAGAGGGGAATGTAAGTAGGGTGAGATGGAGGGAAGGGGAGAAAGGAATGTTTGAGGGGGAAGGGAAGTAGAAGAGGGGAATGTTGGAGGGGAGAAATGAAAGTTGGAGGGGGAGAAGAAAGGGTGTATGGGGGATTGAAGTGTTATGTTGGTTTTCTATGGTGGAAGATGAGTTGTGTTCATTGATTTTCCTTTTTTTTAAATGCACAGTATATAAGTGATTGTATAAAATGAAAATGAAAATGAAATAAACAGTTTTAAAGATAAAAAGACATGGCACTGTGCTTTATTTTTTTAAAATCAGAATTGGAAAGTTGCTTCAGGTCTATGGAGATTCTCAGTCATCCAGTTCATGGTTGTCCCAAAAGAGCTTTTTCAAAAGACAACTGGACTTTCTTCGTTTTTGCTTGAAGATGTTTTGCTTCTCATTCAAGAAGCTTCTTCAGAAATGCCTTCGAGCAAAAACAAAGAAAGCTGTCTTTTGAAAAAAAGCACCTTCGGGATAATACAGTAACTTCTTTTGAAATAAATAGATGCAATAACATTTAAGCATGGACATCATTTCCAGTTTGGAGATTTTAAAAAGGATTTTGCTTTCATTTTTGGGGGACAATCTATATAAAAACAAGATACACAATCAAAGAACTATTATGTATACTTTACCAACTCTTATTAGCATTTTTTTATTGTGTTACCATATACATATACACAGAAAAGTAATTATAATATTACTATAATTATGCATTCATATAATGCTACTTACTGTGACATTTTCTCAGAACATTGCCCAAAATAATAAAGAATATCACTATTTTTGTTTTAGAACAAGTTTAGCTTATCTTTTGCTTGCTTAGTCAGCTTATATCAGAAGCAACCATACTAAAATGTAGTTGTAGGTACAGGCTAGACTTGGCTTTCAAGGCATTCCTGATTTTTTATTGTGGTAGATATACTCCAAACATTTCTTTATTAGCTCTTGATATAGTGATAGAAAAACTTACAACACAGTGAATTATGCATTTTGCTAAATCTTTCCATTCTTTAAATTCAAGTTGCTAGAAAATGTTTTACAGTGTGGAAAAGTGCAAAATAAGTGTCCATAAATCATGACCTGGGATAGAGACAAAGCCAATAATGTGTGGGCATGGTTAAAACAAAGATTTACAGGCTGCCCCATTGACATTGCAGATAACTAATGATATAATACAATACAATAGCACAGCTGGAAGGAACCTTGGAGGTCTTCTAGTCCAACCCCCTGCCTAGGCAGGAAACCCTATACCGTTCCAGACAAATGGCTATCCAACATCTCCTTAAAGACTTCCAGTGTTGGGGCATTCACAACTTCTGGAGGCAAGCTATTCCACTGATTAATTGTTCTAACTGTCAGGAAATTTCTCCTCGGTTCTAAGTTGCTTCTCTCCTTCATTAGTTTCCACCCATTGCTTCTTGTTTTACACTCAGGTGCCTTGGAGAATAGTTTGATTGCCTCTTCTTTGTGGCAACCCCTGAGATATTGGAACACTGCTATCATGTCTCCCCTAGTCCTTCTTTTCATTAAACTAGACATAAACAATTCCTGTAACCATTCTTCATATGTTTTAGTCTCCAGTCCGCTAATCATCTTTGTTGCTCTTCTCTGCACTCTTTCTACGGTCTCCACATCTTTTCTACATCGTGGCGACCAAAACTGAATGTAGTATTCCAAGTGTGGCCTTACCAAGGCACTATAAAGTGGTATTAACACTTCATGTGATCTTGATTCTATCCCTCTGTTTATGTAGCCTAGAACTACGTTGGCTTTTTTGGCAGCTGTTGCACACTGCTGGCTCATATTTAAATGGTTGTCCACTAGGATTCCAAGATCCATTTTACAGTTACTACTATTGAGCAAGGTACCACCTATACTGTACCTGTACATTTCGTTTTTCTTGACTAAATGTAGAACCTTACTCTTTTCACCATTGAATTTCACTTTATTAGATAGTGCCCAATGTTCAAGTTTGTCAAGATCCTTCTGTATCTTAAGCCTATCTTCTGGAGTGTTGGCTATTCCTGCCAGCTTGGTGTCATCTGCAAATTTGATGAGTTCCCCATTTATTCCCTCATCCAAATTATTGATGAAGATGTTGAAGAGTACTGGGCCTAAAACAGAGCCTTGGGGTACTCCATTGCATACTTCCCTCCATGTAGATGCAGTTCCATTGAGGATTACATGTTGAGTGTGGTTGGTCAGCCAGTTATGAATCCATCTGGTGGTGATGCTGTCTAACCCACATTCTTCTACTTTATCTAGTAGTAGGTTATGGTCTACCTTATCAAATGCCTTATTGAAATTCAAGTAAACTATATGGACAGCATTCCTCTGGTCCATTAATTTTGTCACTGTCAAAGAATGCAATAATATTAGTCTGGTATGATCTGTTTTTGACATGCCCTTGTTGGCTTTTGGCTATTACTTTGTTTACTTCTAGATGCTTGCTAATTTGTTGCTTGATTAGTTTTGCCGGAATCTTTCTTGGTATTGAGGTCAAGCTGATAGGTCTGTAGTTTCCTGGATCTATTTTCCCCCTTTTTTGAAGACGGGAACTACATCAGCTCTTTTCCAGTTCTCTGGCAGTTCCCCTCCAGGATCTCTGAACGATATAGTTCAGTGATTCTGAGATCTCGTCTGCCAGTTCCTTCAGAACCCTAGGGTGTAATCCATCCAGTCCTGGTGATTTGAACCTGTCTAGGGTAGACAGGTGCTCACTTATCATTTTCTTCCCTATTTCAAATTGTGTTCTTAATCTGATTTTTGTGGTGCTGTTTTTGATAGGTTGGACTGTCTTATCCCTTTGTGTAAAGGCAGATGTAAAAAATGAGTTAAATAGTTCTGCTTTCTCCCTGTTGCTTGGCACCTTCTTGCCACTTTCTCCCAGCAATGGACCAATTGTTTCCTTAACTTTTTTCTTGTTTTTAACATATTGGAAGAAGGTTTTTTTGGTCATTCTTCATTGTGAGCCTTAGTTTTCCTCCTTCATCTTTATAGGCTTGGGCTATTTGCTGATATTCTGCCTTAGTTCTGTCTTCCTTTCCGTTTTTTATACTTCTTTTTTGTCTTTCAATTTGTCAGAGAGTTCTTTATGCAGCCATGCTGGTTTCTTTTGGGAGCTGTTATTTTTCTTCTTCATTGGTATTGTGCTAGAACTCATTTTTCAAAATTTCCCAAGCTGCTTAAATTGTTTTCCCCTTGAGGATTCTCATCCATAGAATTCTTCCCAAGCTCTAAGTTTATTGAAATTAGCTCTCTTAAAATCCAAGACTCTAGTTTGACTTTGTTCTACCACTTGTGTTTGCATAATGTTGAATTCCAATATTGCATGTCACTTCCCCCAGGGTTCCTGTGGCTTCAACACCTTCTATCATTTCCTCTCTGTTAGTGAGAATTAAGTCCAATATGGCTGATCCCTTTGTTCCCTTATCTAGTTTTTGGGGAACAAAGTTTTCTGCTAGGTTTGTTAGGAACCTGTTGGATCTTCCACTTGGTGAAGAGTTATTTCCCAGTTGATGTCAGGGTAGTTAAAATCCCCCCATTACTATTGTGGTGTACTTCCTACGTACCTTAGTTAGCTGACTAGCAAAAAGTTCATCTACTTCCTTTGCTTGATTGGGTGGCCTGTAGTATTGACCTATGGCAATGTCATTTTCCCCACAACCTTTAATATTGACCCAAATGAATTCAAGATAGTTCTCATCATTGTTGTGCTCTATTTCTGTGGAGATGTAGTTATTTCTTATATATAGTGCAACTCCACCTCCTCTTTTATTTGGTCTATTTCTTTTAAATAATTTAAATCCTTCTAGCTGTATATTCCATTTGTAGGTTTCATCCCACCAAGTTTCCGTAATGGCAACAATATCATATCTGCCCTCATTTACTTCAATTTCTAATTCACCCTGTTTATTCCTCATATTCTGTGCATTGGTGTATAGCCATTTGAGCCCATTTTGATTGATCCTGTGTTTACTGTCTACATAACCTGTGTTATGCCTGACTCCCCCTATTTTCTTGCCACTTGTATGATTCATGCACATGGTACGGCACTCACTATTAAATGCTTGGTTTTGCTTGACAGCAGGAGTGATAATCTTAACTCGCAGAAACATCTATGTTATATACACTGACAACCCTATGAATTTTAGATTGCTGGGGACATAAATGTTCTGTATCAATTAATTATTTGTCCCCGCTCTTCAGTTTAAATGTTTATCCAGAAAATCTGTGAATTTAATGCCAAATAACTTAGTCCCTTTCTTGAATCGGTGCAAACCATCTCTTTAGTACAGTTTTTCATTGGACCAGCTGCAGACATCATGACTAATAAAACCAAAGCCTTCCCTTTTACACCACTCCTTTAGCCACACTTTAAACTCTGTTACATGCTGGCCCTTCCCTTTTTGTTCCTTATATACTGATAAAACATCTGAAAAGATATAGCCTACAACCTATACTACTAAGTTCATACCCCAAGCTCTGGAAATCATTCTGCACAGAAAGTCTCATGACAAAGTCTCAGAAAGTCTAATGAGAATCTCTTTGCCTTCCCAATTTGTAAGTAAGCACTAAGAGAATTCAGTTTGTGTTCAGTCCATTTCAGAAGACATTGAGTTTAATTTATGAATACTTCAAGCCTTGTTCAGGACAAAAGTCAGGATTTGCTGTTACATATTTAATTGCTCTTCTTTTTTGAAACCATCATCTAAAGTTTTCCCCCCAAAATATCTCTGATGAAGGAGAGCCTATCACCTCCTATGTTAATAGAATATATTCTACTGTTTATTACATATCATTGGCAACTAATGTGTAGCCAATATCTGCTTCCTACAGTTACATTAATTGCTTTTAATCTTCCATGTTAAAGTGTCCATTGAAAGAAATGATGCAAAGTAAATTACATGGTTAGTAGCTAGTTCCTAAAGAAGGAATCTGAGCTTCCGGGGCGGGACCTTGCTGATGGCGGTGGCTTAATGAGCTGCCCCCGGGTCCCTGGCTGCGTTATCTGCCTAAATACCTGGTAGATAAACTCATTCTTCAGGCAAAGAAGATGAGAGAGAGATCCAGCTGGCAAGAGCTTTTCTTTGAAGTTTGCAGCTTTTTTCTTTGCTGTGAACGGAAGGGGGGCCTACCGAAGGCTGAATCACACCTCCGAGCCAGGAACTTCTGCCATAACCACTACGGCGCAAAGTAAGGAACCCCCACTTAGGACAATTTTTGATATAACTATTTGAGATTAATACAAGCAGAGTCCGTACCTGAGAACTTTATCTGTCCCCCTTTTTAAAAAAAGAAAAAAAAGAAAGAGCTTTCTTTGTGCATCGGGTTTCTAAAAAAATAAGCTCCTAAAATGGCGGATGCCACATTCTTAACTGTCCGACAGAGAGAAAGATCAAAGGAACAGCCAGATGGCATTCTCTGACTAATTAGTTTTGTTTCTCTGAAGACTTACCAAGATTTTTTTTTTCTTATCAACTTTTAAAAGCTGTAAAAGCCTCCTTGTTAATATAGAGACATTCTAAACAGAGATGAATATGAATTGTTTCATTACAATGCTAATCTTTTGAAACTTGCTTTGTTACAATGCTCTTTTCTGAAACCTTTTGAAAAACTTCTAAGAACAAATAAAGGGGGGACCTAATACTTTCTTCTCTCGGAAGCTACACAACGGGCCAGCAGAGTTTGAATAATTGTTGAATAATTGTTTGAAGAAAAGAAATAATGGCATCAAAGTCGGGGAGACGTCCTTTTAGGAATACACCTCACGCACTTGGCACAAAGTTGCAGCTTTCACCCTCTACACCCCCTACTGGAGATTTACTAACAAAAGAATTTTTTTTGAGACTCTTAGAGAATTTAGAGAGGAGATAAAGAAACTTAATGCAGACTTATGTGATAAGCTTGATACTAGGATTGCCAAAACAAAGGACGATATGGTGGGACTTGTAACTGTATTGACAGAATATGTTGCTGGAATGGAAGATAAGCTAGAGGTTCTTGAGGAAGCCAACACTAACTTGACATCCAAAATTGAAGTGATGCAACAAAAAGTTGAAAACGCAGAAAAACAAATTGTTATGATATACTACAAACAGATGGAGCTTGCATTAAGAGTCAGGGGACTGCGTGAAAACAAACAGGAGAACTTGAAGCAGATTTTCTCAGAGGCCTTTAATCGTCTGGTGGGAAGACCGGGGATCAACTTTGACTGGCAGATCGAAAAAAATTATTGCATTAACTCTTGGACGGCAAAACAGCGACAACTTCCTTGAGATGTAATTATATATTTTACTACAAGAGAGTCTAGAAACGTGATACTACAAGAGTCTTATAATACCAGGCTACAAATTGGCGGACAGGACTTGATTGTCTTGAAAGAAATACCACCCCAAATGCTAAGAGCCAGGAAAGATTATGCTTTTCTAGTGGAAGAACTCAGAAACCGTCAGATACAGTATAGATGGGATGTGCCATTTGGTATTATAATTACATTTGATAAGCAAAAATATCGTCTCAACTCTGTATGGGAAGCCCGAGATTTCTATCACAAGACCCTGAAGGTGGGACACTCTGAATCATCTGGATCTGGAGAAAGATTACGAGAAGGACAAGATAAACAGCAAATCACACCACTACCAGACAGAAAGCACCATTTCCTCCTTCCGGAAGGGCAAGGGACCAGAGAATAAGGACCTAGCCGTACGACTACCAGACGAATGGGAAAACAAGGCAGATTGCAACAACCTCAATAATCATCGGCCATTGATCAAGGAGTTATGTCTGAACTCTTTACAGAAGAGAAAGAAAATATTTTACTATTTCAAACAGTTCAAGAACGATATAATTTGTCTGTAAGAAATTCATATTAAATTAACCGATCCAAAATATCTGTTCAACCTCGAACTTGGTCAATATTTTGTGACCTCTGCTACGCAAAAGAGAAATGGTATAGTTGTATACTTAAGAAAAGACATTAAGGCTGAGTGTACTGAAGCAGATCCCTTTGGAAGATATATCGCATTAGACCTAATTCTAGAAGGGAAAAAGACTTGATGGACAACTTTGAATTTTATACAAATCACTAATGATTTATCTTCTAGGGTGAAGAAGACAAAGATTGCGGCGAGGGTTCTCTTGGATCATAACCCAGTCTGGATGGAATTGGGAAGGGTAGTGCAGGCAAGAAGGTCTTGGAGATCGAATGGGAGTTTATTTTGATATGAAAAGTATATTAATGATTGTAAAAAATTGCTATCTGAATACTTTGTTCTGAATATGAATAAGGGAATTTGTAGGAGATGTAAGTAAAGCATATATGAGAGGAGTACTGATGAATACAAAAAAATATATATAGACAGAAACAAGGGTAAAAACGAAAAGAGTTGGAAGAGGATACCAAAAGAAAAATTTGAAATGTATCTAAATTGTGTTATAGAGGAAGGAGGCACAAAGGGGACAAAATTAAGGGTTTAGAAACAGACAGATACTTAGATAAAGAGATAAGGCCCCTAGCTAGAGAAGAGTACAGGCAAAAGCTGAATCAACAAATAACTTCTGGGGAAATCCTGCAGGTAATCAAACAATTAAGATTAGGAACAATGTAAACTGCTTAAAGTTTGTGTAATGGTAAGAAGCTGAGTTCAACGCAGAGATTTTACTGATTTTTTTATTCTCTTTCTTTTTTCTTTCCCCCCCCCCTTTTTTTTTCTTTATTATTTTTTTCCCCAACTTTCTTGGTTTTAATACATCTTAGACTGTGTTTGATAAAAAGCTATACCGTGTACGGGCTCTGGGAAGTCGGGAGGGGGAAAGGGAGGTGGGGTCATAGGGTCATAGGGGGAGGGGGGAGGGGGGAAATATAGTATGTGCCAGATTAAAGAAAGAATCTGAATCCTACTGCCCAAACTGTTAATTGTAATTTCAAGTTTGAATTAAAATCTTGTTGCATTGCAACACAACTCACTAACATCCTAAAATAACAATTCTAAAGAGTTCTGAGAGAGAGAGAAGAACCAATTCTCTCTATTCTTTGTTGGGTAGACTTCATATAGAATATAGTCCATTCAATTCTATGTACTGCAGTTATAAAGGACAATGGTAAATTAGAGCAGTATTTTGGCTTGGCTTAATTATAGTGTAGTGTTCAGAGGTATTCCAGAAGATTGTGAAATAATAATTAATAATTAATTATAATAAATAAATAAATAAATAAATAAATAATAATAAGTAGTTTGAATAACGAGACATAGATTTTGCTTAAACATTAGAAAAAAATGTACTAATAGTAAGAACAGTTGCAGTACACCTCCTTATAACAGAAACAATAATTTCAGAGAGAGAGCTGATATCGCAACGATATGTCCTGCGATCTTGGAGCTCCAAGTTCGCAGTCGATATTTCTGCCACTGGGTGGTCCTTTTGGACCTAAACTGTCCCAAAGAGACGGTGATAGAGGAGAGTACATCCTGCTGATCTCAGGGACATCGCTAAGATCCAGGAGAAGCTCTTTTTCCTGATGATAGAAACCCAATCCTGAAGCTGCTGAAGTTGGGACAGCCCAGAACAGAAATAAAATGGAAGAGACGTGTGTTGATTGGTGAGGAAATTTTATTATTAGAAAATAGACTACCCAAAGAAAATTAAAACTAAATTAAAATTGAAGACAAAAGAAAAGAGGCGGCAAAATTAAGCTACAGTAAATTAAACACTGTGTTATCCTTTTTTAAATTCTCTTTTTATGAATGGAAGTTCTGCAAATGTTTCCTATTTTTTAAATTGGAAGGCTTAGTTTTTCTTCTTCTACTTTTTATTTTTTACTTTTTCTAAATACTTGTGGATTAAAAATTTCTTGTTTTTCTACAATGTTTGAGATAGTGAGGAGAGGAAGATGGGAGAAGGAGAGAAGGAGAGAGGGTAGGGAGGGGAAGAGGAAGAGGGGAGAGGTAAGGGAAGAAGGAAGGGAAAAGAGGAAGGAAGGAAGTAGCGAAGGGAGAGAGGGAAGGAGAAGAAGGTGGTGTCAAAATAGGTGAGGGATGGTACACAAAACAATCCAAATGGAATATTACAATGTTATAAATGAAATGATAAATATATTAGAATTATGAATGTAAAAAAAGAATAATAATTATGTGAATGATAGAGAACAAAAACTAAAAAATGTATAATAATAATAATAATAATAATAATAATAATAATAATAATAATTCTTCCCCCATTGCCGGTTCCAAGCCTGGATGAGAAAGGAGGAGGGTTTGGGTCAGGTTGGCAACCTGGCCCCATAAAACCCCCCCGCCAACCCATACAACATAGTGAAAGAAACTAATAAAAATTCTATACCGCATCGGTTGTCGCGCGGGTTAACAAGGGCCGTGGCGGATGTTGAGGTCCCTGGACATCCGTCGACAAGTGGGCTACAAGTGGACCAGCCAACAAAACAACAAAAATCTAGTGCAGATGAAAACCGTGCCATAATGGCCTGTTACTACAACTCAGAGCCAGAAAAAAGAGGTTATTTAAAGCGAATGTATGAATTATGGAAAGAACAATATCCAGATTCAAATGTTAGTGAACAACAACTAGCAGATCAAAGGCGATTTATTATACGGAATAAAGTGTTCAGTAAAGTTGAACATGAGGAAATTCAGGCAAATTGCAAAACCCAAAAAACAATATCACAAGCGGAAATAACTGATATTCAAGACACAACTAAAAACATTATAGTAGAACTCCCAGAAGAAGCTCTTGGGGAAGAAATAACATCACCACCACTAGAACCAGTTATCACTGAACCAACTGATGAACTAACTCAAAAACAAAAAGAATTGAAGGATAAGATCATGGAGCATTTTCTGCTTAATGAGGAAAGGCAACGTTTACCATCACTAAAAACTGTGCCTAAGAAAATTTTGGCCCCTATCATGAAAATGGTTAATGCAGTGTTTTCAACAATTGAACCGGGATCCATCTTGGAAACAAACCAGTTAATGTACAGCGCAGCTGTAATAGTCACTAATGAACTAGGCATTAAAATTAAAGTACCTAGTCACACAACAGAAAAAGCATCAAAGCCAAAGTGAAAAATCCATTTAGAACAAAAAATCAAAAAATTAAGGGCAGTTGCTAGTAACTTAAAAAACATGCATGAGCAACGGCTTAAAAACAACAAAATCATAGATCGGCTAATCAGAAGATATAGATTGGATACAAGAAACATCAATGAAGCTGTAGAGATTGTAAAACAGCAGATAACAGCAACAGCTAGAAAAATTGAAAGATATGAGGCATGAATCATCCAATATAAACAAAATCAACAATTTCGATCAGACCAACGGCGTTTTTATCAAAGTCTTAATGTGAATGGTGACACCAAAAGTGAAAAACCAGAAAAGCAGGCCACAGTTGAATTCTGGAAAGAATTGTGGGAAAATGCAAAGGACTACAACAAGGAAGCAAAGTGGATACATGACTTTGAGAAAAGCATTGGCAACAAACAAATGCAAGTATTAGAAATAACAACTGAGATGGTCAAAAATTGAGTTAAAAAGGTAAAGAATTGGACATCACCTGGAAAGGACCAATTACATGGTTTCTGGCTCAAATATCTGACCAGTTTACATGCAATATTGGCCAGGCAACTGAATGAAATTTTACAAAAGGGCCAAATTGATGAATGGTTGACAACTGGAAAAACATACTTGATTCAGAAAGATGCAACTAAAGGAACAACACCTGAAAACTACAGACCAATAACATGCTTGCCAACTCAACCTTCAAATTACTCACAGGCATTATTGCAAACATGATGGATTATTTGGAAACAAACAACATCTTGCCAGTAGCGCAAAAAGGCAACAAAAGAAGGAGCAGGGGCACAAAAGATCAGCTTCTAATTGATAAAATGATATTAGAAAATTGTAAGAACAGAAAAACGAACTTGAATATGGTCTGGATTGATTACAAAAAGGCATTTGACTCACTGCCACATAGTTGGATCATAAAATGCTTAGAAACAACTGGCATTAGCAAAAATATTACATCCTTTACTGAAAAGGCGATGAAACAATGGAGAACTGAGTTGGCAGTAGGGAATGAGATCTACGGAATGGTTAATATCAAGCGAGGAATTTTCCTGGGTGATTCACTTTCACCTCTTCTCTTCATCATCGCAATGATCCCACTATCAGTAATCTTAAAAAAAATGAAATTAGGCTACCAAACAGCCAAAGAAGCTGAAAAAAAAATTCACATTTACTATATATGGATGATTTGAAACTCTATGGAAAGTCAGAAATAGAAATCCAATCATTGACAAACACAGTCCGAGTATTCAGCACCGATATTGCAATGCAGTTTGGCATGGAAAAATGCGCCACTGTATCCATAAAAAGGGGCAAAATCACTGCATGTGAGGGAATTGAAATGCCCAATGGCCAATTAATTAAATGCAAAGAAAATGAAGCCTACTAATACTTAGGCATTCTGCAGTTGGATAACATCAAGCATGGAGAAGTAAAAACTATTGTCAGGCGAGAGTACACCAACAGAGTTAGGAAAATTTTGAAATCTAAATTGAATGGTGGAAATACAATCAAGGCCATAAATACCTGGGCAATACCAGTTATAAGATACACAGCTGGTATAGTTAACTGGACACAAGCTGATTTGGACCTTTTGGACCGAAAAACCAGGAAACTAATGACAATGCACTACAGTTTACATCCACGTGGTGATACTGATAGACTATATCTGCCCCGAAAAACAGGTGGCAGAGGATTATTACAAGTGAAGCAAACAGTTGAAGAAGAAAAACATGCACTGGCTGATTATTTAAAAGAAAGTCAAGAACATTTATTAATCGAAGTAAAGAACAAAAATCTACTGAAGGCCCAACAGACGAAAGAAGAATACAGAAAAGATGTGATAAAATCAAGAATGGAGAGTTGGCAGAACAAAGCACTGCATGGCCAATTTCTGGAAAAAATAAAAGATAAAGTGGACAGTGAACAAACTTGGTTATGGTTAACAACAGGTACATTAAAGAAAGAAACAGAGTCACTAATCCTGGCTGCGCAAGAACAAGCTATCCGCACAAATGCCATTAAGGCCAAAATCGAAAAATCCTCTGATGATGCCAAATGCAGACTTTGCAAAGAAGCTGATGAAACTGTTGATCACATACTCAGCTGCTGTAAAAAAATCGCACAGACTGATTATAAATTGCGGCACAATTCAGTAGCACAAATGATCCATTGGAATTTGTGCAAAAATTATAATATTAAAACAGCAACAAACTGGTGGGAACATCAGCCTGAAAAAGTCACCGAAAATCAGATGGTCAAGATCTTGTGGGATTTCCGTATACAAACCGACAAAATACTGGCGCATAATACACCAGATATCACACTGGTTGAGAAAAATAAGGTCACAATCATAGACATCGCAATACCAGGTGATAGCAGGGTCGCCGAGAAGGAACATGAAAAAATTGCAAGATACCAGGACTTAAAAATCGAAATTCAACGACTATGGCACAAACCAGCAGTGATAATTCCAGTGGTAATTGGCACACTGGGTGCTATTCCAAAAGCACTGGAATTACATTTAAAACAGTTAAAAATTGACAAAATCACCATCAGTCAAATGCAAAAAGCCGCACTGCTTGGATCTGCACGCATATTACGAAAATACGTTACAACGTCCTAGGCCCCTCAGTGGGGGCCCGACTAGTAACCAATGCCAAATCCAGCGAAACAACTGGCCGCTGTGATACAATTGTATAATAATAATAAAGAAATAATAATTTATTATCTTTCCAAACATTACTAAATCTAAACTTCAAGTAATTTGAGGTAATGTGACCAATAATTCTTCAAACATTTAGAAAGCCCCTGAATCATATCACCCTTACCTAAAGAGTTGATATTACTGGATATACTGTATGAATAAACTAAAAATTAAAAATAGTTTGTATTGAAGATGGGGAAAATGCTGTAGCAAAATTTTAGAGCATTGTCCGGTGAAATTTTTTTTTAAGATCCATGGAATAAGTAACTGAATAGCATCAAAAGGAATAGTTTTCACACTAAAGCAGCAACTAAAGTATCAATTTTCTTTTAACTGAAACAGCAAATGTGTTTCTTTGCAGGAGGCAGAAAATTGCTCTAGGACCAAAATAGCAGCATTTGACATAAGCACACAGTTACAGCCCAAATATAGCTATAGAGAAGAGGATTAGAAATGAGGCAACATTTGCTTCTCTGGGCTTTGCCACAGCATCTTCAAGTATACATAGTTGCTGATTTAACCATTGATTTTGGGCTGTCCAGAGTTCAGTACAAGATAGTTGGCTATACAAATATTTAAAATAAATACATTGTGGAAAGTAAAAGAAGATACAGAAGTCTCAGACATATAAAAGGGAAAGAGAGCTGTGAAAATTAATAAAAAATATAATGAGAGCTGAAGAAGGAAATGTCATGCACAAAATTTACAAAATGCATCAGGAAAATAATTTATTTATTTATTTATTTATTTATAAATTTAGAAAAGAAGATGAAAACTAATATAAACTGAAACAAAATAAAGATGAAAAAAGAAAAAAAGAAAATCAAAAAAAAGCTGAAAGCAATAAATTTAAAATGTTAAAGAAAAATAAAGAAAGAATATATATAGAAGGAATTTATTTAGAGCAGTTATAGATACAATTATAATTTTGTCTCTTTCTCTAAAAATTTAATATGTCTCTCTTCTTTCTAATCACAAAAAATCATAAATCATGTTCATTTTTTTTTCTATTTTCCACAAATATCCATGAGGGAGTTCCAGTCAGCAATATGTGTAGATGACTTTTCTCTTATCAAAAAAGTTAATTTTACTATCTTGGTAAGTTCCATCATCTTCACCACCATTGTGGGTATTGCTAAGTCTTTCCACCTTTGTATGTTCCACTGCAGTTATTTTTTTTAAAGGTTCCATGACTCCCCACCCCCCAACTTGATCTTTACCAGTTCCTAAATAAAGACTCCTGATCTCAGGTGTGTATTAATCTTTAAAATCCTCTGAATTAGTGTATGTATTTAAATCCAGCTTTTTTACATGTCCCCTAAGCATAATAAAATGTTCCTTCTTGTTCTCATTTCTTACATGAATTTGGAGTTAAATACATTCTAGACAATTTCTCTTTAAAATTATAACAAAATATAAATTTCAATCATTTCAATCATTTATTTTACTATTGTACCAACTGTATTTTACAACCAAATTTATTAGTTCATTCTTTTATTTGTTCTTCTCTTTCAAATTTCAGGAGTTTATAAATTTAAATAAAAACCCAGATTGTTGGGGAAAATTTGCTGAGATTGTAAACTGCCTAGAGCAGGGATGTCAAACTCGAGGTCTGGAGGCTGGATCCGGCCTGCGCGGTACTTAGATCTGGCCCACGGGGGCCACTCTGGAAACAACAAAAGCCTAGCTTGCAGTGCTTCTGCTGGTGAAAATGGAACCCATTTTCATTGGCAGAGGATTGCAGGAGGCCATGGAAGCAAAAAATGCTGGAGCCCATTTTTGCTGGCTGAGTGCTCGGGCCTCCACAGGCACCAATATGAGTGAAGTCGAGGTGGCCACACCCATCCTGGCCATGGTCACCCTAGCCCCCTGAAGTCAAACACAACCCTGATGCAACCCTCAATGAAATCGAGTTTGCACCCCTGGCCTACTGCTGTAAAGCACTATGGAGTCGTATATAAGTCTTAAGTGCTATTGCTATACAGTTATGCAATTACATGTTAATCAATTGTACATAATTATATTCCTTTGCCACTGTTTAAATGGTGCATCAGCTGCCAAGCAGAAATTTTCTGAAACAAAAATATCGTAGTAGGCAGAACATTTATGTTAATCAAAATTGTTTCCTAGCAAGGAGAATTATAGCTTCTCCCATCTTAATATATCTTTTTGTAACTCTATTGCACATCTTAATATAGTTATTTTGAAATAACATATAATTCATATGTTATCAATCTTCTCAATCTTCAAACCTATTACCATATATTCACCAGTTCTGTTTGATCATTTATTTTCCTGTTTTTATTAACATCTTTATTTTCTGTTTGTTGATATTAATACCTGCTAATACATTAGGTTCTTTTAGTTTTTCCATTAATGTTTCAATTTTCTTTTAAGAATTTTCCAAAACCAACATCAAGGCATCATAAAAATCTTATGATGAGATGAAAATGGCCTATGGTAAAATAATTGCGTAACTCTGAAACTTAATTCCTACAATTATGGGGTCAGATTATCTCTTATAAAAAAACTTCACTCAAGATGAAATAGCTTAAAACGAGGCGATTGTGCATGCTCTATGATGACTAAAATCACAGAATCAAGATAGACTAAAAAACAGAATTTGGCAAATTTAACCCATACATAGGTGAGGAAATGTACTCTATTTGCTGACATATTCGAATGATATGCTTTTGATTCTCTCTACAAATCAAATCCTCATCTGTCATTCAAAATTACTCATTTCTCTTTATTGGTATTGACATCAATAAATTTTCATTGGTATTGACATCAATAAATGTTCAGGGAGTTTAAGAAACACTATATATGGAATGCCTAATGTAGGCATGGACAATCCACAACTTTTAGATTGCACACAGCTGCCCCTTTTATTTTTTGCCTCCCTGTTCTGACCCTCCCCTTCTCTGTCCAGAAATGAAAGCTACAAGCAAACATAAATAAGAATACTTTTAATCAGTCCAGACTTTCGTTGGCTTCAAGCCCAAAATAAGCAAAGAGATAAGCACTCTGGCAGTAATTCTTACAAACCTAGGCAATGCAAACAAGCTCTCACAGCAAATGACTTCTCCAAGTTGGTTTCTCTGAATCGTGAACATTGACTCCTGCAAACAGGGCATGGCACAAACAGTCTCTTTTATAATCAGGAGAGGATCTTAATCAGCATCAGCTAAGCGCAATCATCTCCTACAATTATGCAGTTGTTCCTTCCACTGAGTAGCCCTTCGACGGGGTGCATCCTGAAACAACTCACAAGTGTTTTCCTGAACATTCCCTCTGATCCAAGGCTCCGCCGCCACCTGGGTAGCCAACTAGTCTCTTCTCACCCTGCTTGGAGTTGGCACCCTGTCCAGGGTCCTCCACCTCCACCTCCTCCAGGGCCGACTCCTCGCTGTCGGAGTCTGGCAGCAGCTCCAACAGCTCCTGCCGGGCCACAACACTCCCCATAGATCATATCATTGAAATTCAGAAGACAGCCAATTAATGAAATTCACACTCCTAAAATTTCAATGGGAAGCTAAAGGAAGTACTGTAGGTATATTAAAATATTGGGTTTTATTTCAAGATTTATCATTGATTACTAATGATATGAAAATAAATTATATTAAACTCTAGAATGAGCTTTACCTTTCATCTGTTCTAGGGGGATGCCATGATAATCAATGAATAACTACCTTAACTTAGAACTCCTGATGCTTGCTTGCCCTATCTCTGCTGTCAGAAGTAGGAATAACTTTCTGCAGTCCCTTATGCCAGATTTGCAAGATGGGACTTACTTTTCATCTTTGGAAGAGATTTGTTGCCTAGGAGAAGCTTTCTGGAAGTGTGTTTTCAGGATTGGTCAATGAATTCTGAATGGGAAGACTGTCCTTTTTTTCAATTGCTTTTTCCCTTAGATTGATTTTTTTTAGCAATAGGTAGGCAAATAATCAACTTGTGAAAAATGGTAAATATCAATTAAGAAAAAGTGAGAATTGTGTTGTTGGTCTTTTCTTTAAGTTGTATGGATATGCTACATGGATTCTACTCAAGTGGTAGAATTGCAGGCATGAGTTTCAGGGGTGGGTTTCAGCGGGTACACACCGATACGGGTGTACCGGATAGTGAAATTTAGCGTGCCTTCCCGTACCTGATCTTCTGGAAGTCCCATACCGGAACGCTCCCTCCCCTGGCCTGCCTCCCCTGTTTGTTCCCCATGCCCATCTTCCCAGGGTAATTAAAGAGCCTATTGATGAGAGTGAAAGAGGAGAGTTCAAAAGTTGGCCTGAAACTTAACATTTTTTAAAAAAAAACTATGTTAATGACATCTAGTCCCATCATTTCCTAGCAAATAGAAGAGGAAGAAATGGAAACAGGGTCAGATTTTATTTCCTTAGGCTACAAGATCACTACAAATGACAATTGTAGTGATGAAATTAAAAGTTTGTCCTTGGGAGGAAAATAGAGGAAACCTAGACAGCATAGTAACAAGTGGAGACATCATCTTGCCAACAAAGGTCCATATATTCAAAGCTATGGTTTTCCCAGTAATAATGGGTGTCTATGAGTGTTGGACCATAAGGAAGGCTGAGAACTGAAGAATTGATGCATTTGAATTGTGATGTTGGACTGCAAGGAGATCAAATAGTCCATCTTAAAGCAAATCAATCCTGACTGCTCTTAGGATAGATAACTATTAAATCTGAATTGCAAATACTTTTGCCATCCTATTAGAAGAGAGGACTCATTGGAAAAGACTCCAATGTTGGGAAAGATTGAAGGCAAAAGAAAAAGAGAATAGCAGAGAATGAGATGCAGTTGGCATGGGTTTGGGCAGACTCTGGCAGCCAGTGGATGACAGAAGGCACTGACAGTGGTCTAGGAATTGCAAAATGTCTGACATGACTTAGTGACTGAACAACAAAACTTAAATGAAATATCACCACTGTGACTTAAAATTTTACTTCTACCTTTTCTTGCTTGTTGTAAGCCATTTTTTATGCACACAAATGGCAGTCACATAACTGTAGGATTATGCAATGTAAATATAAGGGTTGGTTGCAAAGCTTAAATTATCATAACGTTGAACATTTGCTAAACAAGACAGTTGGTAAGCAAGGATTACTTGTGTTCCTTTGAACTATATCTTGAAGAAACTCATTCACATTCCTTGAGCAACCAAGTTTAGTACTACAGAAAATGATGCTTGAATCTCCATGAAGTGGCTAGACAAATTTCTGAAAACTACAAGTATGCACTTGCAAGCATTGTATAATGTGGCAAGACACAGGGCAACTTTTATCTGTATATTACCAAAAGACAAGTAGGACTTGACAGAACATAACAAAAATATAACAAGGCAGGGAGAAAGAGTTAATTGATCAGGTTTAGGTGTCTCCAAGACCATGACCAGGTAGATTGAGTAAAATCTGTTGTGTTATAAGTGAGACTGAGTTTACTCCTCAGTGGGTGACATGTTTGTCTTTAAGCAAGCCACAGTAAAACAGCTTCTATAAGACATACATTTTACTGGCTGAAAAGTGACTGTTCAACAGGGGGAAAATCCAAGTTTTTGGATATAAAGCAGATATAAACTACTAATAAGAGCAGAATCTCCTAATCCTTAGTTGCTTCTAAAGCACCCCTCACTGTATTTTAAAGCAAAGACTCAGAGATTTGATATTATTCAGAAAGGAAAAGCTATGGCTGCTACTTTTAAATTATAGAAACAATGCCTTGCAGCTATGACTCCAGCATATGAAAGGAATTTTCATGAATTAATTTGGTGTGGCTGGTAGCAATTGAAGCAGGACTGATTGCAAAACTCATTCCCAAGAAAAAGCAGATAGCTATGTAGAGCATTACAAGCAAAATAATGAATAGTACTGTTAATTATGGCACCACTTAAAATCTGTCAATATTGTATGAAGAATTTCTTTTTAAAAACTCTCCTTTTCTAAGTTGTATTCTCAATATAATTAACATCCATTTTAAATAGTGTGAACTTTATTTAATCAAGTCTTGTCCAAGCAGGAGCCTTTCACAGTGATGTTTGACTTTAATTCTTATCATCCTCAGGAAGGAGTGGGTTGGGACAATAATCCAGCATATCTAATTTTAATATATGTGTTGCGGAAGTAAGCATGTTTCAGTATATCTAAAGGAAGTCAGGTAGGAAAAGGCTATTATAATATTTCCAAATAATATGTTTTAGTATTAAATGATTAATTATCCCATGTTTGATTTTGTAAAGTTACTAAAACCACACAAACCAATAAGATACCCAGCAAAACTACTCAGAAACCCTGATTTATTGCATTAAGCTGTTTGGTCATTCACTATTTGAAAAAATAAAGAAATGCAGTGATAAAAATAATCTAGAAAGCAACTGCCTTTTTGGTTAATTTAACTCATACTACATTTTATAGCTCTAATACCGGCATGGCTAATTGAGCTTGATATATTACTATTCCAAATATGTTGGGATTAGATACCAGATAATTTTTTTAAAATGATACATTTAATGTATTAACAAAGAATAAAATTTGATGAGCAAACTATAGATCTATAGAAATAAATAGCATATTGGATTCAATATAGAATTAGGTCCCCTTACTGTATTTTATGTATGACTCTTTTCTTACATGCACTGGTCTTTGTCTATGAAGGCTGCAGAACAAATCTGGTTTACTAGACTTGAGACTTTGGGATGCTAATCATGATGGATGAATTCACTATCTAGAATGACAACTTGGAATGCAGTTAGAATTTTGGAAAGAAACACAATAACATGACATGCCTATACAGAAATTCCTTCAGAATTATGGTCAGACTGTCTTGCACTTATTTATGCATTGGAACACAAAGTCTTTATTTATTGGAATTTGAGTATCTCTTATTAGCATTTCACTCTATCTTCCTGTGATAGAAGGAATGAAGATGACTCTATATAGCCAACAGAATATATGCTGTTGCTTATTATAGGAATAATGAAATATATATATATATATATATATATATATATATATATATATATATATATATAAAATGAAGAAACACAGTAGAAAGAAATCAAGATGTTTTATAAGATTGGACATCAATATATGGGGAATGCAGATATATCTCTGCACACATATAAGAAATATCTCATAGCTGGAACATATGTGTGTCTCTTATATTAGTTGCATTTTCTAATTCATGGAATTTCACAGGCCTTTTAGTTTGTTTCCCATGTTTTTCAATTGCTGCTTCCTTCTGTTTCTAAGAAAATACATTAATAACAAAGACCAATTGGCTGCTAAGTCTTTTGATTGGCTGTCCTAAAAATCTCCAAAATCAGGACTCTAAATGTCCATGAAAATAAATAATAGAGCTTGGCTTCCTATTTAGTCTTGCAGGGCCAGTACAATGTGCAACATGTTCATACAGCTGTAATATAATATGTCACATACATATAGATATATGGGAATGTGTGTTAGTTATTACTTATTTGGGTTTAGGGATTCTATTTCTTTCATTAAGTGAGTTATTGAGATGCATTTTATGTTTCACGGAGGCTGCACTAAGGGAGGTTCATTCAATTTAATTGTATACATGTTGTGCATTGACAATAAAGGTTTGAATTGATTTGATTTGATATGATCACACATTCATAAATGTTACATATTTTTCTATGAAAATGAAGTATTCTAGAGCAGGCGTGTCAAACTCACATCGTCATATTGTTGTCGTATAACATATCAAGACTTTTTCCTCTTCGCTAAAATGGGTGTGGGTATGGCCAGCACAAGATGTTCGCAGGTCATGAGATTGACACCCCTTGTTCTAGAGTTCTAAATTAAAATCTAAATTACAAATTTGATGGCTATCTCAGTATATTAAATGTTATAAAACTGACAATCATACTATTTATAAAACAGTGTTTCTCAACCTTGGCAGCTTAAAGATGTATGGGCTTCAATTCCCAGAATTTCATAGCTGGCCTTGCTTATATTTTAAAATTTCTACCATATTTATATTAATTATATTATTTCAATATATGGATTTTGTGTTTTTAATTTTTTTGTACTTTTTTAAAGAATCAGCTATGGAACAGAACACTAGTCAACCTGTATCAGCCCTTCCAGTAAATAGACTGGGTGACATAACTTATTGTAAATCAGCATTAACAGAATAGCAGTAGCAATAGCACTTAGGCTTATATATTGTGCCATAGCACTTTTACAGCACTCTCTTGGCAATTTACAATATAGAATTATTATTTGCATATTGTCCAAACAATTTAGATCCTCATTTTATCAATGGAAGGCTGAGACAATCTTGTACCCTGTCAAGATAAAACTCCAGGCTGTTGACAGAATTTGCCTGCACTTTAACCATTCCCCCACTAGGGCTCCTTGCAGAATCGTGCAAGTCTGAAAGTATAAAGTTCCTTCACCATTGTTAACTTCTTGATCTATTAGGTGTGTCCTTCCTAAATTTCTCTCTCTGACCATTAAGCCACTGGGGCCCTGCCTCTTATTTGGTAGTTTCTTAAGAAATATCCCTTCCCCTTATTTCCCCTTAAGTCATCTTCACAGTCCATGACAATCACATTGTTTAATCAACAAATATAGTGAATTAAAAAGAAAATCCTAAAGGTTGTATAATAACATGCAGTTCTGTAAAACAACACCTTAACAAAAATTAGAAATAATGACATTTATTTAAAAGTGGAAGTGTTATAGTCATTAAAGACACCAAACCAGAAAGGAGGGGAAGCCATGAATTCTAGTCCCTAACTTAGCTGAAGTTGTATGATTTCGGCCTAGTCATCTTCTCTGTCCTAAGAAGCAGGCAATGGCAAAAGGATTCTGAAAATGTTGCCAAGAAAATAGTTGGGACAATTGATTTGAAAGCACCAATAAATTAATAAATGAATATCACAACAGAGAGATTAAAAATCTGTGTAATTTTTCATACCATCTTCTTCCTATTGCAATGGAGACTTACAGGCACTAAATATAATTCAAATAACTTATACATATTTTAGTTTTGTAAAAGACACTTATTAAAACATACACAAGTCTCAAATGTAATTTCTTTAACAGAGTTATTGCGTTATTTTCCCCTTCCTTGTATTCCTATGGGATGGGGATAGGTAACGAAGAATTTATGCTAGTAGAGAAACAATTTAAATACAATGATGAAGTAGAAATAAGTGAGTTTTCTTTATAAAACATACGAAACTGGGTAAGGCACAAATAAAAAGAGATTAAACAGCCATATAATAAATTAAATTATTTTATTAAATTATTTTTGGATGCGGAAACTGGCTGAACATTTGAGAAAGCATGATTTGAAAGTCCAAGCTTTCTTCTATATTGGCATATTTGCTGGATTCATTGTTCCAAATGGAGCCTGCTGTTTCCTTTTGCACTGAAACTCATCTGACTTTTTTTTTTTTTTTTTAACTCCTGGCTTTTCTTGACCCAAGTGACTATATATAGATTTTCTGTCTCAAGGGAATAGGTTTAGAAAACTAGATGGATAAATTTAGAAAAAATCTGGAGTTTTCACCTCTGGGTTTTCAGAGAAGTGTCTCTGATTTCCTATCACTAGTTTTGCTTATGCTCTTTTTTGTAAATGTATCAATATACCAAAGGAATCAACAGCAAAAGTTGATTCCTTTGGTAATAATAAGTTAGTACTTATTATTCTTTTTGTTAAATAATATTTGGATGCAGTGAGACAGTTTGCAGACATGGTTTCCTTTTTCAGAAACCAAGTTATATACAGTGTCATCATTATTAATTAGGCTTGTGTGAAGCTTTGAAAAAGTGTTCAGCTTTTATAAAGCTTCAGATGAAACAACATCTTGAAGCTGCTTTGTAAAACAATATTAGTTCCTAATCATAGAATTATAGACTTGGAAGGTAATTTAGATGATCTACTGTTCAGTGCAAGATCCCGTCGAGCAGGGGTGTCTAACTGGATTGTTCGAGGGCCAGATGAGCATTGTAGTTTTTGTCTGCATGCCAGCTGTGGGGGGAGCAGGGACAGATTCCTCCTGCAGCGTCCTGCCAGCCAAAATGGGGCATGGGCAGGGTTGCATGTGTCCTCCTGTACCCTGTTTTGGCTGGCAGAGTGCTGCAGGAGGCCCTCCAGACTGAAAATGGTGTGTGTGGGAGCCATGCATACCCCCCGTACCCCATTTTGGCTGCCAGAAGCACCACAGGCATGTCCTTTGCTATTTCCAGGCAAGCCCGTGATCCAGATTTAAACACCCCATGGACTGGATGCGGCCCACGAACCTTGAGTTTGACAATCCTGTTGTAGAGCATTTCTAATCATCCATGTTTGAAGACTTTTAGTGAAAAAAAATCATTACCAAACCCTTTCCAGCCTTTTCTTTTGTGTTATAATATTAAATTCCCATTCATATTGGGAAAAGGCTAGGGTGAACCATTTCTTGCAGTGCGGACCATGGGGATCTCCCAATCTAGACAACTCCAGAGGGATCTTCAGAGAATCCTACAACTCACTTGAGAGGTGTCATTTCATACTCCCTTTGGGGCACATGTCAAAAATAGTAAGTTCAATGCTTGCTTTAGAGTGCATGGAGTAATATAAAAGCCTCTTCTATTGTAGTTTATCAGTCTCTCTACGTGCTGAACAGGACTTAGAGTGGGTGCTTCCACTGGATCAGTAGCTCAATCTCAGAGTTACTGGGCATTGTTGAAAAAGTTTAAGAGTGCCACTGTGAAAAAGGAGCCAACTTTGTGACGATACGGACTTGCGGTCTCGATGCTCTGAGACCCTGCTGATACTTTTGCTGCTGGATGCTCCAATCGGACCTAAACTGTCCCGTAGAGATGGTGAACAGGAAGAATATGTCTTGCTGATCTCAGGGACACCGCAAAGTCCCTGATCGATCCAAGAGAAGTTCTTCAAGCTGGTGACAAAAAGTCCAACCCCAGGCTGATGAAGTTGGGATGGCTCCGGAACGGAAGGGAAGTGAAAAGAGAAAGTGTGTCCATCTGGTGAGGAAACTTTACTGTTTTGGAAAAGACTGCCCAAATTTTTTTAAGTTAAATTAAATCAGAAAGCAGAAAAAATTAACCTATATTGGATTGCTTTGGATAGTGTGTTTCTTTTTCTTTGTAATTTTACTTTGTGGATTGAAGTGCTCACAACTTTTTTTTTAAGAGAATGGATCAGTTTTTCTTCTATTTTTTATTTTTATTTTTTAACCTATGGATTAAAGTCTTCTTTATTTCAACAAGGACTTTTATTACTTGCTATTAATTCTATTTAATAATTCTGTTTCTTTTGAATTTGAAATAACATTAGAGAGTGGGAAGCAATACTGTCACTTGGAGGCTGGAGGCTTGAGTTTTTGAAACAATGCACTTTCCCTTTTCCTTTTGATCTCACTGATTTTGTATCTCGAGGTTTGGCAACTTGTTTATAGAAAGTGATAAGAAGCAAGGGCACGAATTGTTTTTACAGGTACACTTTGAGAGTCTTACTGGCAGTGGGGGAGAAAAAGAAACAGAACCTTCTTTTTTGAAGATCATAAATGAACTTGTGTTTAAGCTAATTTAATATAAGAAGCCTTGAAAGCCAGAGTGGCAGTATCTACCAGCTTGCCAAAATGGCACAATATTCAAAAGAAACAATAACTTTGCAAAACATCTTAGCTGGAATTAAACATTTCAGGCTCACTAAAAGTCTGTCATGACAAATGGTTTCAACATATATGCCAGCAATCCTGTCGTTACCCAGCATAGAAGTCAGTACTGGAGGAAAAGACTGAGAAGAGCCTTCTTCTGCAACACAGCTCTAAAATATTTCAAGATCCTCCAAATTCCTTCACTTAGATGAGTCAAGAATCCTTTTCACTTCAGTGAATTGTATCAAGTCACATCCAGTGGTGGGTTGCTCCCAGTTTGGCCTGCTTCAGCTGAACCGGTAGTAGCGGTGACAGGAAGCCACACCCACCTGCCCGGGCACTTCTGCACATGCAAACACGCAAATGAGCACACCCAAACCAGTAGTAAAAATATTTGCAAGCCACCACTGGTTACATTCCTTAAATAAAGTAAATCTATGACACTTTGCAGATGCCTAGTTTAACCTCTTAAGTTAATTTTATTGGCCATCACATTTTATGACAGTTGTGGCATCCACTTTCCTTAGCTATTTCTTTTTATAATATAATAGTTAATAGAATATGTCCAACAAAGGGCAAAAGATGATACTGCATCTTGCATATGTTAATCTATGCAATATATGCAAATATAGAAATAATTCTATTTTGACAATCATACATACATATATGCATATGAATGTGTGTTTGTGTCTGTCTGTCTGTCTACATGGAGAACACAAAGTAGAGCGCCATGTATTAATATATATGTATTAACTTCCTAAACAGAAAAGAGGATTTCTACTTTTGTTTAAATCATAACAAAAACATCAGAAATAATAAAACCAAGCACAGGTTTCAATCCTGTTAATAGCCTCTATTTTTCTTCTGGTAGTTCTTCATCTCTAACTTTGATTAATCCTCTCAAGATAGGGAAAGCTTTTTTTGCTTTTGTTCAGAAAATTATTCATTTTTCCATTTCTCACAAATTTAGGCTTTAGACCATGATATAAAACTCCATCTTCTACTGTCTACATTTTCTTTGAATTGGAGTTGGAGAATGGAAGGTGGAGTCTTCTCATATAGGAAATTGCAAACTGAAAGAATCTGGTAACATGGTTTATACATATTTAAGTAAAAAGTAGTTTATAATTCAAGCTGAATTCTTTGAAACAATATCCATTTTTGGGCAACTCTACAAAAGAAGATTCCATTTGTCTGCAACATTTTTTGACTTTCAATCTAGTCTGGGATTTCTTTCCATCCACAGATTAAATGTGACCTTTAAGATCGGCCAGGATCAGCTAGTTGATCCCATCAGCTATGCAAAATGTTTATTAATTTGCTAAATTATGGAACAACAACCAACAAATATAAATTCATCAAATAATGACTTCTATATTTATTTTAAATATATACTATTTAGAAATTTACTATCATGTTCTTCCAATGAGAATGCAAAGAAAACACAGATTCATTTTATTATTTCAGCAACTTTATATTCGGTTGACTAACTCAAAGTTATTTACTATGTTCCAAGATCAACTGGTGATTTGTGTTTGGGTTTTCATCATGCCAGTTCAGCCCATAACTGGTGGATTGTCTCTCACATTAATTTTGTAAGTTTGAATGTTCAGGTAGTTCTTGGTATAACTCTCCATAGGAAGCAAATCCTTCAAGTAATGCTGAAGATTTTGACATGCCTATATGCAAATTAAATTAATGAAAGCAGACTTACAAATGCATAAGTTCAAAAGTAATCAGCAAATTAATGACCCTGAATAGAGGATACTTCATTTTAATTAAAATCATTGTCAACAAGCGTATATGAAAACCTCTAGTCCCTTTGCAGTATTAATAATCACATGTCTCACTGTGCATGAAAATAATAAGCTCAATTTTTATTTTAATGATTAATGATGCATATTAATCATGAAACTGGGTGGAAAGGACATGATGCAAATTCTCTGTTACTAAGGAACTATCAATTGGAAGAGACTATATTAAATGAGTTCTTTAATAGTATGGTTGATTTCTCTAGTTATCCAGCAGAATTTCTTTTGTGGATATGAGGAGTGAACCTTCCTTTTATCAATATCTCATGAATAGTAATTGCTAAATGTTCACTTGCATTAAAACCTTTGTTCATTTATTTCAAAATTAAAATAATGTATTTTCAACAACCCTGATCACTGGAGAAGGAAGTAATTTCACAGGACTGCCACGGAAACAGCATTGCTATTGTATAAGAAAAACTGGAAGAATGTCACAATGTACAGAATATGCCCAAAGAGTAATAAGGCGAAGATAATCAATATGTGGAGATAGATATGTGTATGTATATACACATGTATATGTGTATACATATTATTAATATAATTTTTGAAAAGAAAGTAAAAATAAATTGCTTCTGGGGTACAAAGCACCATCTCATTGGATATGCTGCAAACTATACAGAGGTACTCTCTGTCCATCCCAGTGGAAGTTTTCTGGGTCTCAAAGATATTACTGCATGTTGAAGTCTGGTATTGTCATTTCTTTTTCCTTTATTAAATTCAATTTTTAAAAATCAGATGGAATGAGGATTCTTGTGGGCATAGAATAGTATACTGAGGCACATCTATGCTAATTACTCACATTCTGTTTGCTTTTGTAGCATAATATTAAGAGATTCTTAGCCCAGATTTTTTGTTCTTTGCTTCCTTTTTACTTTTTACCATACCTTTCTACTTCCATTCAACCAAACACAGATAGATTGAAGATTACTATCATTGAGAAAAAGCTAATGAAACTCATTCCTTTTTGTATCTAAGTTTTTTGTTTATTTGTATGGTTTTGGACAATAATTACAATTATCTTATACGATATGACAGAATAATGCAAAGTGAATATTAAATATAAAAATCAATTAATATCTCATAGGGAATGGATATATCTTATTTAATAAATTAATGATCAAATAGTCTGATAAAGAAGTCTTACTGAGCTGATTTGAATATTCATCTGAGTAACCAACTTTTTAAATATAACTGAATCAAAAAAAATCATAATCACATTCTTATTAATACATTAACTTTGTATGGAATTTATCTGCATTGGCGACATCTGACAAGATAACTGAGACCAGTTAATTAGACTTCTAGTTAACTACTAACCATGTTAATTTATATTTTATAAGCAAGATATTTAAAATCCAATATCCTATAGCTGTAGAACAGTATCTTTTTCTATTTTATACAAACCTTGAAAAAGGTAAACATAGCTAATATAATGAATTAGTAGTAAGGCACGACTCAACATTGCCGATATAGTGAAAATTAGACTGAAACTAGTTTATCTTTTTGGAATTTATTATAGTTCATCAAAGAGTCTTTAAGCAATCATTTTGTACAATAAATGATTTTATATGCAGGTATAAATGCAGGTTGACAAAATGAATATGCATTTTGGGTACAGTACTTTCCCTCTTCATTGCAATGAAAAAACTTAACTGCCATAGTTAAGAACTGCAAATGCTTCTAAATATTGAATTAAAAGAGATATATTAGTCCATTATGCATAGATTCCCATCATAAGATAATGACTTTCTTTAGTCCTGCGAAATGTGCATAAAATGCAAGCAGAATGAACTTTCCCATAAATGGCTCTTCAGGATACTGTGCTAAGCTTAATTGTCTCCTTCATTGATTGTGCTTCTGACTATGCTTAAAGTCAGACACAATTAAAGCATTCTGGGGCATATCAAGTATTCTAGGAAATACCAAGTGTCCATGACCATTTGTAAACCTCCAACTGCATAAAATCACCCAAAAGGACATTTTTGAAGTAATAAGCCTTTCAAATGTTTGTAATAACACTGGAGTAACTCAAACCCAGATTGACTTTTTTTCAGAAGATATTAAATTTTCTTGACAAATCTGATTTAAATCACCCCTTCAGAAATACATCATTCCAATCCCACTTGAATGTCTATTTCAACTGTGACATAATGTCAAATGTGTTTCCCCCAGGCTGATGCAGACTTCACAACAGCTAGCACAACATTTGGAAATGATGCACTTAAACCAACCAGCCAGCCAGCCAACCAGACAAATATTTAAATTAGGTGCAGTCTGTCAATCAAATCTTGAGTGTTATACTGTAAAGGGCATTATGATTAAAAAAAAATACCCTAAAAGTATTATTGCACTTGACTCACAGAATAAAAAAAATATATAGCACATTTTTACTCAGAAAATGTAAAGATTCCTCCCTTACTGGAGAATTGACTAAAAGAGCTGCTATTATCACATAGCCTTCTGATTGCATTATGCATTTGCGCTTTTATTTGATTTTGCATTTTGTGAGCAGTGTGTTTCTTATTCATGTTTTTAATTAGGAGAAAAATAACTATGGCTGCTATCTCAGACTGCTAAAAACTAATTGCAGTGAGCATAATATAGGCTTTTTCCCAGAAAAGTATTAAGATAGAAAGGATGATGGATGCTGTTATTGTCAGTGCAAAAGACATAAAACTAAATCAGACAATAAAAATAAGATAATTTCTTCTTCTCTGGAAGGCTACAAACCAGCCTTCCAACTTTATAACAAGCTACAAGAGGCTCTTGAGTGATACCATGATATCAGATTAGGATTTACTTTTATAAGGAATGCAATATGTTCTGTTTGTATAGTCTGATCATATCAAGAATTTCCTGAAATTCAAGCTTTCTATATTTAGCTAGGGTCTAAGAAGGTGAGAAATCCTATAACAACCCATTTCATGCAAAGAGTCTACATTCTCAATACACTGCATTCCAATAAATGGAATGGGTCACTGGACCAAACAGCAAACTGTCTTAAAACTAATTGAATATTGAAATATGATCAGATTGATTATGAATATAATATGATTCCTCACTTTCTGTTACATTAGAAATAGCAACTTGTGGCAACTTTTAAAGGACTTTGAAAATTACTACCTTCACTACACTTGAAAAGCCAGATTTGGCTCTAGGATTTCTATATGTACCTGCGATAACAAAACAATATCATCCACATTCCCCTATAGATAATACAAATGACAGTTGAACTTTAATTAGAAATCAGAAAAATCACCCACATGCAACAGAAATACCTCAAGAAAGTGAATGCAATGGGGCTTCGAGGGGAGGAGCTGCCGCCGTCGGGAGCCAAAAAAAAGCTCCTGCCAGGACTCTGGTTCGTATATCTTATAAGATCTATAGATATCTCCCCTTTCTGGCAGAAAGGGGCAGGGAGGAGGTCAGTCGTTAGGATCTCTTTGTAATTCATAGCTTTTTTTTTGCTGTGAATGGAGAAGAGATTCAACATTAGCTGAGCCTTTACTCCGGCCAGTTTTCCGCGCTGCCTTTTTTGCAGCCTAGGCAGATTGCCTCCCCCCCAGGACAAAGCTAAGCTATTTAAAAGCCAATCCGGGCGGGGACCATTCCCGAGGAATTTCTTCTATTACTATTTAAAATACCAGCTTCAATTTCGCAAAAGGCTCCCTTTCTTTTTTAGCTGCGTCACAAGATGGCGATCTCGTAGCTTTTGTGTTTGATCTGACGGAGCTAGTTGACCCTACCCTCCTGAAGGCTTCTCCGTACTAATTGCTAAAAGATTAACTGAGGGGAGCACAGACTTTGATTTTTGGCTCGCTTGATTGCTTGTCTTTTATTTTTATTCTGGAATGGCTCCCAAATTTAAACAGAAGCGCTTCCTTAATAACATATCTCCAAAAACTGCTATGAAGGCGCTACCCTTGTCTCCTACACCCTCCACGGGAGATTTGCTAACACAAGAATTCCTTCTCAAAACGCTTAATGATTTCAGACAGGAGATTAATCAACTGATATCGGATTTATGTGATCAATTTGATGCTAAAATTGCTCAGGCAAAGCAGGATATGATCGGTGTAATGACAGTCATGACAGATTATATTGCTGAAACAGAGGACAAATTGGAACTTTTGGAAGAAACTAACCTTAATCTGATATCAAAAATTCAAACGTTAGAACAGGAAATTGAATCTGCCCAAAAAGAACTTGTCATGATAAATTATAACAAGACTGCCTTTGCGATACGAGTTAGAGGACTGCGTGAAAACCAACAGGAGAATTTGAAACAGACATTCTTTGAGGCTTTCAGTCGCTTGGTGGGAAGTCCGGGACTTAACTTTGATTGGCAGATTCAAAGAATTTACCGCCAGAATTCCTGGGTAGCAAAACAGCGACAGCTTCCGAGGGACATAATAATATACTTTACTACAAGGGAATCTAGAAATGAGATAATACAGAGGCTCTACGGAAAGAGGTTGAGAATTGATGGGGAAGACTTGATTGTTTTTAAAGAGATACCATTTCAAATATTAAGAACAAGAAGACAGTACGCTTTCTTAACCGAAGAACTCAGAAACTCTCAGATTTCATACAAATGGGAAGTCCCAGCTGGTATTACAGTTACATTTGGCAACCAAAAACACCGCATTAACTCCGTTTGTGAAGCCCGAAAATTTTACTACGAGACCCTGAAGGCGGGACTTCCTGATTCATCCGGATCTGGGGAGAGGCAAGGAGAAGGAGAAGACAAACAGCGAGACACGTGGCTACAAGGCGGAGGGTGTTGTTTTTCTCTTCCGGAAGGGCAGAAGACTAAGGAATAAAGACTAAGCGATGTTTGTAAAGTTTTATGATTTCCGTCTGGGATAAAATGGAAAAGTGGCATATCGATGATGAGACATGGAGACTGAAAGAAGCGTTGCTGATTGTGGACACATATTGTACAGAAGTTTTGTCTGAACTCTAACTCAAATTGTGCATGAACTATTTTCTTAGGCGAGGAGAGCGGAAATTGTGATCTTTTTGAGTTGCGGTTTGGGACGAACGGAGTTGGGAGGTGCGTGGGAGAGGGAAGGGCAGCGAAAGTTTAATTAGATTACCTGGGGCTAGAACGCAAGCTGATGTTTGTTTGAGTTGCTATATCAATATAAGGTTAAGAAAGATTGGTCGGAGAATCTTCAGGAAAGTGGAGTAAACATGGGAGGAGCAATGAATGTGGATAAAATATATATGTGGATATGGATAAAGGCAGGGTGGAAGGTAAAAAATTTACATGTGGAGGTGGGTAAGGATAGAAAGGGAGGTGTTGGAAATGAAAAATGAAAGAAGTATTTGAGTTTAATGGTGTTATAGAAAGGTTTGGATATTTGGATAAAAAAGAGATAAATTAAAGGTCTGAATAGATAGACAAAGCAAGGAGACTTTTAGTTGGGGAATTCTAATTGATCAACTTACCTGGCTCTAATACAGTTTGAAACCCTGCAAGTAGCAAAATAGTCGAAATTTGGAATGAGTCACATTGTTTAAGATTTACAGATAATGGGAAGCTGTGTTAACGTAGTGGGTTTATTGACCCTTTTTGTTTCTTTCTTCTTTTTGTGTGTGAGTGTGGGTGTTTTTTTTTTTGTTTATTTCTTATTTTCTACTATTTTTCCTTTTTCTTTTTGGCTTTACTTTTATCTTATTTTTTTAATTTTAAAGTTAGCTGGCCTTATTATACTCAAATGCTTGTTAAAGAATTATGCCGGGTATGGGACCTGCGAAGCCGTAAGGGGGTTGGGGAGGGGGGATTATAGGGGGAGGGGGGAGGGTGGAATTACAGTTTCAATCCTTAGAACAATAAGAATTCACTTGTGTACTGTGGCTCGTTTTTCTTTTTTTTTTCTTTTTTTCTTTTTCTACTTTTATTGTAAAAAACAAATTGAATTGTATGGATACACCAAAGTGAGGAGAAGAGGGAAAGAGAAGGGAGAAGTAAAGAGGGAGTGAGAGGGAATGTAAGGAGGGTGAAATGGAGGGAGGGGGAGACGTCTGAGGGGGTAGGGAAGTAGAAGAGGGGAATGCTGGAGGGGTGAAAGGAAAGTTGGAGGGGGAGAAGAGAGGGTGTATGGGGGAATGAAGTGTTATGTTGGGTTTTTTTTTCTTCCTTTTTTCTTTTTTTTATGCACAGTATATAAGTGATTGTATAAAATGAAAATGAAAATGAAATAAAAATATGTTTTATGAAAAGAAAAAAAAAAAAAAAAAAAAAAAAAATGAAAGTTAATGAAATCACATATTGCAAATCAAGAAATCAGGAAAATGCTTTTAATATTGGGAATGTGGAAGCAGAAATATTCTAAGAAATCAGAAAAGTGATTTTACAAGTGATCACTCAAGAAAGTTAGGGTAAATATTAGTTCACATCTTAGTGTCAAAGAGCTGTTTTGGGACTTAGCTGGTAGAAGGTTGGCAGTAATTACTTGACAACAAATAAATAAAGATAATAAAGCAATAAAAACAAAATAAATAAAGTTATGAAGACAGAATTAAATATGAGAGAGAAAGATCACAATGTGATCTCAAAAAATCAAGAATGAAAGAAAATATGGACTTTTGCAGAAAGCAAAAAAGGAAACCTATAAAATCTTTGCTTTTTGTCAGGTTCATTTTGTTCACCTAATCTGCCATTTATTTTCCATGAAGTAATATTTATTATTTTAAAAAAATAAGCAAATGAAATATTTTAAAAAGTACAGTTTAGAACAAACTTATATATAAATGTTAACCCTGGATGTAAGTTAGGTGAATTTGTAAAGTTACAAGGAATGGTTGATGCTGCTGTTCCTTTCTTTCTGCCATTATTTAGCAATTCATTTAATGACTTCCAAATGTAATGGGTTTATTCATGTTTGCACATGTGCTGAATTTAGAGATAGAAGCCTGGCTATTATTTCTGCTCTGAAAACTCAGCAAGGCCAGGACAGAAAATACATAGCTGAGATTAATGAATAAATATGAAGACAAGAAAAGTTTAAATGGAGATCATAGCTTGATTAATCAAACGTCTTATGATTATCATAATAAAACATTGTGTTTCAGGGTTTGTTTAATCAATACTTTATAAGATACTTTGCCAGTTTTAAAATATGAAAGTAAGAATATATCAGCAGCTATTTTTTCAAAGATCTTTAAAATATCACATTCCATGCAAACATATCTAAAAAGACAACTAAACTACTTATACTAAGGTAACACTGAAAGCCAAACAAAGGAGGGCATTTCCAGCTATACATCTGTCAGTCATGCAACATTGCTTTTGAACAAGCAGATTTCTAAAAGATCTGGTTTTGCATGCTCTCCTAAAAAAAAATGTATTTTTTCTACTTTTCTTCAAAATGGATGAAGCTCATATTTTAGCCATTTCATCCTCTAATTGTGAACATCTGCTTTCCATGTCAACACCTGCTGCCATACAAAATTTGCTGCAGTTTTGCATTTTACAAAACTAAAATTTACCAAGTTTCCCCCAAAATGTGACATGTCCTGATAATAAGGCCATGCCACATTTTTCTGGTGGGCAAAAATGTAAGTCCTCCTCTACAAATAAGCCCCCTGGACAACCCCCCATCTCTGACCAGGCAGAGCGCTGCTCACCAACCTAACGGTATCCCAAAAGTGCCAAGCCACGGGCACTGAGGGGGGGGGGCAATGGTGATTGTGTTGCTTGGTGCTTTTGGGATACTGCTAGGTTGGTGAGCAGTGCTGTGCCCAGCTGAAGAGGGGGGTTGCTGGGTGGCTGCTCTCTTGCGAGCGGGCTCCCAAAGAGCCGGACACAGCAGCCACCCGGCAAACCTCTTTCCAGCCAGGCACAGCACCATGCACTGGCCTAGGGGTATTGCCAAGCTGTGTGAGCATCTATTCGCCGCTGCCCGGCTCTCACGGCTTGGCGTCTCCGAAATGCCAGGGAATGGCACTCTGCACAGCTGGAGAAGGGGGTTGTGCAAGTGACTGTTCCGCTCCCAGTCGCGCGCCTCCCAGCCTGGCCCAGCTCTCCCTGCAGAGCCAAGGCACCTCCGCCACTGCCATCCCAGTATGGCTTTTTCAGCAGCTTCCAAACTGAGTCTTCCAGCAGTGACTGCTCTGGGCATATGCACTATGGTTGTGGGCTGGCTGTCGGCGGAGCATACAACCATAGGGCATACAACCATAGAGTGTATGTCCAGAGTGGCCACTGAAAGAAGACTCAGTTTGGAAGCCACCAAAAAAGCCATGCTGGGATGGCGTTGGCGGCAGCAGCAGAGGTGCTCTGGCTCTGCAGGGAGACTGGGCCAGGACATCATGAGGTTGGGAGGCACGTGAGCAAGAGCAGAACAGCCACTCACACAACCTCCCTCTCCAGCTGTGCAGAGCGTCATTCACTGACATTTCAAAGGCGCCAAGCCGCAGGAGCCGGGCAGCAGCGAACAGGCTTGGCGATACCCTTAGATCAGTGAATGGTGCTGTGCCTGGCTGGAAAGGGGGTTTGCCTGGTGGCTGCTCGTGAGTGTGGTCGCTTCATGGCTGTTGTATTGCACTGCTGTGACAGTGCAACACAGCCATTCGCCCATGAGGCTGTGCCCAGCTCTTTGGGGGCCCGCCGCAAGAGAGCAGCCATCCGGTAACCCCAAAACAATAAACCCTCCCCTCATAATAAGGCCTAAGCCATATTTTGTACGTAAAAAAAAAATAAGACTGTTAGATCGGCAGCAGTAAAAAGAAGAAGAGGCATCTGAGGTAACCTTCAAGAACTCTTTATTACAGGCAAGAACAGTAACTGTGAGTAGACCGGCACCTCTCCTCTGTCTGACAGCTTTTTATATGGAGCTGTCAGACGGACGAGCCTATAGCCTTGCGTATGACAGCCCGGCAACTTGCAGGCGCGCCTGATTGGCTAAGGTGCGCCTGGCTGCTGCCGAGCTGTCATTCGTAAGTCCGAGGACTTATGAGGCTATTACAAAGACCTGTCTTATTTTCGGGAAACATGGTAGTGTTCTAAAGCATTTGTATTAGACTATATATACATTGGTATGGTGAACTTTTCAGGGTTCCTAGAATATTTTAATATTTCTGTAAAAATCAATTTTAGTTTATAACCCCACCCCCACCCCCCCAAATATCTTGTTAGGATGAATATTTACTAAACCATTGTTGAAAGAAATGTCCTTCTAGGTTCAGTTTCAAGTGGGGAAAAAGACACTGGAGGCAGGGACGCTGCTTGGAAAGATGGTTTAATGTTGGACAGGACCACATGGCTTGAGTCCTGAACAGAAAAGGTGAACACATGCTTCAATGTTGGTGGAGAAGAAGAGAAGGAAGGGCAGAAATGCTGAACGTCCCTGGTTTTATGCCGTCTCTGGCCTTTGATCTTGAGCTTGTATTCTGATTTGTTGTCAAACTCCGATGGTGCCATGCAAGGGCAACACTCTAGGCTGTGTTTTGAATTCAGGTTGAGTTCTCAGATGCCATTTGGTGAGTGGTTGAAGGCTAATCATGCCTGAAGGGGAGCTGAGCTGAAGGGGAGACCTCTTTACTATGTAAAGGGACTGGCTTGGACATCTTAATGGCCCATTGTCAAAGGGGGTGGGCAGGAAGCTGTTTTTAATGTTTCTTCCTTTTCACATCCAGGGAAATATAATATAATATTCTGCCTCTTCAATATTTCCTAGGATATTTCATTTTGTGGGAGAGGGCTGGGTGATAACTTTCTACCCCATAAAGCAAAAGAGGATATAATGTGTGAGGTAAATGGGTTGATTGAAATTTACTTCTATCACCTTTGTCAATAAAAGTTTAGAAATCTTTATTAATTAAAATATCACTGAAAGATATGGGTAATATATTAGTTACAATATGTAACTAATATATAAATAATTTGCTGGGTCAGCTATTAACTATGCAAATTATGATTTGTTACATTATTATTGAATTAGAGAGTCACAAGTATATAGCCTATAGTATGCGGAAAACATGTAAGATCTGCAGGTAATGAGGACAGTGTGGAATAACTGCAATCTGGCTTTAATATGTGTTGTGCATGACTGCCAAAAAATACAACAAAACTGAGGCAGATTTAAGTATTAAACTTGGTATATTAAATTTCATTTTAAGGACATGAAAATGTAATTAAATAGAAAAAAGGGTAAAGGTGACAATGAATTCAGATTGGGTGTAGCATACCTAGTCAATACAAAATAACAACAAAAAGTTACAAAAACCATTTGTTTTTTTACAGCCATCTAATAGTCTTGGAGATCTTTGCAACACAGATGCAATAGCCTTCACTTAGCCCTATGGACAAATCTATAGCTCAGTTTTGTTTTAGATTGTGTCCAATCACTTTCTTCTCATTAAATGAGCTCCCCACCCATCCTCTTGTAAGGCTGCAATTTTCTACATCCTTATTTGGAGAAAAACCCTTTAAGCACAGTGAAACTTACTTCTGCGTAAATTTCTCAGGGTAAGGCTGACTTGTCTTATCTCACTTTTAAAATCGTTTCTCATGACTTTGCTTTGTTCTGGCTTTACCTCCCTAGTTATTGCCAATTAAAGTAAATGATCCAAGTACTGAGATTATTGTACTGCACAGTTGCTTTGCGAGCTAGTAAGTAGTTTGCAACACAGTGTTGCTCTTTTGCTAAGCTAATTACCCTGTAAAGGAGCTGAGTTACAATGGGGGAAATGCTCTGCTGTGCTCTAGCAAGCTGAGCTCTTAAGTGACTTGTCTTATTATGAAGCCTGGCAGCAATTGAATTTGCTATATCTTATACATTTAAAGTTCAGTGGGAAGATCTCAGTCTTGTAAAACAAAATTTAAATGGAAAGACCTTAGTATTTTCAAACTAACAGATCTGTTAAATGTCAGTGCTTTTAATAAATTTTTAAGTTAATTAAGGTCAATCTGTAAACCCTGAAGTTGTTTAGGTAGCTCTGATGTAAGGCTAATAGCAATATTGGCCACGGAAGCAAAACATGTACAGGGAGAAGAAAATAAGGAAAAACTAAATCAGTCCTGAGACATGATGACATATCTTAAAATTCCTTTTCATAAGGCATTTTTTCTACAAGGTTTTGATGACCTGGCATCAAACCGCAACATAACTTTTTGGAACTGTTCAGAACTGTTCCCAGAAATGATAAGGAAGCTTCAAACTGTATGGGAGAAACTGTTTACATTTCCTGTTATAGGGTCACATTTTTAAAATACATATATTTTAAAGTACATAAAAATGTGACCATGTCAGAAAAGATTCTTCATAACATTCAACTCCCAACGTTCAATGATTCCAAGATTTTACACTAGGAGGAAAGCCTATGCAAGACAACAGCTTAGAAGATTAAAGCTGCACTTTCCATGAATAATTTTATGATCCATCCAAAGTTTGGAGATATTCAGCATATATCAAGGCAACCCCAGAGCAACAGCACATTCTATTCATCAGCAATGCAACAGCAACAATAGCAATATGTGGACTTTAAATTGGCATTCAATACCATCATTCCAGAAATCCTTCATTCTAAATTGATTCAGCTAACTGCGTCTGTGCATACTTGTAGGAGGGTTATAATCTTTCTGACATATAGAAATCAGGTGAAGCTTGGGGAAATCACAAAGAATATTAGGGAACAACTACTACAGGAGCCCCCTGGGACTGTGTGCACTCTCTCTATTACTTTTTTCTCTCTATACCAATGACTGCATCTCCAAGGATCCCTCTGTTAAACTATTGAAGTTTGCAGATGATAGAAGTCATTGGTCTCATTTGAGACAGTGATGAATCTGCACATAAGCAGGAGGTTGAACAATTGCCCCTGTGGTGCAGCCAGAACAATCTGGAGCTGAACATGCTTAAAACTGAGTGAATTTTAAAGGAACCCTCCTCTTACAACATAGTATCAACAGTAAAGTCCTTCAAGTTTTTGGGTTCTATAATCTTCCAAAATTTGAAATGGACATACAATTTCAGAACCATAATTAAAAAGTCACAATAAAGTTCTACTTGATGCATCAACTCAGAAAGTTCAGACTGCCTATAGAATAACAGAGTTGGAAGGACTTGGGGATCTTCAGTTGTTTTGTAATTTCATCAAGCCAAGAAAATCTGCATCCCAAAAATTTAATCAGAGAGCAATTTTCATACCATTCCTTCTTACTTCCCAGCTTTCTTTCTGATTATAGGAGAGAAATGGAAGCCTCTTACAGAATCATGTTATAAGTTGGATGGCTGCTGACTATCCAGACTCTAGAAACATAATGTTAATAACACATGCAAAATGTATAATATTGGCACATCATAAAGTAATCTGGTATATGTAACATCCTTTTCCAATTTAATAACACTATCACATCATTAAAGCAACGTTTATAATGATCCTAGTTCCATTTTCTTGTTTGTGCTATTGGATTTATACCCTAACATTCTGTCCATCCACAACAGTTTACAACAGTAAAACTTCAAAAGTTAAATTAAACAATTTTAATACAGTTAAAATGCTGATGAAAATAAACATGAAAATAAAATTAGCAGTAAACAGTCTAGTTAAAGTAATGGTGTATTAACCATTAAGCAGATTAAGGACGTGTTTAGGGCACTAGGCAGTTGGTGGGTTTCCAAATTTTTTACTACCAGTTCGCTCGCGTTCTCTTTCCCTCTTATGAGCATGGTATTGGACCTGGGTACTTGAGAGACCGCCTGCTGCCAATCACCTCCACTAGACCGATTAGATCCCACAGATTAGGCCTCCTCCGAATTCCATCCGCCGGCCAGTGTCGACTGGCGACTACCCGGAGGAGAGCCTTCTCTGTGGCTGCTCTGACCCTCTGGAAAGAACTCCCCGTGGAGATTTGAGCCCTCACCACCCTCCAGGCCTTCCGCAAAGCCGTTAAAACCTGGCTGTTCTGACAGGCCTGGGGCTAAAGAGCTGTTGCCCCCGTCTTGAATGGTATGACTGTTGTGTGTTTTTAAATTATGTATTGTTGTGTATCGTTTTTATTTTTTATTTTTTGTCTGTACCCCCCCCCCCTTCCCTGATTTGATTTGTTAGCCGCCCTGAGTCCCCTTCGGGGAAAAAGGGCAGCATATAAATATAATAAATGAAATGAAATGAAATGATGCTTCTGTGCATGCGCAGAAGCATCCAGGCAGATGGGCAGAGCCTCCTGCCACTGCTACTACCAGTTTGCCCAATCTGAGCCGAACTGGGAGCAACCCACCTCTGGCACTAAGCCCAAAGGGGGCACCACAAAGTTGAGAAAGAAAAAAAAACAATGAAGATTTGTACAGTATGTACAAAGGAGGGGGGAGCACCAAGATTTGTTAGTGCTTAGGGCACCAGTGAAGTGAAAGACACATATTTTTACAAATTTTCTAAATCCTGGGAGAGTTGGCCAGATGCATATCTCAAAGGAACTCTAGGAGCCAAACAGGGGAAGGCCGTTTTCCACATACCAAATTCCACAAACCAAGACACCTTCTAAAGGACTTCCCTATTTACATTAGTAGTTGGGTAGGTTAATGACAAGAAGCAGTCTGAGACTGCCATAAGCAGTCAGCAGTCTTTCAAAGTCAGCACTAATGCCCTGAATGTTGCTGACAGGAGATTTTTCAGTATAGTAATTATATCTTTTATCTTGAATTGGTTAGCTGTCTAGCACTTAGATGTAGTGAGAAGTGCTTTATCCAGTTGAGATTTCCAGACACTTTTTAAGGACAGTGCAGCACAATAGTTAAGATGGTTTGGACAATAGCTGCAGTTTCATTTTTCATTATAAATTCTACTTGTAAATCCAATGGCAGCTAAGGGTCAAAGAATAGTCTCAAAAATGAAGCCTTCTCCTTCTTTGGGGGCTGCACTCCTTTGGGAGTGCAACCCAAAATGAACCAACTTGGAAACAAAAGTCTTTCAGACTAATATTACTTTTATTATTCAGTTACTGTAACAAAGTCTTGCAAATCTGACTGAGTTCCCCTCTTCCCTCTCTGTATCTTTATCAGAACTGGATAACCTGTGACACATTCTCAGTTAGTTCTGATCTAGACTCAGAATCAATTTTCCTTTATGTGATCTTTTTTCTTGGTAGTGGCTTTTCCTCCTGTTTCTCAAGGCTATTCCTTCTTCTCAAGACTGGACTACTGCAATGCGCTCTACATGGGGCAGCCTTTTAAGAGTATTCGGAGACTACAACTCGTCCAGAATGCAGCCGCGCGAGCGATTGTGGGTGCACCTTGGTACACCCACGTTACACCTATCCTCCGCGAGCTGCACTGGCTACCGATCGGTCTCTGGATATGCTTCAAAGTGCTAGTCGTAACTTATAAAGCCCTTCATGGTATTGGACCTGGGTACTTGAGAGACCGCCTGCTACCAATTACCTCCCATAGACCCGTTAGATCGCACAGGGTCGGCCTCCTCCGGGTTCCGTCTACCAGCCAATGCCATCTGGCTACCACCCGGGGGAGGGCCTTCTCTGTAGCAGCTCCGGCTCTTTGGAATGAACTCCCCGCGGAGATTCGGACCCTCACCTCTCTCCAGGTGTTCCGGAAAGCCGTCAAAACCTGGCTGTGCCGGCAGGCCTGGGGTTGATGAGTTCCCCTCCCCTCTCGACTTGTATGGCTGTATGACTCTTGTGTATTTTAATTATGTGTATTGTGTTTGTATCCCCTTTCCCCTTTTGAGTTGTTTGCCGCCCTGAGTCCCTCCTGGAGAAGGGCGGCATACAAATAAACTAAATCTTAAATCTTCATTTCATTTCATTTTAATTTATTTGTATGCCGCCCTTTTCCCCGAAGGGACTCAGGGCGGCTCACAACTCAAAGGGAGGGGAAAACAAACAAAGTTACAAAACATAAAACCATACATAGTTAAAAAAACACAACAATCATACCATTCGAAGTGGGGCAGCAAGTCTTTAGCCCCAGGCCTGTCGGAACAGCCAGGTTTTAAGGGCTATGCGGAAGGCCTGGAGGGTGGTGAGGGTACGAATCCCCATGGGGAGTTCGTTCCAGAGGGTCGGAGCAGCCACAGAGAAGGCCCTCCTCCGGGTAGTCGCCAGTCGACACTGGCCGGCTGATGGAATTCGGAGGAGGCCTAGTCTGTGGGATCTAATTGGTCTAGTGGAGGTAATTGGCAGTAGGCGGTCTCTCAAGTACCCAGATCCAATACCATGAAGGGCTTTGTAGGTGACGACTAGCACCTTGAAGCGTACCCGGAGATCAACAGGCAGCCAGTGCAGCTCGCGGAGGATCGGTGTTACGTGGGTGAACCAAGGCGCACCCACGATCGCTCGCGCGGCTGCGTTCTGGACAAGCTGAAGTCGCCAAATACTCTTCAAGGGCAGCCCCATGTAGAGCACGTTGCAGTAATCCAGCCTAGAGGTCACAAGGGCATGAGTGACTGTTGTGAGAGCCTCCCGGTTCAGGTAGGGACGCAACTGGTGCACCAGGTGAACCTGGGCAAATGCCCCTCTGGTCACAGCCGACAAATGGTGTTCAAAAGTCAGCTGTGGGTCCAGGAGGACTCCCAAGTTGCGGACCCTATCTGAGGGGTGTACTGTTTGACCCCCCAGCCTGAGAGGTGGAACACTTGGCCAATTAGTAGGAGGGAAGCACAGCAGCCACTCAGTCTTATCTGGATTGAGTACAAGCTTGTTAACCCCCATCCAGTCCCTAACAGCCTCGAGGCCCTGGCACATCACGTCCATCGCTTCATTGAGTTGGCACGGGGCGGACAGATACAGCTGTGTATCATCCGCATACTGGTGGTATTTTATCCCGTGCCGTCGAATGATCTCACCCAGCAGTTTCATGTAGATATTAAAGAGGAGGGGGGACAGGACCGAACCCTGCAGCACCCCATACGTTAGGGGCCTAGGGGTCAATCTCTGCCCTCCGACCAACACCGACTGCAACCTGTCCGAGAGGTAAGAGGAGAACCACTGTAAGACAGTGCCTCCCACCCCCACCTCCCGCAGTCGTCGCAGAAGGATACCATGGTCGATGGTATCAAAAGCCGCAGAGAGGTCAAGGAGTACTAGGATGGAGGCATGACCTCCATCCCTGGCTCTCCAGAGATCATCGATCAATGCGACCAAAGCGATTTCCGTGCTATAGCCAGGCCTGAAACCCGACTGGAAGGGATCTAGATAACTGGTTTCCTCCAAGTACCGCTGGAGCTGAAAGGCCACCACCTTCTCAACAACCTTCCCCACAAAGGGGAGGTTGGAGACTGGACGATAGTTGTTTAGAACGGCTGGATCCAAAGATGGTTTCTTCAGGAGGGGTCTCACCACCGCCACCTTTAATGCGGGGGGAAAGACCCCCTCCCGAAGGGAGGCGGTAACAACCGCCTGGATCCAGCCCTGTGTCACCTCCCTGCTGTTAACAACCAGCCAGGAGGGGCACGGGTCCAGTACACATGTGGAGGCACTTACAGCTCTCATGGCCTTGTCCATGTCCTCAGGGGTAACAGCTTGAAAATCAATCCAGTGATGTCCTACCAGATTATCCCTTGGTGCCTCGGCTGGTTCTGCGGAATTGGAGTCCAGGTCCGCCCGAAACTGAGCAACTTTATCCGCGAGGAATTGGACGTAGTCCTCAGCTCTGCCCTGCAAAGGATCGCTCGTATCCCTCCTATTTAGGAGGGAACGGGTTATCCTGAACAAGGCGGCTGGGCGCAACTCAGCAGAAGCAATCAGAGAGGCAATGTATGTTCTTTTTGACGTCCTCATTGCCCGGATGTAGACTGTGATGCTGGATGTTAAAAGTGCTCGGTCCGACTCGGACTTACTGGATCTCCATCGGTGCTCTAGGCGTCTCTTTCGGCGCTTCATCTCCCGGAGTTCCTCAGTAAACCAAGGGGCCCTCCTGAATCCACTGCCTCGTAGCGGCCATAAAGGCGCAATCCGGTTAAGAGTCTCTGTCGCTGCTGAATTCCAAGCAGCAACCAGAGTCTCCGCCAGACTGTGGGCGAGAGTATCAGGAATAACCCCAAGCTCCGTCTGAAAACCCGAAGGGTCCATAAGTCACCTGGGGCGGAACCACCTGGTCGGTTCCTCCTCCCTACAGTGGGGGTTTGGTCTCCGAAAGTCAAGCCTCAGTAGGTAGTGGTCCGACCATGACAGGGGTAAGATCTCACTACCCCTCAGACCAAGATCACAACTCCACTGCTCCGAGAGAAATACGAGGTCGAGCATGTGACCCGCCAAGTGAGTTGGGCCCCGGATTACTTGGGTCAAGCCCATGGCTGTCATGGAAGCCATGAACTCCTGCGCTCCATCAGAGTGTTCACCGAGCGAAGGCAAATTGAAATCCCCCAGAACCATAAGCCTGGGGAACTCAATTGCCAGCTTGGCTACCGACTCGAGGAGCGAGGGGAGGGCTGCTGCAATGCTGTTGGGAGGCAGGTATGTTAACAGCAAGCCCACTTGACCCTTGAGGTCCAACTTCACCAGCAGGGACTCACACCCGACAAGCTCCGGAGCAGGGATCCTACGAGGTACTAGAGACTCTTGGATAACAATGGCCACACCCCCACCCCTTCTCTGGGCTTGTGGCTGATGAAGCACCTGAAAGCCCTCTGGGCACATCTCTACAAGGGGGACTCCTCCCTCCGGGCTGAGCCAGGTTTCAGTAATACATGCCAGGTCTGCCCTCTTGTCTAAAATTAAGTCCCGAACGAGGGGAGCCTTATGAACTACAGACCTGGCATTTAGCGACAGCAGCCTGAGACCAGGGTCCTGATTACTCACGCCATCTGGCCTTGGAGTGGGACTCATAGGGCCGGAAGGAGGGATCTCTGTAATGTAGCGAGCCCTCCTTCCCCGGTAATGGCCAGCCCTAAAGTCCCCGCCATTAAATCTTCCCATTACAGTTTGGAATTAATTGCACCTCTTTTCTCCCAGGGAGTACTGCTTGGTCAGAATTACAAGAAATCCTTCATTTATGACAGGTCATTCAGCCATTCAAAATTATGACAGTGCTGGACAAAGGCATTTAATACATAAAAGTTCCAACTATTGCAGTGGTCCCATAGTCACATGATCAAGAGCTGGGTGCTTTGCAGCATGCCTGGCCTTATGACCACAGGAATGCTTCAACTCCTCCCTGTCACTGTAGCCAGGAAGCTGGGCCCACTAAGCTCACCAGCATGCAAATCCCTCCTTGCCCTGCCACTCTCAAGAGGCCTGGCCTTTCTGCCTGCTCTGCCACACCTGGAAGGTCCTGGCCAGCTAGACCTACTGGTGCATGGGCCTCCTCCTTGCTCTGCCACTTCCGAGAGGCCTGAATCTTCTCACTGTCGCACCCCATTTATCACACTCATTCATCATTCCCTTTTGCTACAATTGCTGGCAAGTATGCTCAACCAATGTGAGGTTCAGTTAGAAAACTAGCAAAGGGAATCTTCCTCAAGGCTGGGCTCCACACATGCCCAGTGCTTTTTTAGGGCCATGGGGGAGAACTGTGTATGTAGTCATAGTGACCACAGCAACTCATAACCAATATTCCTGGTTCAGTTGTAGCTGTAAGTTGGGAACTGAATTCAAGTATACCAACTGCTTCCTTAGAAAGTGGAAAGCAGTACAGCAAAATGCTTTATGATACCAATGACATCCATTCTAAAGCTTCAAATGATCTTCACAGTCAATGAACTTGCTATCATGCAGTAGTGCTACAGCACCAACTCTTGAATCATATTGATAAGAAAGGCTGGAATTGCCACAAAACTTGGACCCCAAGGCGCAATCTTGCCTGGCTACCAGAATGGTTGATGTTATCAAAAGCTGCTATAGATCCAGGAGAACTTGCATGACTGTAGCAGTCTCATATGCTCAACCATCTGATGTAGATTTTAAACTTTACTTAAGCTGATTTTCACTTGAAATGGAATTATATTGAAAAAGAAAATAGAAAGGGTAATACCACTACTAATAAAGAGTGGAATCTTTTAAGAGACTTTATTGTTTGTCATTACGCTCATTTCTGTATCAACAATACAAAAGAAATCAGACCATGACTATCAAACTCTGAAAACACCTGCCATGTTATCCTATCTTCTTTACACAGATGATCTGAAATTATATGAAAAAATGCTACCTTAAATTGAATTGCTGCTCAACAATGACCAAATATACAACCAGAATATTGCAATAGAGTTTGGCTGGATATATATACCACTCTCACCATGAACAGGGAAAAATAGAGACAATTGAAAGAATCAAGTTGCCCAATGAAATAACATTAAGAGTTGGATGAAGATAATCACTATAGATATCTGGGTATCCTTCGGACTAGTAAAAAAAATCAAGAATAAGGTTAGAAGTGAATACATCATGAGAGCAAAGAAGATCTTAATGTCCAAACTCAGTGAAGGAAGTATCAGAGCAATTAACACGTGGACAATTCCAGTCACTAGATAGCAGGAATAGTGGACTGGATGCAAGCAGAACTAACAGCTTTAGATAGGGAGGGAGGGAGGGTGGGAGAGAGAGAGAGAGAGAGAGTCATGCCCTTCACCCACAATTATTTTTCACAGATTCTATTCAGCAAGGAAAATATTGCAAGTACTTCAGATGACTGAAGAAGAACAAAGGGTATTGGGAAAATATCTGAAGGACAATGAAGAAGATGCACTGAAGCTAGTACTCAGTGGATACTGATTATTGGAGAGACCAAACTGGCTTGCAAGAAAAAACAAATGAAAAGCAGAAAAAAGACATGGCAAGAAAACGTATTATATGGCTATTATATTTTTTTTAAAGCAGGTAAAATAGATAATAACAAGATCTATCTAAGAACATGAAAACTGAAGAGAGAGTCCAAGGGGCTAATTTTATCTGCACAAACTCTAAGAAGAAATGCATATAAAGCCAGTATTGAGAAGATAGCAACAGATAGCAAATACTGCCTCTGCAAAGAAACTGAAGAAATAGTGGATCACCTGGCTAGCTCTTGCAGATCATACAGACTGCCTTCAAACAACAGCACGACAAAGTAGCAACAATGGTGGATTGAAATATCTTCAAGAAATACTATTTCTTGCAAAAAAAAGCTGGTGGGATCTTAAAATAGATAAAATCATAAAAAAATGAAGTGTTCTGGCACTTTAGAATTCAAACAGACACTGCCACATAATATCCTAGACTTAATCAGAAGTCTGGATAGCGTACATGGCAGTACTTGAATTTTAACATCTGAAATGGACAAGAAAGAACTAGACAAAATCACAAATTATATATTCCTGAAAATAGAAATAATACTAACATGACAAAAGAAAGCTACAATAGTACCAATAGTGATAGATAATATCTGGAGCATTACAAGACCATGTACAATTACAAAATCACCATCAGTTAATTATAAAAAGCAGCTTTACTTGGAATAGTTTACACTCTTATGATGATACCTTTCACACCATGAAACAACAATATTTGCCTATCACAGGTCCTTGGGAAGAACGGGACAGGTGATCAAAAATGCCACACATGGTGTAAATATCTGAGTAAAACAACAACAACATAGTCAATCCTCATAAACCTAAGATTTGATTGCCTAAATGTTGGCAATAATAAATCCTGAAGTTTCAATTTTACTGAAGTAAAAGCATCATTTGAAGTTAGGGAGCTTCCATCAACACTATTGAAAGTCCTGATTTGAAAAGATTTATCCATCTATCTTCAATGGGTAGTAGATGTTTTATAGGCTGCAACAGAAAATAACTAGATAAGATCTGAAATTATTCCATTCCTCTTTCTTAGGTGCTTTTCTCACTATAAAGTTGTAAGGACTAGCATTTAAGTTATGAAAATATCCCCAGGATTTCATCCTTCGTCTTTTTCCTTCTTTTCCCCACTTTGTAGTACTACCCCATTTACTTGTGAACCATGCTAGGACATTTGTTCAACAAATGAGATTCTTTAAATAGAGACATAGAATCTCATTAGCATAGATGGTATGGCTAGAGTCTAGACAGACAGACAAATATAGATAGGAAAAGGATGCAATTTAAGTTAAAAACTAGCAGCAACCAAAATAAAAAACCTACCTTCCTTCCTTCCTTCCTTTCTTCCTTCCTTCCTCCCTCCCTCCCTTCCTTCTTGCCTTGCCCTGCCCTGCCCTGCCTTTCTTTTTTTTTTCATCAAAACATAATAAAAGTAAGAAATTGGACGGAGGAGATCTCTAAGCAAAACATACACCAAGAATAGGATCTATTTCGCATTAACTTGAAATGACTCTTATGGCTGCTTCTAAATCACAGTGTCTTTCAAGTGGATAATATAGGAACCAAGAGCTCAGCGATGTTAGCTATGAGAATTTGTATGATCTCCAAAGTGGCAACATCTTATAGTCCTATAAGCTGCAGTCTGTGGCTCAAAAAAAAAAAAAAAAAGCTGCCAAAGCTCACATTCATATCACTTGTGTATTAAGAATGGCTCCCAAAGATCCTCAGCTCATATTGACTGTCAAGCTAAACAAATTACTTAAACTATCCATTCTTCCCCTTTATTTTTAAAATAAAGCTTCCTCCTTTGCCTGTTGTTTATGTTAATTAAGCATTCACTCAGGAAGCAATTAAGACCATTCCTATTTTGTATTTAAATTTAAATGTCTGAGTAAATTGAATCATAGCGGCCTTTTTCATAACCACCTGAATGATTTAGGGGCACAATCCTTTCATTCTAAACATGACAAGTGCTTCTGAGCAATTATTCTGAGAGATTTTTCTCTTGCACCACTATATAACTGATACCTTTAGTGATACAAACCACAGTCAAGCATGATTTCTCTTTCCTATAAAATAGTTGAAATCTTGAATGGGTGCTATTATGTAAAACAAGTTGCTTTCAGGTACATACATCATATGTACCTGAATGAAAATACTTTACCCATGAATGCAAAGTATCTGATGCCCGTAATAATGGAGCAATTAATGGGCAATATAAGTGCACTGGTTAACTTTTCAAACTCTTTTATTCATTTGAAATGTTTTACCCCTTTGTTTAACCAAAATGCATTAATGCACGCACGCATGCAAACACAAACATTCTAGCAATAAAAAGCTGTCTCCAGAAAAAAATATTTTGCACATATGGACGTGCTGTGAATGCATGGAATACATAAACAGGGGAAATGACTAACGCATCCATGTGAAAATGAGTTCAAAACAGACATAAACACCCATTCTCAATCCATTGCCTCTGCAGTGGTCTCATTAAAATAAATGAGGTTACTCACTAGTAGGCTATTTCATAACTGAAGCAACATCTTTTCTGAGAGAACAGATTCCTATGGTGAGAAACAAGGAGACAGAGATTAAGATAAATAAAAGGAGAGAGACATGCTGGGTTAGATATATTTCGCTTTTATTTTCTTCTCCTGTTTGCAAATTTCAACTGCTTTAAGCAAGAATGCGGTTCCACAGCTGGTCTGTGTTATTCCACATTTTCTGTAACTGCTCTCAAGGCTAAAGGATGTCAAGCAGCCCTACGTTCATGTGGACTTTATTATAAATGTCTCAGTGGAAAAATATAATGAGATTTGTGCCACCAGATCGAAGTATGAATAGCCTGCTGAGAAAAGCAATGTTGGCTCTTGAGAGGACTCTGTCATCCCCAAAACACAGTATCATCTGAACCAGTGAATGTATTCTAAATTAGATTTTGCAGTGTTCCCTCTGAACTAATATTTTGTTGATTGCAATAGTCAAATGCTATGATCCCAAATTCTTAATCTCTACCCACACTGACACTAAGCAGCACCAGTTCGATTAGACCAATACAAAAATCATCAGCCACTCTACCACCCACCACGCTCAAGAGTTTATCGAAGTCTGGCACTCCACAAGCAATTCCATCAACAGATACATTGATTTACAACAGCCTATGAACCCCTCAGAATTCAAATGACCTGCACATCTAACCAGAGACAGCACCAACCTCAACCAACCCCCAATCAGCCCTCACAATGACTCTCACCTGATGTGACCCACACCTAACCCATCAAAGACCCATTACAAGACCTTGATCTGATATGACTCTCACCTTTCCAAGGCCTACTAACCACAAAGCCCTTATAAGCAGAAGAATACCAACACTGATATCTCCTAAATATGATGTCACCTAGCCTGTTAATAAAATGTTTGGAAACTAACCCACAAGCTTGGAGAACAAACCTCCACCTCCACTTCTATGAATACTTGCAAAGGTAAGGAGTGTGTTAATCCATAAGAAAATGCCATGGCATTGAAATCAATGCAGTGGCATTGAAATCATATTCTGGCTAAGATCTTAAATTTCTGAGAAAATTATTACTGTATTTTTTGGAATATAAGACGCACCAGAGTATAAGATGCAGCAAGGTATTGAAAAAGGAAATTTAAGAAAAAAAGTTTTTTCTTAAACCTCCTGCAAACTTCCCAAAACTGGCCCATTTTTCACAAAATGGCCCCATTTTTTTTTCCAAAAAAGGAACATGGATAGCCTTTAGGAAGCTTATAAAGTGCTTCTGGGGGCTAGGACGGCAAAAAATGGGCCATTTTTCGCTCATTTCTGCCCTCCCCAGCCCCCAGGAGCTCTCTGAAAGCCTTCTAAAAGCTATGCACAGCCATTTTGGTGAAGGGGCAGAGTTTTGTGAGGCAAAAAATGTATTCAGTGTATAAGATGCACCCAGATTTTCAGCCTCTTTTTTGAGGGGAAAAAGGTGCATCTTATACTCTGAAAAACAAGGTAACTTCAGATGCTTGAGGAGGAACTGATGAGGCAGTTTAAAAATTAGACATGGAAAATTAATTAAATAATTTAGAGCATTTCTGTTTCTTTGTGCATGTGAGGCCCAGAAAAGTTAGGAGCACCTGACTTTGTTGTGTTCAGCATGATGGATTGAGGACCTTCCATTTAATTTAGTCCAAGAATTCCAAGTTCCATTCTGAATTTCCAGTTTGTGTGTTGGGCCATTTCTCACCATCTGGAGGCATCACAAGGCTTTCCTGAAGTCTCCAGAAGGTGAAAAACGACAACACACAAATCGGAAATTGGAAAATGGGTCGTTTCTGACCTCCGGGAAGTAGGGAAGCCATATTTGCTCTCCCTAGGCTCCTAGAAAGTGGAGCCTGGAGCCTGGGGAAGGAGAAAAACAGACCTACTGGACTCACCAAAAGTTAGAAAACGGGCCATTTCCAGGCTCTGAAGGGCTTCCGGGAGCGGGGGAGGTCATTTTTGTCCTCCCCAGGCTCCAAAAAAGCTGTGTGTGCATGGGCAGGGCAGAAGGGGGGGTAACATGTGCATGTGCACGTGCACGGTGTAGGGGGGCATTAAGTTATGGGGTAGGCACATGACCATCACTGGTGTAGGAAATAATAATAATGCATTATTTTTTTACTTTCTAGGAGATTTCAGAAGGTTATATAACTATCTCCTAAGATAGTAATGAGTTGCACCAGACAGTTGTAATATACTAATTTACTTTCTCTGTTTGAAATCACTTCTATTTTGGCATCTTTCTTTTCTTTTTTTTTTATTTCTGGGCATCTTATATACAAAACATGCTACTTTTTATCAGGTCAACTTTTCAGTTTGGCAGGTAATTAGGAAAGCATCTTTTGGTTTGTTGTGAAGGTCCTGGAAACTCCCATGTATTTTTAAGGAGATTGGATTCTAATTATTACTAACCTTGATTTTCATTTAATGTGGAAAGCCCAAATCCATTTATATGGCTTTTTTCCTCCATCATCTCATTTTCTAGTCCTTTATTGATTCAGATTTAATTCAATACCAGATTGCCACTGAAAATATTCATATGAGGATACGTTTGCATTTCCAACTTGCCTAAAATAGACAATTTTTGATAAAATTTTGCATATATCTATTTTTAAGTCTGTATCTCCCATTTGAATATATGTATTTTTCATCCATATATATTATTTCTGTAGTTCATCAGAAAATTGTGTAAAAATCATCATCAATGGACAAGGAGCTAAATATTTGTGGGTGATTATTATATTTTATAACAGCAAAAGCAGCATCAATAGTTCTGGAAATTTTAACTTTAAAATCTTCCAAAAGGTTTTAAGGAATTATAAATACTAGCTGGTCTCTGTTTCTTGTGGAAATTTTGGCACATGTTCTGATCAGCAACTCACTCTGATGGTGTTGAAAATTATCTGTATTGTTATGTTATGGATTCTAGCTATTCATTTTTCTCACATTACAATGATTGGAGCCTAGTAGATCATCTGAAGGGAAAAATAATATTTTCCATAATATGAAACTGTTCTCTGATTCCTGTTAAATGAATCATCTATGCCATCTTCTCTATTTTTAGAAAGGATAAAATGGAACATGACTTACTTTCACAGCAGAAACCTATATGAGTTCTTGGCTCTGATAAAATCTCAGGGTCCCAAAATGACAAGTAATTGAAAGTAGGTTTCATTTAAGCTGTGATTATTTAACTCTCCAAACCAACTTTTTGCTGTGGCTTTTCCTAGTCAGAACAATAGCTTTAGCTGTATTTCTGAAACAGAGTGATAGGCTTCACACTATTTGCCCTGTTTACCTTGAATGGACTCCGCCTTTGTTAATGATCCAAGGAAACCTGATGCACAAGAAATCGGCACTTTTTCCAGTAGAAATGGTAGGAGGGGCTACAGTTGGGTATTCTCAAAGCCTGATAGACTGAGGGAAATATTTTTAACATTCCTCCTCTCCCTGTTGGTTGCCAGTTTCCTCTCAGTCTTTGGTCCAAGCACTGCTTTGGTTCCTTAGAGGAAATTGAATAGTGAGTTTAAAATTCGTTTAAATTTGGCTAATTGACTTCTCCTTCAAAATTCTAAATTTATTGAGCTGCAGCCCTAAGAGACCAGGTCTTCTGTCTCAGATCGTGGTAGGACAGCTGTTCCGTGATTCCCTCCTACCTCGGGGCATCAGGAGCCCTGTCCAGTCCCTGGGCAAGCAGGGTGACAGGCTCCATTTAGGCAGCTTCACGGGAGCAGCTGTGTATTTTCAGTAGAGTGGCAGGAAGGACTATATTCCTCCCTAGTTCAGATTAGGTGTGGCTAAGAAGGGGTGAGGGGTGGTCGGGTGGTCTGTCTCTATATCTGTCTTTCAGTTTACGTCATTTGACTTCGAGGAAACTGGGAACCAACAGGGAAAGGAGAAATGTTAAAAGTATTTCCCTCAGTCTATGGACCAATCAGGCTTTGAGAATACCCAACTGTAGCCCCTCCCACTACTCTACTGAAAAGACACGTTCAGGTAAAGACCAACAATCTTTCCAAAAAAGATCAAGCAAGGATAAGAAAATATTTGTGCTTCCTTAAGTCATCTGTAATTTTTCATCTATTCCCCCTACACAAAAGGCTTTTCCAATTTATCCAGAGCAGATGAAGACAGTAACCTTTGCATTCCTGTTATCAAGAGTTTTGTTTAAGAGCTCAAGATAGAAAAATAGAGGCCTCTTCTAATTTTATTCTCATGAAAACCCCATCAGGTAAGGTGGGATGAGGTAGAGTAAATGGCCCAAATCACCCCCCAAATACCTCTCTGTCATCAAGTAGGTACTGGAAAAAGATATTTCTGCAGACTCTGTCCTTTCTTCTTCATCAAGTAGGTTGGGAAAGAGCAGTGGAGAGAGCTAGAGAGCAGTGGAGATACGAGTTCACCATATCAAAGGGAACTCCTGGCCAGATCCATTCAACCAACATCAAGCAGCCAAACAAAAGGACCTGCTTTGTTGCAAATGTCATATTTTGCTTTCCTGAAATATCTGCTGTCAGATCCTATAAAACTAATTACAAAATGTCAGAGGAAGGTACCTGCTTGACAGAAAATAACTGCTTCCTACAATACTACCATTTATCCTCCAGTTGGCATCTGGCTGATTGTCCCGTGCCTATCCTTCTGAACAAGTCCTTAGAAAAACACTTTGGGAAGACTGACAAGTTGCCATCTTACTGTGACTTATGTTTTTTTTTAGGACAATTATGTTTTTGTCTCTCTAGAGAGCCACAGACAATAGTCATTCTTCATATGTTTTAGCCTCCATTCCCCTAATCATCTTTGTTCTCTGCACTCTTTCTATAGTCTCCACATCTTTTTTTACATTGTAGTAACCAAAACTGGATAAGCTCCTGCACTTCACAACATTCTACAGGAACTGAACATCCAGTCTTGCATACATTTCAGTCTACAAGTTAAAAACAGCTTCAGTCCAGGGCTTTATGCAATTGGGGTTATTGGCATTGTAATATTTATTTCTTTGATTATATTTCATATTTCTAAACTGCCCATCTCCCTCAAGGGGAGAGATTAAAATCTATTTATTGTAGATCCTTATTATATTATTTTTGAAGGCTAATAGTGCATTCTCATTTTCATCTAAAAAAATAGTATTTTCTTTTTAGATAAAGTAGAGCCAACAATTTAATTGCTACTGTGCTGAAACTATAGGCAGTATTTATCTAAGTCAAGTGTAGGGAATTCTGGGAGTTGAAGTCCACAAGTCATAAAAACATATGGCCATAGTTCCCAACCTCCAATCTAAGTTATTATAATGACACAGATACTAAACTGAGGAGCATCTCTAAAGGCATTTTCAAGTACTGGTGATTTTTAAGAGGGCTGTGCAGATTTCCAAATTTGGGTTGGGGGTGTTCTTCTCAGTACCAGGGCAAGTGAGGCACTTCAAAGTATTTTTATAAAGCAGTGGGGCTTCCATTATTCTAAAGGCAGAGTTAACATCTTTCTTGTTTCAACATAAATGACAGGTATTTATTTAACTTATTTTTATTTATTTGATTGGTCAATTGTTTACAAGATAATAGATATAAGAATAAACATGAATATCAATGAAATTGGTATGAATAAATGGGGATAGTAGGACAGGGACTGTAGGCACACCCCTTACAGACTTCTTAGGAATGGGGTGAAGTCAACAGTAGATAGTTTAAGGTTAAAGATTTAGTTTTTAAAGATATAACAACAAAGTCAGGTAGCGCATTCCAGGCATTGACCACTCTGTTGCTGAAATCATACTTTCTGTAATCAAGTTACCTTCTTATTTTTGGAAGACAGGAATAATACATTGTCCTCAATCCACACTCAGCCTGCAATAAATGCAATCTTCACCCATGTTTTCATGAATTGGCTCAAAACTATTGTTTTCTATTTTTTAATGGAAGAAGTACCCAGCAGGGCAAAGGGCACATAATAATGAAAGGATCACTCAGTTGCTGTGGTTGGAACAGAGGAAAGATTAAGGGGAAAATTAAGAAAGAGAGAGGGGGGAACAAATAATTAAACAGTTACTATCAAATTACTTAGCAAAATGATCCTTTGCACTAGTCAAGATGTGAAACCTGGGGAAGGTGATTGCAAAATAGAGTTCTTTTATAACTTTTCTCATTATTCTTAGGTTTAATAGCAACTATAATATATTGGCACCATTTTGAATAAGACAAATACAAATACTACCAACACTTGCATTGGAAGATTGGTCTTGAGAATACAAACTTCATTCAACTAGCAGTTAGCAGTTAGACTTATATACCGCTTCATAGGGCTTTCAGCCCTCTCTAAGCGGTTTAGAGAGTCAGCATATTGCCCCCACAGTCTGGGTCCTCATTTCACCCACCTCGGAAGGATGGAAGGCTGAGTCAACCTTGAGCCAGAGAGATTTGAACCGCTGAACTGCAGATAACAGTCAGCTGAAGTGGCCTGCAATAATGCACCCTAACCACTGCGCCACCTCGGCTCTTCGACAAATAGTATCGACAGCTGCTTAAAGTCTATGTACCTTCATAAGAGTTTAAATTTGCTGTCTATCTGTCCAGCAAGATGACTGATCATTCTTTTGGTGTATTTATTGGAAATCATGCATTTCCTAAGTGCTTGCACCCTTTCCTATATATAAATTATGGCCTACTGGAGAGTCATTGTCTCTAAGCTGTTTATCCCATATTCTATAATACAAGAATGTATTTTGCACAGAAGTGTAATATGTAACCTGCATATCATTAAGTAATTGTGAACTTCATGCAGCATTATCTATTGGCAATAAAAAAACCCACATGCACCTTTGTTTGGGAGCCAAGAGGGGCCATTTGTTCATTTTCTCCTTTGCTTTCAATAATTAACTTGGCACCGTGGATTGATTTATTGAACAATTCCAAATCCTGGGGGAGTATCTTGAGATATATTGGTAGTGTTAGTGGGTATAATAAGCTGGTTTTTGTTCTGTTGTTTATAGAAAGGACAGCCAACTGGCAGGCGGCATATAAGGCCATTATCTTAATGAAATGAAGAAAAGTATTTCACTTAAAAGACAGCTTTTTTAGAGTATTGCCAGGGATTATGAGCTCTGCAGTTTTGCCTGAGCTGGTTATTTGGCTTGATAATACATTTTCTCACTGAGGTCATATTTGAGCTCTTATGTCTTGTCCTTTATCTTATCTCTCCTTCCACATTGCTCACAAGGAATATTTGTTAAATTTAGGCAATTCTGGTGTCATTTTCTGAAGATGCATTTTCTTTTCTGCATAAACCAATAAGATCAAGTGACTTGTTTGTTTTAAGGATTTATAGATTCTCCTTTATTATAACAGTTTGATACAATCTATTATAGTGACGTAAATATATATATTTACGTCACTATAATTTATAATTATATAAATATATATACATTTTAAAAATACAGGGGATAAAAAATCAAATATTTGAGTGGTTAGCAACAAGGCGGGGAGAAATCTGAATGAAAATACTGAGTATTAAATAACTTAAAAGAGTAACAAGAATAAAAAGATCTGGTTGGTAGATACAAGATTGCAGTATCAACCATTGCCATTTGGCATGCTTCCATGAGGATTTAATTCCAAAAGTAAGGACTTGCAGACATTCCTCAATTATCATCTACAACAGAGATCCCCAATCCCTAATCCGTGAATTGTGACCATAAAGCAGCCGTAAAGTGAGATTTGGACATTAAGTTTGAAACCTACTAGGTCAGGCTGGACAGCCTCTTAGAACCCCTTTACTTCTATATTAAAAGTCACATAGACAAGAGTTGGAACTTGCAATAGAATAACAGGGACAGTTAGAAGTTACTTAAAGGAAGTGTCCCCATTCACTAACCACAGGATGTTCTCGCCAACGTCCCTATGTCAAAACTTGTGTTAAAAGTCCAAACCACAAAGTTCAATTAAAGTTCATTAATAACATGTAAGCCATACCTGAAACAAAAGGAGAAGTAAGACCCTCATCTCCTTATAAGTCTTTCTCCTCAAGGTAACCACTATGAAATGTGTTAAGTATTTCCATGTTGCAATGCTTTTGAGAATGTATAAGAATGCGTGCTTCGATAGTTAAGGTTGTTCAGAACTTGCAATGTTAGCCATGGGCTAGCTTTCTGAACCTGGCTGCGAAATAAACTTTTCCTGTATCCTGAGAAGTCTAACGCCTGTCATTTTCTGCAACATATTCTGGTGAGCCAGCCAGGAGTTAGAGCAATATTTCGCTGAGGACAGAACGGACTGACCGGTGCCCCATCAAGACCATGTCACCCATCTTCAGGCGCCACAGAGACCTTTCTCTGGAAGAAGGCTGATGACCTCTCTTGGGCATCTGGAGGACACCACCGATCCAAGAATCTGACCAGGGACAGGACAAGTTAATTAAAAATTACGCCGGCTGAGAAAGAAGATGCCTGCAGGCAAGTATCAAAAAAATTGTAGACCCACTCGGTTAGGAGTGGAAGAGGGGGCCCGATCACCCCCCTGGGCCTGGGATAGCGTCCCTTCCAAACGGAATCGGCGTTTCCTAATGAGGCTCTAGGTTTGTGTGGGAGGTTAATCTGCTGCATTTCCTGTTGGTGGCCGTAAGCTCCCGGGGCCTCAGGTCAGCAAAAAGTGTGTTAGAAATAGAACATGGGAGGGTGGAGAGCGTTCCTCGAACACCCCTCCAATACATGTTGAGAAAAACCTTCAGAAAAGTTTTAGTAAAGTCTCTGGCAGAGAAATTACCCTCACAGAAACAGCAACAGCAGTTAGACTTATATACCGCTTCATAGGGCTTTCAGCCCTCTCTAAGCGGTTTACAGAGTCAGCATATCGCCCCCACAGTCTGGGTCCTCATTTTCCCCACCTCGGAAGGATGGAAGGCTGAGTCAACCTTGAGCCGGTGAGATTAGAACCGCTGAACTGCAGATAACAGTCAGCTGAAGTGGCCTGCACCCTAACCACTGCGCCACCTCGGCTCATTCACCCCCATTGCACAAGCCTCAAGGAGGTTGTTTGCAGGGATCGGTTGTGAGAGACACACATGCTGTTGTTAATCAGGTTGCTGCAACCTGTCTCAGTTGTGAAAAAACAACCCAAAGACAGGATGGAAACTTCCTTTGGAAGTCCTTCTACAGAGCTCCCAGGTGCTGCGTGGCAAATAGATTTCCCCACAATATTCCCAGAAATTGGGATTTAGAGATCTCTTGGTTTCGTGTGTACTAAAAGACATTGTGCCAAAATTTGGGGTGCCTTTCTGTAGGGTTCACCAACAAAAGGGCGAATGACAAAACCATGCCCAACTAAACCGTAGTGACAAACCGCATGTTCTAAAGCGCTCTGACAAATGAGCGCTGAATCACGCCGACAACAGCGCGGCGACAGAAGCGTCTTGTATGCCGCCCACTCCCGAAGGACACCGGGCAACGTACAATAAACAGAGGAAGGGGATAAATAGACAGACAGACAAACACCAGTTTAAAAAACACAACATTCATAGTTACAGTGGAGCTGGCTATTTCAACAGCACCCCAGCCTGGCAGAGCAGCCAGATCTTAGTGGCTTTGCGGAAGGCCGGGAGAGTATTAAGGGTCCGGATCTCCACAGGGAGCTCGTTCCAGAGGGCTGGAGCTGCAACAGAGAAGGCTCTCCCCCGGGGAGTCGCCAGCCGGCATTGGCTGGCAGATGGAATCCGGAGGAGGCCTAGTCTGTGCGATCTGATCGGTCTATGGCAGGTAATTGGCAGGAGGCGGTCTCTCAGGTACCCAGGTCTGATGCCATGTAGGGCTTTATAAGTAACGACTAGCACCTTGAAGCGAGTCCGGAGACTAATGGGTAGCCAGTGCAGCTCACGGAGGATAGGTGTAACGTGGGTGTACCTGGGTGCACCCACGATCGCTCGTGCGGCTGCATTCTGGACTAGCTGAAGTCTTCGAACACTCTTCAAGGGCAGCCCCATGTAGAGCGCGTTACAATAATCCAGTCTTGAGGTCACAAGGGCGTGAGTGACTGTCTGAAGGGCCTCCCGATCCAGGTAGGGTCGCAATTGGTGCACCAGGCAAACCTGGGCAAAGGTCCCCCGAGTCACAGCCGACAAATGGTGTTCTAAAGTCAGCTGGGGATCCAGGAGGACTCCCAAATTGCGAACCCTCTCTGAGGGGCGTATAATTTTCACCCCCCAGCCTGAGAGATGGAATACTTGGCCAATATTTGGGAGGGAACATCAGTAGCCACTCGGTCTTGTCTGGATTGAGTGCCAACTTGTTTACTCCCATCCAGACCCTAACAGCCTCCAGGCACTGGTACATCACTTCTACTGCTTCGCTGAGTTGGCACGGGGCAGACAGATACAACTGCATATCATCCGCATATTGGTGGTACTTAATCCCGTGCCGGCGTATGATCTCACCCAGCGGCTTCATGTAGATGTTAAATAGGAGGGGGGAGAGGACCGAACCCTGCGACATCCTATAATTGAGGGGCCTAGGGGTCGACCTCTGCCCTCCGACCAACACCAACTGTGACCTGTCCGAGAGGTAGGAGGAGAACCACCGAAGGACGGTGCCTCCCACTCCCACCTCTCGCAACCGTCGCAGAAGGATACCATGGTCGATGGTATCGAAGGCTGCTGAGAGGTCAAGGAGCACAAGGATAGAAGGGTGACCCCTATCCCTGGCTCGCCAGAGATCATCGATCAGCGCGACCAAAGCAGTTTCCGTGCTGTAACCAGGCCTGAAACCCAACTGAAAGGGATCCAGATAATCGGTTTCATCCAAGGACCGTCAGAGTTGAGAGGCCACCACTTTCTCAACAACCTTCCCAACGAAGGGCAGGTTGTAGACTGGATGATAGTTGCTCAAAATGGCTGGGTCCAGAGATGGTTTCTTCAGGAGGGGTCTCACCACCGCATCCTTTAGGAGGAGCAGGAAAATTCCCTCCCGGAGAGAGGTGTTAACTATCGTCCAGATCCAGCCACGTGTCACCTCCCTGCTGGTCGAGACCAGCCAGGAGGGGCACGGGTCCAGTATACAGGTGGAGGCACTCACCGCTCCCATGGCCTTGTCCACTTCCTCAGGAGAGACAAGTTGAAACTCAATCCATGAAATATGCTCAAGACCTTCCCCCGGTACCTCGGCTGGTACCGTGCAATTGGAGTCCAGCTCTGTCTGAATCCGAGCGACTTTATCCATTAAATACTGAACAAATTCCTCAGCTCTACCTTGTAAAGGGTCATCTGCATCCCTCCCTTTCAAGAGGGAGCGGGTTATTCTAAACAAGGCGGCTGGGCATGATTCAGCGGATGCAATAATGGCGGCAAAATGCGAACATTTCGCTGCCCATATTGCCACGAGATAGGCTCTGATAAAGGCTCTCATCAGTGCTCGGTCTGACTCAGAAACTTAAATCGCCCCTCTGTTGACTGAAATCACCCTTCTGTCTCCGCGCTGTTGTCTCCGCGCTGTTGTCGGCGCATTGATGATATCGTGGTTTTAGCGACGCGATTTAGTCGGGCGGGGTTTTGTTGTTCGCCCTTTTGTCAGGTCATGTTTCTGTAGGGCATAGATTCTGGCCACCATGAAATGAATCAAGAGCCCCACCCAGATGCAAATGATGTGTTAATGAAAGTCTCCATATATTTTGATCTTTAAAAATATGCCAGTGTGGGCTGGGAGATCAAGAATTTGGAGTTTTAAAAATTAGCCAGCGCTGCTGGGAAGTCCAAATTATGGAACACCCCAGGGCAGATACAGGTATTAACAATCTATTGCATAAGGAGATAGAACATCGGGCATAACTTTGAGCAAAAGTAAGAAATTTAGCAGATAATAAAAAGGTAAAGCCTATTGAATGGGAAGACCTAGGTAATTGGACTTGATTAATTTGTCTGTTGAAATTCTTAGGTGTGTCTAAGTCTTTGTGCACCCTCAAGGTAATTGAAACTAAGATGTCTCCAATCCAAAAGGACATGAGAAAAGTTTCATCCTTGTAGTTATTGTGTGTTTAAATGATTTGATTTAACGACAAAACCAACTAATAGGAGACAATTATGAGGGTTTTTTTGGTTGTAGCAGGGTATTGTAGAAAATGGATACTGAATTTTGCCTTCCTAGTCAAACCACCGTATGAATCCACAAAAGAGACACAGATAAGAGATAAGAAACAAAAGAAAAAGAGAGAGTCTCCATGTTTTAGCTTGCATGTTTGTCTTTGTTGATGTGTTTAAGTGTTTAAAAAGAGAAAGAGAGAGTGTGTCTTTGGGATCAGTGCCCTCCACCTGTGTAGCCTTAACATGAAGTGGTTGACACTGAAGGGGTAGGAGACCCAGGGAGACAAAAAGTGGAATCAGTGGATATTGGTTAGAATGAACAAACGGTCCCATTAGGTGGGGCCAGGAGGAAGGAAACCAAAAAAGGTTACAAAAGGAACAAATCAAGTGGACCACAAGCCTGTCATTTTCTGCAACAACCAGGCTATGGCATGCTGGAAACTTGGCTGTGCAAACAAAAAGCGCCATCTATAGGATGCAGGCAGCACATGAAACCACGTCCCCTCCACTCCCTGGAACGAGTCTCTGGTGTCCATAGAACAGGTCCGTTGTGCCCGTTATGGGAGTGGGGGGTCACCTGCTGAATCCAAAAAGCCCTGCAAATGAGAAATATTCTCCACAAAGGTCTCTGTACTTGGGTGAAAACCATGCTGAGAAAATGGATAGAAAATGAAGAACTCCCAATAAGAGCTTTAAGAATAAGTATATTCCTAGATAGAAATACGACTTTGTGGATTTATTAGTAAAAATTTCCATTGAATGGGTTCAACTTACATTCCTCTTCAAATTCCTTGTTCACTTCCAGTACATAGATTTACTTTGCATCCATTGAAAATTTGGGTGCAAGGAACCATCACTATTTCAGCATCCATAGTGTGCAGTATGATTGTCAAACCTGAGTTTGTTGGTAGACATTCCTGTTGTAATTTTTGGAACTCAAGACTACAGTGGATGACTGTATAACTGGCTGATATGACATTAGGATGTACACTAGGTTGGAAATTTCTTTTGCAAATGTAAAATATGCACATATATACCAACCAAATCCTGAAAGATTTTCCCAAAATCATTAAGCCAACCACAAGATTTATTAAATAGAAAGTTGTTGCCAAATTTCAATAATATTTCATAGGAGTCCCACAAAGCTCTGAGGATTGTGAAGTGGAGGGATATATGTACCCCACAAAGCCTGTTTACTGGACTACTAGCACTTATAATGAACATTTCTACATTTGTAACAGAATAAGAGGGTTACTTTGCCTGTTTATTACTTTCCACATAGACAGAGCAACCCAGGAGATTGTTCAATTGATAGAACTTGGATAAGTCTTAAATTTATTCTTTAACTCACTTTTATGTTGAACCCATTTTTAAGTTGAAGTGTATACAGTTAGATTAAATCAGGATGCCCTCAAGTTGACTCCAGTCTTGCTGATTGTATCCATGTAGGTTGCTTGCCAATGTTATAAAAATGCCTTTGCTGCAGTTTTCCAACTTCTAGCCAACAGCCTTGAAATTTCCAGGCAGTCCTTTATTTAAATGCTTAACTTCTGAAATAACTTAAATTCAGTTCAGCCTGTGCATTTCTACATTCCTGGATTATAATGTTATTTGACTAAGATTGAAGGATTGTGATAAGTTTTGCTCTGATTGTATTTCAATTTGCTAGTTTATAATGCAGCTGAGACAGAGAAAAATCCTTTAGGCTCCTAATGAGTTTTCCAAATTATCTGGAATTGCTATAATTCTCTGGGGTTAAAAAACTGGAATAGTTATTGACCTCAGTCAGACTTTAAAAAAAAAAAATTCCTATATAATTATTTGTTCAGTTACCTGCATGCTACTTCTCTTTGCATATATTTTGGGTGAAATATCTACACACTGAAAGTAGCATTACTCAATTCTGTTTTAACTGACACATGCTTATTGATTTTTAAAAAAATAGATCCTGGAATTACTGTTAATCTGCATTATAGGACAATAGTATTAAGCTTGATTCATACTCACAAAATAAAATAAATCGTTTTTACTTATCTAGTTGGTGTTGAATTGTACCATTCAACAGAGAATACTGAAAAATAAGTAGATAGGATAGGAAAGAAGAGTATAATATAACCAAATTCAGAACATATGTAGATAGATTCTTGTATTTTCCAGAATGGGGAATCAACTTCTATATTTTTTGCCCCATCAATACTGACCTCCCTTTATGGCAGTTACTAAATTAAGGTGCCCATTCATTGGAACTCCAAAGCTATAGAGGAAGGGGAAATCCACCTTGGAGGTTTATTCCCAGAGTCACATAAATCTCTACAGCTCTTATATCCATAGCATCAGATCTCTGGTTTTAGTAACTATTGTTCAGGGTCTGAGAAATTTTATACTCTTCTTATTGTTCTTACCCCATAAAATAGGAAAACAAATGAAGGACAAAAAATAAACTAACTGGAAAAGGCAAGAGAAGGGAAAAAACACCAGTATGAGAGAATACAATGCTCGCTGAGTTGGCTGAGCTCCAATTACAAGAGTTTCAGATGATCTTCTTACCAAACTTAATAATACAATAGCAGAATTGAAAGGGACCTTAGAGGTCTTTTAGTCCAACCCCGTGCCTAGGCAGGAAACCCTATACCGTTTCAGACAGATGATTATCCAACATCTTCTTAAAGACTTACAGTGTTGGGGCATTCACAACTTCTGGAGGCAAGCTATTCCACCGATTAATTGTTCTAAAAGTCAGGAAATTTCTCCTCAGTTCTAAGTTGCTTCTCTCCTTGATTAGTTTCCACCCATTGCTTCTTGTTCTACCCTCAGGTCCTTGGAGAATAGTTTGACTCCCTCAGATATTGGAACACTGCTATCATGTCTCCCCTAGTCCTTCTTCCTCTTAAACTAGACATACCCAGTTCCTGCAACCATTCTTCATATGTTTTAGTCTCCAGTCCCCTAATCATCTTTGTTGCTCTTCTCTGCACTCATTCCAGAGTCTCCACATCTTTTCTACATCGTGGCAACCAGAACTGAATGCAGTATTCCAAGTGTGGCCTTACCAAGGCACTATAAAGTGGTATTAACACTTCATGTGATCTTGATTCTATCCCTCTATTTATGCAGCCTAGAACTGCGTTGGCATTTTTGGAAACTGCTGCACACTGCTGGCTCATATTTAAATGGTTGTCCACTAGGACTCCAAGATCCCGCTCACAGTTACTACTATTGAGCAAGGTACCACCTATACTGTACCTGTGCATTTCGTTTTTCTTGCCTAAATGTAGAACCTTATTCTTTTCACCATTGAATTTCATTTTATTAGATAGTGCCCAATGTTCACGTTTGTCAAGATCCTTCTGTATCTTAAGTCTGTCTTCTGAAGTGTTGGCTATTCCTGCCAACTTGGTGTCATCTGCAAATTTGATGAGTTCCCCATTTATTCCCTCATCCAAATCATTGATGAAGATGTTGAAGAGTACTGGGCCTAAAAAAGAACCTTGGGGTACTCCATTGCATACTTCCCTCCATGTAGATGCAGTTCCATTAAGGACTACATTTTGAGTGCAGTTGGTCAGCCAGTTATGAATCCATCTGGTGGTGATACTGTCTAACCCACATCCTTCTACTTTATCTAGTAGTAGGTTAGGGTCTACCTTATCAAATGCTTTACTGAAGTCCAAGTAAACTATAACAGCGTTCCTCTGGTCCACTAATTTTGTCACATCATCAAAGAATGCAATAAGATTAGTCTGGCATGATCTGTTTTTGACAAACCCATGTTGGCTTTTGGCTATTACTTTGTTTGCTTCTAGGTGTTCGCTAATTCATTGCTTGATTATTTTTTCCAGAATCTTTCCGGGTATTGAGGTCAGGCTGATAGGTCTGTAGTTTCCTGGATCTATTTTTTTGAAGATGGGAACCACATCAGCTCTTTTCCAGTCCTCTGGTAGTTCCCCAGTGTTCCAGGATCTCTGAAAGATATAATTCAGTGGTTCTGAGATCTCATCTGCCAGTTCCTTCAGAACCCTGGGTGTTCTGGAAAAGCATATGAAATCTCAGACTTTCAAAATTACCAAAGAGAATTGGGGAAGTAGTAGTTTAATATTTGTCAGGTCAATGAAATATTTAAATTATGTTTGCATTTTCATTTTGGCTGGCTTTTTAAGAAAAAATATTTATGCATTTATCCACGCCTTCATGTGTATACAGTACCACACATTTCCGCTACTTTATCACAAGTTGTTTTTATGATAGTTATCTGAATCAAGTCTTTGAATCATTCTGAAATTTGTCACCTCTGAACTGTTCCAAAGCTGATAAAAATACAAACATAATTTATTCTACAAACAGAAATTATCTCCCCATTACAGAATCCTATTCACAAAGCAAGCTTGGTGGAGGTCAGGGGGTGGGGGAATCTTCATGTTGGAATATTGCAGGCTGCCAAGAAAATGGCATCTGATAAAAGTGAAGCCAATGAAAGAAAATGAAATGAGTTTTTGAGCAGAAACTGAATAAAATGACAGCACAGCATAGCACAGCGTAGAATGGTGAATGACTTTAAACTTCTGGTGTAATATATTGGATTTAGAAAAGAAAAGAAAATGTAGCCTATATTGATTAGCTTTTGTTTCCACCTTTTAAAATCTTTTTGCTGAAGAATCTAAAAGCACAACAATGACTAACACTATTCAGACTTATTCCTTGTATGTGCCAATAGCATATCAGTAATGAAAACTGACTCCAGGATTATGGAAAATGGTCCAAGATTATGGAAAATATTATTCTCTTCTCTTCCCAAAAGCCAGATAAATCTGGAAAGAAAGTTTTCTTCATGGTTGATTTTTTATGTGTACTTGTGACCTGTTTATATCATTGTACATATACACTTTGGCTCAAAGCCCTCAAGTATTCTTTTTCAGAACCAACAACCAAGGTAGAAGGTGGAGTAATTTCTAGGGATATCACTGTGAACAACTGCACAGCAACTTGTTTTTTGTTCATTTCCTTCACTGGTTCAATTTAAGGGAAAATACTTATTTTAAGAGGCCTATCTTTCAATCTAATTTCATGTCAGATATCATGAGCTCTTAAAAAAAATAGACTAATGCAACAATAAAAATAAGAAACAAATGCTAACACTGAATAAGGAAATAATAAAGCTCATCCAAAATATCTTGATTTTTCATAAGAGAATGAAATTGGCTCTTATGGGCAGAGGTGGGTTCCTCCAGGTACGGTACAGTACACCAGAAGAGGTAGTAAAAATCCGGCATACTGGATAGGACGGGTAGTAATGGTGGCCTGGCCACGTCCCTGAACTTCATCAGAAGCCGGTTCAGGCAAGGGGAAAAAAGCTTTAAAATTAAGAGAGAGAGAGGGAGGGAGGGAGGGAGAGAGAGAGAGAGAGAGAGAGAGAGAGAGAGAGAGAGAGAGAGAGCGGGAGGGCGGGAGAGAGAGAGAGAGAGCAAATACTGTCACTTTAAATCAGAACAGAGAATGCCTGGCTGTGGAATTCTGGGAGTTGAAGTCCACAAGTCTTAATGCTGCAAACTTTAAATTGAAACTGCTTTAAATTGAAAAGCTGCTCAGAAGGAGGTTTGAAAATGACATTCAGCAGTTTGTTTTTGGGTCAGCTAAACAACAAACTGGATATAAGGTAGGATTCTTATATGATTCTTTGTTTTGAAGTTTTGGGGTTTGTGAAATATGGGCTTTGTGTTTCTAAAAGGTTTTGGATGATTCCCTGCTTGTGAATGGAGCAAAACTTTCTATAGGCTCATTATCTCATTATCTCTATCTGGCAGGAATATAGAATGAGCCTTTCTGGGAGTAATATTTTATTTGGTGGGGGGGGTTGGTTCCACAGAGGGAAGGGAGAAAGAAAGAAAGAAAGAAAGAAAGAAAGAAAGACAGCACAGCACAGCAATTTAGGGCTAGAAGACTCAGAGGTATTGGTATTTTATTATTTGTATGCCGCCCTTCTCCGGGAGGACTCAGGGCAGCGAACAATTCAAAGGGGAAAAAAAGGGGGAACATAAAAGACAAAATACAAATAATAAAAGTAGGCAACAGTCGCACAACCATACATGTCGAGAGGGGAGGGAACTCATCACCCCCAGGCCTGCCGACAAAGCCAGGTTTTGATGGCTTTTCGGAAGGCCTGGAGAGAGGTGAGGGTCCGAATCCCTGCGGGGAGTTCATTCCAGAGGGCTGGAGCTGCCACAGAGAAGGCCCTCCCCCGGGTAATAGCCAGGTGGCATTGGCTGGTAGATGGCACCCGGAGGAGGCCAACCCTGTGAGATCTAATGGGAGGTAATTGGCAGCAGGCGGTCTCTCAAGTACCCAGATACAATAGCATGAAGGGCTTTATAAGTTACGACTAGCACCTTGAAGCGTATCCGGAGACTGATCGGTAACCAGTGCAGCTCGTGGAGGATAGGTGTAACGTGGGTGAACCGAGGTGCACCCACAATCGCTCGCGCGGCTGCGTTCTGGACGAGTTGAAGTCTCCGAATACTCTTCAAGGGCTGCCCCATGTAGAGCGCATTGCAGTAGTCCAGTCTTGAGGTCACGAGGGCGTGAGTGACTGTTGCGAGTGCCTCCCGGTCCAGGTAGGGACGCAACTGGTGCACCAGGCGAACCTGGGCAAATGCCCCCCTGATCACAGCTGACAAATGGTGTTCTAAAGTCAGCTGTGGATCCAGGACGACCCCCAAGTTGCGAGCCATGTCTGAGGGGCGTAGGTTTTCACCCCCCCAGCCTGAGTGATGGAATATTGACCAAGTTTTTGGGAGGAAAACACAACAGCCACTCGGTCTTGTCTCTATTAGAGGTCATCTAATACAACCCCTTGCTGCAGCAGGAACATTTACACTGTCTGGATTATTTTGGTGCCTCTAACATAGAGAAAAATTTCCAGAAAGGATAAGGGGTTTACTAGGACAAGGCTGCCTGCAGAGGAAGGCGGAGATAGTTCTTGACTTATGACTACAATTAAGCCCAACATTTTGGTTGCTAAGCAACAGTGTTATTAAGTGAGCTTTACCACATTTTACCGAATCCATGACATCTCCTGGTGACATCAAATTGGCCACGCTCACCCAGTCACATGACCACCAAGCCACGCCCACAAAATAGGCTATGCCCACAGAATAGGTAGTAAAAATTTTTGAAACCCATCCCTGATTATGTCCTTTGCCATCTCTACTCTTCTTTGTTTCCTAATTCCTATTTCCAGGACTAAAAAGAGGAAGGAAGGAAGGAGAGGGGAGGAGAAAAAGGAATACAGGAAGGAGGGTGGCAGAGAGGGAGGGAAGGGAGGGAGGAAGACTTTCAATGCTTCCAGGTAATTTCCCATAAGGAAATTCAATTCCTTGAATTGGCAGGAAGTCAGAAATGGCTCCCATTCCTAATGCTTTTTTGTCTACCTCTGGTCATATTGTTTTTCTCTTTAGATAAAACAAATTCTAAAATGATTACCAATTGAGCATTGGTTATCTAGCTTTGATTAAAGGTTGCCAATATAAAGCTTTTTAAAAAAAAAAACTCAATAGAAACAAAAAGTAAAAAGAAAAAGAACAGAGAAAAGAAAGAAAAATGAATATATATATATATAAAGTTTCACCCTTCATCATAACAAATACTAACATTTTCAGTAACATCACTTTCTCTAAAACTATAACAAAAGAACTTTTTTCCATATCTCATATGTTAATTATAAAACATATTTTAAAGCCATGTCATTCTGTCTTAATATGCGAAAGTCCATTAAGAGTTACTATAAATAACTGCATATATATATTAATCCTAATGATATAAACTAACATTCTATTCCTTGCCTTTGAACACACTATTTTATGTCACTGAAAATACAGCAAAATAGCTCTTCTTCCCATATCTTATGTCCTATTTATAAACAAATGCTTATTTATTTATCTGTATCCACCTTTGTTATTTTTACAAATAATTCAAGATGTCAAACATACATCTTCCTTCCTTCTTCTATTTTCACAACCACAGCAACCCTGTGAGGTGAGTTGGACGGCTCAAAGTCATCCAACTGGCTTTCATGGCTCATCATTTGATCTTGGTTTTAAAAAAAAAATCTGTTAAGAGCAACCAGAAACAATAACATATTCCCGGTTCAGGTTCACATTAACATATTCATGTTCATATTCATTTATACAGTACACACACGTGCCCATATATATATGGATGTACATATTAGCCTTGATTAAATAAGACAAGTTTATAATTCTTTTGAATAGTTTCTCCAAAACTGATTTATTTTCTTATCCCTTCCAGCAGAGAAAGTTTGCACATGATTGCAAGATGCGGCAGTTGGTCATAAGTGTGAGCTGGTTACCAAGTGCCCATATCACAATTTATACAGGGGTGCTGAAACAGCTAGTTTCAGCATCCAGCTTATAGGAGCCGAGGTGGTGCAGTGGTTAGAGTGCAGTATTGCAGGCTACTTCAGCTGACTGCTATCTGCAGTTCAGCGGTTCAAATCTCACCGGCTCAAGGTTGACTCAGCCTTCCATCCTTCTGAGGTGGGTGAAATGAGGACCCAGACTGTGGGGGCAATATGCTGACTCTGTAAACAGCTTAAAGAGGGCTGAAAGCCCTATGAAGCGATATATAAATCTAACTGCTATTGCTATTGCTAGTTTGAGGACCAGATGAAAGCACCATTTGTTCAGTATTGTTATAACTTTGACTGTCTTTGAATGATGATCACAAGTCGAAGACTACCTGAAGTTCAGGGAACAAAACAAGCCTTCCAGAAGTACTACTGTTTCAGGCCATCGTTGGATAATAGGTTCAAACAATTCCTGCATTGCAGGTGAAAGAGAGGACAAATTCTCTCTGGTGCATTCTGCGGACATACAAAGAGACTATCCATTCCAACATAAATTATTTTTTTAAAAAATATGCATCCCAATAGAAGAGACTTTAAGAGTTTATAGACTTTGGAATACAAAGACACTGAGATTTTAAGAAAAAGAAATAAGTCTTTGGAATGCAAAGAGACATTACATTCTTATAGAAGAGACATTGCATTTGACATCGACTATTCCATCATCCATTTCTTTAATCCAGTCTTCTCAGACTGTCCAATGACTAAATCCATCTCCAGGTAATGCCAAATCTTTATTGCCAAACTATTATGGTTTTAAGTTGACTAAATGCATTTTTCCCATGACAAAATAGTCTGCTAAACAGTTGCATATTTCCATATTTTTATAAGTAGTAAAGTATAACTCAGTTGGGTCCTATAATGTTCAACACATGCAAAAGTTATTATTATATATTATGAAGCTTGGAGAATGGTGTCAGAAACGCTGCAAGGATTTTACATCATTTTGTTCTGTTCAGTAAAATATTTTATAGCAATTATTTCCTGGAAGCAGTATGCTCAGAGTTTCAAAGTTTCAGAGTCCTTCCAGAATATACAGTAGAATGTCTAGGCCTTTGGGAAAATATTTTGTACATTTTTTTCTAGTGAAAAAAAACAGAACAAAACATAGCTTTTCTATTGAGTTATATGGAATTAAGTACTCTTTCAGATATAACTTCGGAAAGTAATATACTACTTGTGGTGCACATAAAATCATCCTTTATGAAAACAGCTGTAACATGGACAAATAAAATACATATTGGATAGACACCTTATGTCTTTAGTTTAAAATAATACAGTTTGATTTCCTAGAAGGAATCATCATTAGGATTACTGAAAATAGATCACATTAATGGATTCCATACAAAGTAGAACAAATCAGAGTTTTTTGTGGGCTTTGATGGACAGTTGGAATGCAGATCTTCTCATTGTCTCAAACAGGTAGTAGTGGCTCCAGTTAGGCAGATAAAGAGATAAACAGGTAGTTTTATTTATGTATTTGTTTATTTATGTATATAAGATTATGTACAAAATCAGAAAATAAACAATAGCAAATTATAATATAAAGAATAATACAACAAAGTATAGCTTTTTCCCCTTGCGGTAGAGTACAAAATGGTGGTAATACTCTATATTAGTTCATTTTTGCCACCATGCTAATATTTACTTCATAGAACCAGTAAATAATATTTCTGGCTGGCCCCGCCCCCATCTATTCTCTGCCTCCCAGTTGATCAGGAGGAAATGGGGATTTTGCAGTAACCTTCTCCTGGAGTAGGGAGGGAATGGAGATTTTATAGTATCCTTCTCTTGCCATGCCCACCAAGGCACGCCATGCCCACAGAACCAGAAGTAAAAAGAATGTGAATCCCACCATTGGAATGGAGGTATATTCAATTAAAACTTCTTCTGATATCAATATACAATTTGCTGGTGTAAAAGTGTCAGAAAATTCTGGCACTTTTCCATAGTTAGTTGGTAAGTTTGGGGCACACCTAAGGATGGAACTCCAAAGAAAGATAGATTGAAAATAATATGTAGAATGTGTAACACTAATCTTCAGCCAAATAATTTCAGAATTTAACATTTTTGTTAATGAGGAAAATATATTATAGTGATACTATCAGTCCACATATTTACGCAATAATGGATTTTGTAATGGATAATGTTTACTTGTTCTAACAAGTAAAATGAGTATTCTACATCAAAATGTAGCAGTAAACATTGCTGACAGAAAATTGACAAAAATTAGTACATGATGGAGCTCAGAATATGACGGAAAAGCATACAGTTCCATTGTTCGTAAGCATTGTTAATAAATGAAGCAGTGACCACAGGATACCCCCATGTGCACAGACTCACAGAAGAGGAGATCTATAAATAATAGTATTATTAATCCTCAGAAATGCAATTTATAAACATTTACTCAAAAACAAGCCTCATTGAGTTAAACAGGAATTACTCCCAGAGAAGAGTTTATATCATTGTAGCCTTAGGGGTTTTTTTAATCACTACTTCTGTGCATTTTGTTATGTTCCAGAAGAATTGTGGTAATGGCATTCTTGTCAACATTTCTTGCAAGCAGAATGTTCTAAATGCCTCCAGGAGACAGCTCAGCATGATCAGTCTAGTCCTATGCCATTAAACCATAGAGGTATTATTAAGGGAATTTTTACATTTCAAGAGGGGCACTGGAAATGATAAATTATTATAACTCTGGTTCTTGGTAGGTTTTGCTCTGCTGCACGATTGTATCCACCTAGACAGCCATTTAGAAGATAGTCCAAAAAAAAAGAGGGGGGGGGAGGTAAGCAAAGACAAAGCACTTCCTTCAATAACATTGGAATAACTATTATAATATCATATTGCTGAAGGTGTCCTTGAATGACCTGAAATGTAGAATATATCATCCCTGGCAAAGGACTGCCAACTTTGCAGTCTCTATTTAAATGCCCATGGTAAAAGAATTGCCCATCGTCATTGCAAGGCAATTAAATCCTCTGTTATATAACTTCATACAGCAATATTTTATGAATGTTGAAATCTGGTTGCCATCTTGCCTGTTTAACTTGTCGGGGGGGAGGGGGCTGCTTGAGTAGAACTAAAGAGTATGACCATCTGTGTGACACCCATTCAGATATGTGAAGGTATATTTTTTCAAAGCAAAATATATAATGTTTTTAATTTGCTTTTTTTCATGGAAGTTGCTTTCCAATAGCAGTATGCAATCCATTTCAGCCATTTGAATCAACTGAAAATTCAGTTTAGCTCAATTCAATTTAATCCCTTAGTTCAAATAGTTTGCACTTGAGTCATTCAATTTTCTAAATTTTCACATCAGTTTAGAGGCATCCTATTTGATTGGACAATTGGATTTGACTTTTTGATTTGATCCAGAAAGTCAACTTTTTGATTTGATCCAGAAAGTCAACTCTCTTTGAGTATTCAACTATGCATCAAAGCATTCTGACTCTTCTGTTTCTGAAGCTCTTACCAATTTGTGAGAAACTACAATCTGCTTTAAAAGAAGAAGCATTTCAACTTGGCATATAACCCATTGAATTCCAGGAAAGCACTAATATATACAATTTTTTAGCTATTTCTTCCCAATGTGATTCTTGTTGTCATGCTCTTTCTGATTCTACATACAATATTCTAATGTTTACACAGTTTATGACTGAGTCTTCCTCTTACCTCTTATCATGAGTATTATGTGTTAGGTTTTTTTAAAAAAAAACAGTAAAGCCAAATTGCAAAAGCCCCTATAATAACAGCAGGAATCATCACTCCAGGTCTTGTTTTGAGGTCACATGTTCTGAAGCAGTATGCTTTCTTCTTTTCTTAGGAATGGGAGGAAAACACAAAGCTGACTTTGTAAGGTAAAACCACTAGATTAGGACCCTTAATAATGCATAGAAACAGCAAAACTTTTGTACAAATATATCAAAACATGGAATTTAGAAATAAATTAAAGGTTGATTGGTTTGTTGATCAATTGGGAAGAGGCTGGTTGGAAAGTGTTTTCTGGGCTGAAGACATTAGTCATATATGGTAATACCGAGTAAAGATCTTAATGTAGGAAACTTACATAAACACTAAAATCTGAAGAAATTAAACCAGAATTACTATTAAATATTCAGATTGGTATTGGAGGCTTGAGTTCCTAAACAGAACAATATCAAATGAATAGTGCATCATGATATCACAAGGCAGTTCTGGCCATTTGTATTTGTAACATAATATTGCATGCAATATGAAAGAGGGAGTTTCCATTGCAACATTTTGTGACTTGCTCATCCCCATCCCCAGGGACCTATTACTGGTATAATAATATCTCCAAATTTGTACTTTCAAATTTTTGACTAAATCACCATGTATGGTGGACTCTATCACATTTTCTATTACATTCCATAATTAAATTTTATTGATTATATTAAATTATCTACTACATTCATACAATTCTTATAATTATTTGTTCCTTGTATTCCTCTTATCCTCTGAAACTTACAGTCAAAGTTTCTTATCAAAAATTTTAAAGTGCAGTCATGAATCTGCATATGGATACTAAATCTTTCATTGTTTTAAATTTCTCTTCTCTTTCCTTCTCTTCCACTCCTCTCCCCTCTCCTCACTCCTCTCCTCTTCTTTCTTTTTTAAGTACTTATTACTTAGGAGGTGACTTCTTAAGAATAATAAAAGGTTATATAAGAAACAAGATTATAGTATCATTATGCCTGGAAAATGGTTTCTTCTTTCTTGGCAAGATCAGGCTGGAATACAAAGAGAACATGTTATTTGTGGGTATTCTAATATCCACGATTTGGTTATAGTTCTTAAATTTTCACATAAGATAAATACTTATTTAGTCATTTAATTTTTATTCCTGACTTTCTTAAGCAAATGACTGGACAGCAAAAAAATTTAAACAATTAAAAGCAATTACAATCATTTTTTTTTTTACTAAATCCATATTGGATATAAGTAACATTTTTTTCTATTTGGAATACCTTTTTATTCCAAGCATTTATTTTATTTTATTTTTTAAAATTAAAAGTTTGAGTGCAGGACAAGACAAATTTAGATTTCTAAAAGCAAATATTAACATAGATGGAATGGATCATCAAATCTTTACTGCTTTTCACTACATCTCCTTTGCTGAATTGTATGTTTACAGCAACTCATTCAATAGTGAAATGTACTTGTGAAAAAAGTGATATTTAAATAATTAAATATGATTACTATAAAAACACAGAGTGTGGTGCATTTTAAGAATGGCTCTTTTTTGTCTGGATAGATAGTTCTTTCATTTTCACTGAAACAAATATTGATGTAATATTATGCTATAAGCAGAACTCAATGTTTCTTGTTTCCTTTCAAATTTTCTGCCTCTTCCTTTTCTTATTTTGATCCAAAACAATGCCAGTTGAAGATAGAGAAGGGAATAAAATACATATTATTAGCCTGCCCCTAATCATGCAAAATGAAGTATCTAAATATGATATGATAATTGATCTTGTTAATTATACTTTGTTCCCATGGAAATCAGTGGGACTTAGTTCTGAGAACTAAAAACAAGCAACCTGCTCTTGTAAATATAATTACAGGGTTTTTTCATAATCAATTCATTGTGAATTACTGTTTGTGATATTCTGTCTCTTTTTCTTATTTTATATGGACATAGTAAAGAAAATCCCTTCATTTATTTATTTGGAAAACAAATGCATTCAACAGTTAAAAATAATATTATCCCTCTCCCCTTTCTATAAAGAAGAAAACAAACACATCTGGAGTCTTTTCAATAGCAAGATCCTTTCTTTCTCTAGGCAATGTATTTCAAGTAAACAAATATGCAACAGGTCAGCTCCAGTGGGCAGAATAGAAATTATGCCTTGATTGGTATACCTTCTGAATAATCTATTTACTGCTAGCAGCAGATCATAAACAGAATATAGCAACAAGGCTAGACTTTCCAAGGAGTTGTTTAGAGATAGCTCAAGAGATTTTGCTGCCTATAATAGAACATGAGAATGCTCTTGGAGACAGGAAACCTAGGGAAACATCAGATAAAAAGGGAAGGATCCCATAACTGAGTAATAAACAGAGAAAAAGACTTATGAAGGATCTGTCCTAACTTATCATTTGGAAAGAATAGATGGTGGGAGATTTATACTTTTGGATTTACAAGATTCTGTTAATGTAGCCTGAATTAGTTCAACTTGTGTCTCCTGTCTGGTTTAGTGGGGAGACTGATACTATCAATCTCAAATAGAAACATATTTTAAATGTAACCTATCCCAACTTTGCGCCCTGAGATCAGATGAGCTACAATCCCCATAATTCTCAGATTCCCATTGGATGCTGTTGTATGGTTATTGAGATCAACATTTTCTGTATTCTCCCTCTCTAACCTTCCAAGTTTCATAACTTTGTTAAAATTAGGTGACAGGGAATGATTCCTTTCAGGAATTAAACCTCAGGAAATGATACCTCCAAATGTGGAACAAGGACATTCATGGTGGGAATTAGAAATTGAGTAGCAACAATGCTATGATTCCAAGCTGGACTGCATCAAATCCATATTAAATTATATAATGGAAAGCTAAAATTACTTAATTAGGAGGGCAACTGAAAAAATAGGAATGGTTTTGGATTACATGACTAAGAAAACTTATAATGCCTGCATTTTCCAAAAAAGGTTTCACAAATAGAAACACCAGAGTTATTAAATTATGTGTATTTGTTAGAGTCATGACAAAAGAAATATTATAAAGACTATAGATGTGATGACTTTTGTTTAGGACATATATTGCTTGCAAATTCAGTACAGGTAGTTGTCAAGTTATGACAGGTCACATAGTGGTGGTTCATAGTTATGCTAGACTCCCCCCAAAAGTGTTTACAATTCTTCCCTGAAGTTACGGTATGTATATTGCAGCATCCCTGACCAGAGAGAGAGAGAGACACTGCAACTGAGCACAGAGACTCTGCAACATGTGCTCTCCACCTATTTCTCCCTAATCTTGTCCCATGGGCCCCACAGGCACTGGGCCTACTTTGCTAGCCCACAGAATTCCACATGCTCCTCCCCACTCCTGTCACTCATCATTCACCTATCTTTTGAAATTCTTCAGAGCTCAGGATGTTGGAGTAGAAAAGGAAGACAGGCTGCTTCTTTGCTGGCCCTTATGGCAGGATTCCACAAACAGCCATCTTTTCCCCAGATGCTGGCAAAGCTGTTTTCCTTTCATTGCTAGACCTTATTCTTCCCTCCCCCAGTGCAGGCAAATGGTTATGGAGAGAAATCATTTCCTTGCCATTTGTCTTTGATCCCTTGGTAATAATGATGAGAGCAGCCTCATCAGCTTCTTAGGTGGGGGGAGGCAGCTTGTGGAATTCTGCCATAAGGGCCAGCAAAGAAGCAGCCTGGGGTAGCCTCCTTTCCTGCTCTGATATCCTTAGTTCTGGAGCTCTTTGACAGGTTTAGTGAGCAATCATGATAGCAGATATGTGCAAGTAGTGGGTGCAGAGGTGACACAAATGACTGTGGGGAGTCCAAGGGATGAGAAACAGAACATGGAATATTTTAATTGTGGAGGAAAGACTGGGGAGGATAGAGACAGGTGGTCTTGTTCCTGAACTAGGTCCCCCATGATATTCCCCACACCTGATACACACTTAACAACCACAAATTTGTTTAAATAATGCATTGGAGAGAGCAGTGGTGGGGATTCATTCACTTAACATGATTTACTTAATGTTCTCCCAACGTTTGACTATAATCGGCATGCTCCATTATGATTGAAACTCAAGAACTGCCTGTTTAAGGAAATGAAGTTTCCATGCTCATAGCAACATTATCATTGCTCTCACCCACTTCAAAATGAATGATTTCTCATTAAAAAAAGAAGTAGGGATTGTATGCATACCAAGAATGGCTTCCATCTCAAACCATGACACAAAGGACATAGATCAGGGGTGGGATTCTGGGCGTTCGGACAGGTTCAGGCGATCCTCTAGCTGGAATTCTGTAAACCCCCAAATATCACCCCTGGCCGGCCATGCTCACTCACCCCATCCCTCTCATCCCTCTTGACTTCTCCCAGGAGTCTCCATGCAGCCCATTCATCATGCCAGGTAAGTGCAGGGCCTGCGTGGAGATGCAGGGAGGGAGGAAAACAGACCTACTGGAGGTTCCAGCAGTCCAGAAATGGGCCTGTTTTTGGCCTCCTGAGGGTCTCCAGAGCCCAAGTGAAGCAGCTTTTGCCCTACCCCACTCCAGAGGCTCGAGAAAAACCTCCAGAGCCTGGGGAGGGTGAAAAACTCCCCCCCCCACCGTGGTGCAGGAGGTTGACTAGGCCATGCCCACCATGGCCTGACCACCTAGTAACAGAACATCAAACCCATTGCTGCAATTTTTGAAACCCATCCTGGATGACACCAAAATGAATTAGAACAAAAGACTAATGCTTAATTTCAAACAGCTCCAAAGATACTTTTCTTTATGAGATTGAGGGTAGAGAGAAAAGGCTGTAAACATGACACATAGCCTAAGATAGAGATTCGTTCTAATTAAGGTTTAGAAGAGTGCCAAGTTTGTTGATTTATGGCTTTCCAATCTTTTTTCTCTTCTATATGCTTTTTGTCCTGGAAGATTTTTTTTTTGAAGCAGCAGTAAACTCTCATCTCATTCAGAAAGAAAAAGTATAAATGCCTTAAAGAATCAATCTTACTTAGATTCATTCAACTTTGACTTTATAAAGCTTCTTGTCAGCTTCTGCTTTGCTGTTGCTTCAGCTGCCATGAAACGGGAAAGGGGGGCGTGTATGTGGGAGGGATTTAATTGATGTGCTGGAGGAATGCTGGAGGAATGTTCTAGGATGTACCAGTCGTTGGGATTACGCATGCGTACGTGTTTCCCGCCTGCATCAACGGCCTACACATTCCATCTTCGGCCTGTCTTTTTGAAGTTATCTCACACCTGACATTTGAAGGACTTATGATTGGACTGGAGCTTTGATCCTAAGGGGGGGGAACGGGCTTTCCTATATATCAATTGCTTTCGCGCCATATTATTCAGATCTTGCTTCACTACTGCTCGCTTACCATTTATAATTAGTAAAAGTACTTTGGATTTCCAACCCATGGAGTCTCTTAGTCTTCTTTCCTAATTATGGAGTGGAGTGGGGCGTGACAAGAAGCAAGATCTGAATATATCCCTTTCCAGGAGATTTACGTCTACCGAGAAGGGAAATAATGTCTTCTCCGACCAGAGAGGAGGAGGGCGCAGTTGGAGGGGATTCCAGTGAACTAGGACCTCCCGACCTTTCTTTACACCAGCCCAGCCCGTCTGACCGACCTTTGCACGAAGATTTATTTCAACTGCAAATTTCCAGTCAGCCTGAACCTTCCCCCCCACCCCGTTGGTCAACTTCAGCGGGGCAAAGAGAGATAGAGACAAGCTGGAATGCTGGGCTCACCCAAAGACCACCTCCACAAACTTCGCTGGAGCCAGGTGCTGTGAGAAAACCTCAGGCGAGTGAGTTCCCTGACTATTGGAGCCAAAGGTACTGTGGGGAAAGAAGAGGGGGCGATGAAGGAGAATGGAGAGGCTATCAGCACCGGGGCCCGATGAGAAAACCCCAGCGGAGTGAATTACCTGATTATTGGGGTCAAACATTTTTGGAAGAGAGAAGGGGGGAGGAGGAAAGAGACTGGAGAAACTGGCAACGTTACCCACGCCAGGATTCTCCCCCACCCCCCCCCTCGGCCCGTGTCTCCCCCTGCGGCTAGAGGTTTTGCTGATCAAAGAGGACCTCCCCCCCAGCCTCCCCCCCGAAGACATCGAATGGCTAAAATCCCTCCCTTGCCTGTACGTTTTAAGGGGGATTCTACTAGCCTTCCCTCCTTTCTTATGCAGGTGTTTAACTACATGGAAATTTATGGCTGGGACTTTGAATCTGACACTTTAAGGGTCAGAATGATTCTTTTATCTTTGGATGGTGAGGCGGCTACATGGTCGACTGCTTTGCACATGTCTGGCTCTCCCCTCTCGGGGAATTTCAACCGTTTTATGGAGGCTTTCCGCCAACGTTTTGATGACCCATTAACTGAGAAGCGGAACAAATTGAAGTTTTTAACCTTCGACCAAGACGATAGACCTGTCGCCCAATACATCCAGGAATTTCAGTGTCTCTCACAATACATGAGAGGATGGGGGGAGGACGCCCTTCTGGACAGATTTGCTGAAGGGTTGAACGCAGACATTTATCAACAATGTGTCAATTGTAACCTGCCAAGACGCTTAATCACGTGGTTTGAGCATGCTGCAGACGCCGAGCTTGACTTAATCCGTCTGCGTTATGCCACAGAAGAAAGAAGGAAGCGGAAAGAGAGGGCTGCCAGGTCCCTCCCCCCTCCTACTACTCAATCGTTTTCCAAACGACGAGGCGACGCGAGAGGGCCCCCTTCTGGCTCCTCCAGACCGTTAACATGCTTTCGCTGTGGCAAGCTTGGGCACACCGCCCCCGAATGTCGGGCTAAACTGCCTCTCTCTGCCCAACCCCCTCCCAGACGTGATGAAAAGCCTGCCAGGGGCTCTGAAAAGAAGAAGAAGGAGACAGCGTTCGCTGGGGAAACCAACCCCCCTCCTTTTGCCCAGCCATTAAAGGATGACGCAGATGCTAACTCCTCTTCTTCTGAGGACTCTGATGACGACACATCGCCTCGCTGGGTGAGTTCAAACAAGGGGCCCCTTCTAATCCCTATTGAATTAAAAGTTCCTCCTGAGGGGACCCCTGCCACCCTCCTAGCTTTACTTGATTCCGGCTGTTCCCGATCCATGATCAATCCAGCCATGGTAGAAAAATTGGGCATCAAATTGCGCACTTTGAAAACCCCGATTGTGTTTTGCCAAATAGATGGATCGATTGCGGGGGGGGGGCGCCCATTTTTTTACTGAGCCTTTGGAAATGAGGATGGGTACCCATACTGAATTAATCTCTTTTGTGGTCGCGCCTGGCATGGACAGGCCACTCATTTTGGGCATCCCATGGCTCCGGAAGTGGAACCCTCACATAAATTGGCGGACAGGCCGCTTGCGTGTTCGCTCGAAGGTGCCTCCAGTGGGGGAGGGCTCTCCGGACCAACCTGAAGTCACTAACGTTCCTGAAGTCGCCGCTAGAGGGCAGGAGAGGATTGCAGGAGAGGACAAAATCCCGAAAGAATATTTGGATCTTAACGACGTCTTCAGCGAGCAATCTTCGGACATTCTACCCCCCCACAGGCCTACTGATTGCTCCATTGACATTTTACCCGGGGTCAAACTCCCAAAACCCCGCATTTACTCCATGTCACCCAGGGAAATGGAGGAGATGCGTTCTTTCATTGACAAAAATTTGAAACGTGGGTTCATTGAACCGGCTCGACCCAAAGTGGCTGCCCCTGTACTGTTTCGTGAAAAGAAAGATGGGTCTCTTCATTTATGCTGTGACTTTCGCAACCTTAACGCGATCTGTACTCAAAACCTCTACCCACTGCCATTGATGAAGGACTTGTTAGCGCAACTGGGGAAGGGCCGCATCTTCACAAAATTGGACCTGCGAGAAGCTTACTATAGAGTACGCATTAAGGAAGGGGACGAATGGAAGACCGCATTCAACTGCCCTCTTGGTTGTTTCCAGTTCCGAGTTATGCCTTTTGGCCTACAGGGGGCTCCTGCTGTGTTCATGCAATTTATTAATGAGATCCTGCACGATCATCTCTATAAGGGCGTTATCGTATATCTGGACGATATCCTCATTTATACTCGCTCTTAGGACCACCACGTCAATCTGGTGCGCACTGTTTTGAAAAAACTCCATGCTGCCAACCTGTATGCCAAATTGTCTAAGTGCGAGTTTCACCAAACGACTATTGACTATCTGGGCTACCGTATCTCCTCTGATGGCGTTGAAATGGACCCTGAAAAAGTGAAGGCGGTCACTGAGTGGGACGCACCCAAAACTCGTAAACAGTTGCAAAAATTTTTGGGTTTCGCTAATTTCTACCGTCAATTTATTCCCTCTTTTGCCAACATTGCTCTCCCTATTACTAATTTACTCAAGACTAAAGGCGACCCGAAGCCTAAACCCAATAAGCCTTTGGACTGGACCATGGAATGCCAGGCGGCATTCGAAAAGCTTAAACGCCTTTTTGCCGCTGAACCAGTTCTTAAACATCCTGATCTCAACCAGCCTTTCGTCGTCCAGGCTGATGCCAGTGATGTCGCCGTTGGGGCCGTTCTGCTACAAGCCAATGACCAAGGTAACTTACAGCCTTGCGCGTACACCTCATGTAAACTCACTGACACAGAGCGGCGCTGGGCGGTTTGGGAGAAGGAGGCTTTTGCGGTCCGTTGGGCCCTCGCTACTTGGCGCCATTTCCTCGAAGGCTCTAAACACCCATTTGAGGTGTGGACTGACCACAAGAACTTGGAAGCGTTATGCACACCTCGTCGTCTCTCCCCCAAACAGATACGTTGGGCCCAATATTTTAACCGTTTCAATTTCACTCTAAAGTATATCCCGGGCGGAAAGAACTTCATGGCCGATGCTTTGTCCCGATTACCTCAGTATAATTGTTCCAAACTGAGTATCGTCCAACCGCTCTTGGCAGCTCCGGTACTCACACGTCAACAGACCAAAGCTCAGGAGGAAGTGCCTCACGATCTACTTTCTGACCTCAAAGCGGCTCTTCCTCAAGACGACTGGTTCCTGACCCATCGGGACGAGTGCACCATGAGGGACGATCTACCGTGGATTGGTGCTAAATTATACGTCCCCGCTTCCCTACGACTTGTCGTCCTTCGTCGCGCTCATGACTCCAGGATGGCGGGTCATTTTGGGTTCGTCAAAACTTTGCACCTCGTAAAGAGACAATTCTGGTGGCCTTCTTTAAAAAAGGACATTGAACTTTATGTGGCCAGTTGCCCAGTTTGCGCTGCCGCCAAAAAGCCGCCGGGGAAACCGCAGGGACTTCTACAGTCTGTCGCCCGCCCGGTTGCACCTTGGAAGGAGATTTCTATGGACTTTATTGTTGAACTCCCCGAGAGCCAGGGGCACACCGTCATCTGGGTGGTCACTGATTTGTTTTCCAAGCAAGTTCATTTCGTGCCTTGCCACAAAATTCCTTCCGCCAAGGCATTGGCTAAATTATTTCTTTCCCACATCTACCGGTTACATGGGGTTCCCGACCGTATTATCTCCGATCGTGGAGTCCAATTCACATCTAAATTTTGGAAGGAGTTCCTCGCACGCATTGGTTCCGCCCAAGGCCTTAGCTCCGCCTACCATCCTCAGACTAATGGCGGCTGTGAACGTACTAATTCCGTCCTTGAACAATATTTACGTTGTTTCATCAATTATCAACAGGACGATTGGGTTGACTTGTTACCACATGCTGAAGTGGCCTATAACAATTCGGTTCACTCCAGCACGGGCTTCACCCCTTTCCGGGTCGTTTACGGCCAGGATTTTGTTCCTATTCCCGAACTGCCTACGGCCCAGCCTCAGGTTCCTTCCGTTGCAGACTGGAGTGAACGTCTCAGTCGCCTTTGGCCCCTGACTCTTTCCACCTTGGACGCTGCCCATAAGGCTCATAAGAAGCAGGCTGATAAGAAACGCTCTCAGCCCTATGAGTACCACGTTGGAGATTTAGTGTATTTGTCCACAAAATTCTTGCATACTACACAAAAATCGAAGAAATTGGGACCCAAGTATGTTGGCCCTTTCCCAATTGTGAAAGTTATCAATCCTGTTTCTGTTCGTTTGCAATTGCCCAAGCATCTCAACCGTATCCACCCAGTGTTCCACATTAACCTCATCAAACCAGTTCGGGTGTCCAACCTAAGGCCCACAGATGACCCTCCGCCTGCTCCGTTACTTGTTGATGGGGAACATCATTTTGAAATTCGTGACATTCTTGATTCCCGTAGGCACCGTAATCGCATCCAATACCTTGTGGCTTGGAAACATTTTCCCCCCTCCCACACGGAATGGGTTGATAAGTCCCACGTTCGTGCTCCCCGCTTACTCCAGAAATTTTATGCTTCTTATCCCGACAAGCCTTGAATTCTCTCCCCTCCCTCTTTCATTTGTTTTGTTATTTGTCTGTTTTGTTTGTTTTTTCTTCCAGGCCTGACAGCCTTTTTCCGGGGGACGGCCGGATGTCAGCTTCTGCTTTGCTGTTGCTTCAGCTGCCATGAAACGGGAAGGGGGGGCGTGTATGTGGGAGGGATTTAATTGATGTGCTGGAGGAATGCTGGAGGAATGTTCTAGGATGTACCAGTCGTTGGGATTACGCATGCGTACGTGTTTCCCGCCTGCATCAACGGCCTACACATTCCATCTTCGGCCTGTCTTTTTGAAGTTATCTCACACCTGACATTTGAAGGACTTATGATTGGACTGGAGCTTTGATCCTAAGGGGGGGGAACGGGCTTTCCTATATATCAATTGCTTTCGCGCCATATTATTCAGATCTTGCTTCACTACTGCTCGCTTACCATTTATAATTAGTAAAAGTACTTTGGATTTCCAACCCATGGAGTCTCTTAGTCTTCTTTCCTAATTATGGAGTGGAGTGGGGCGTGACACTTCTTTTATTTAAAGAACCCAACCTAGTTTCTTTTACCAGTATTCCATTATAAAATAGGTGCCATAATGGGTATGGCCTGTCAGACATCACCTAAATGAAATAAAGCAAACAGAGGAAATAGCAAACTGTTTCTGCCACTTTTTTTTTTGCTTCTTGAAATTTCTCAATTGTGTTAGCTTTCTAAATTATATTTGTCATCATGTGGTCTAATTCTACCTTGTTTTCCCAAAAGTACGACCTGTCCTGAAACTAACGCCTTGCCACATTTTTCGCGTGGGCAAAAATATAAGCCCACCCCCGAAAATAAGCACCCTGGACAGCCCCCCTCCAGCCAGGCAGAGCACTGCTCACCAACCCAGCAGTATCCCAAAGGCGTCAAGCTGCGGGAGCCAGGGGAAAGGTGCTCATATTGCTTGGCGCCTTCGGGATACTGCTAGGTTGGGGAGTGGCGTTCTACCTGGCTGGGGGGGGGGGGAGAATGCCAGGCAGATGCTCCCTTGTGAACTGGCTCCCAAAGAGCCGGGCACAGCCTTAGGGGTGAAGCAGCCATGAGGTGACCACACTCACGAGCAGCCACCCGGTAAAACTCCTCTCCAGCCGGGCAGAGTGCCATTCACTGACCTAAGGGGTATCCCTAAGGCACTGAGGCACATGGTGCTCTGCCCGCCTCCCAGCGGCTTGGCACATTAGGGATACGCCCTAGGTCAGTGCATCAAGGTCTGCTCAGGTGGAGAAGGAGGTTGCACGTGCCTGTTCCGCCACCAACAAGCATGCCTGCCAGCCTCACCATGCCCTGTTCCAGCTCTCCCTGCAGGGCCAGGGTGCCTCCACGGCTTTCACCACCACCACTTTCACCACTGCCGCTTTCACCACTGCCGCTGCGCTCTGAGCATAACTTCTTCTCTGGCTTTCAAACTCCAAAACTCGGCTACCGAGTCTTCTGAGTCCTCAACAGTGGCCACTCTAGGAGCGCACTCTATGGTTGTGGGCTGGCTGCTGGAAGATTCTCTGTCCAGAAAACTCTCTGTCCGGAAGACTCTCTGTTCAGTAGCCGGCCCACAACCATAGAGCGCACTCCTAGAGTGGCCGCTGCTGGAAGACTCAGCAGCTGAGTTTTGGAGTTTGGAAGCCAGAGAAGAAGTTATGCTTGGAACGCAGCAGCGGCGCCATGGCCCTGCAGGAGAGCTGGGCCAGGGCATGGTGAGGCTGGAAGCATGCTTGCTGGGGGCAGAACAGATGCATGCACAATCCCCTTCTCCAGCCGGGCAGAGCTCCATGCACAGACCTAGGTGGTATCCCTAATGTACCAAGCCGCAGGAGCTGGGGGGTGGCCAGAGCGCCACGTGCCTTGGTGCCTTAGGGATACCCCCTAGGTCAGTGAATAGAGCTCTGCCCAGCTGGAGAGGGGGTTTGCCAAGCAGCTACTCATGAGCGTGGTCACCTCATGGCTGCTTCGCCCCTGAGGCTGTGCCCGGCTCTTTGGGAGCCAGTTCGCAAGGCAGCAGCTGCCCAGCAACCCCAAAACAATAAGCCCTCCCCTATAATAAGCCCAAGGCTTATTATATTTTGTGGGGCAAAATAAAATAAGACCCTGTCTTATTTTGGGAGAAACACGGTAAGTGGCATCATTTTATTTAGTTAACTATTTTGAAGTCTATTGAATCTTTGTGAGGTACGCATTGAAACACCTTTACAAATAAGATAATATTAGAGATTAGTCTTTTGCTTTGTCCCCCCTACTTTCTCATTGCCCCCTCTCTCTTTTAACTGTAATAAAAAGAAATTTGGGACAAAGAACCTACCAGGCTCCAAGAAATATGTCCTTGAGTGCATTATGCCTAAACAAATGCTATGTTCAGCATTTGTTCTTAATTCTTACCCTTTTAATCCATTATTTTCTGAAGAACAATATTAATTGATATTAATGAACAAAATTACACATTGATAAAGTAAATGAGGCTTTCCTCCTTAAGTCAATGATTTCATTTAAAAATACAATAATCTTAGGTTAAATAACTGTACTATACATGAGACAGCATCACTTCTTAACTAAAATACTACATTTTTAAGGCACAGTGTCCTTGAGAAGATAGAAAGAGGTTAAATGAAGCTATGAGAAGTCAAAGGAAGATGTAGCTGAGTGGCTGTAATCAAGTTTTAGTGCTTGCAGCTTGTGAAAGTGTAGATGAAAATGCATTGGCTGTCCTAGCCTCAGATAATTGCATGTGTAGGCTATTATAGGTGATGGAAGCCCTTTGAAGCAGAGTTAAAACAAAGAGTCAAAATATTTTATAAAAATGTTTTGTCATTATCCACTCAGAAAGAATGCCATTATTTCATTCAGATAATCTACTGTTATTTCAGAAAGAATGACTTTATTGCTCTGTAAAAAAATAAAAATAGGAGAAGCGTTTATAAAATCTGTTGACTTAAACCCCTTTACTTTCAATAATTCAGATAAGCCTTATTTCAACCAAACTTGACTTCTGGTTGTTTCATAGATATGCCCATCAGTGTCATTGTATGCCTAATCTAAATGTTTTTTAGTTGTTGTTTTTATTCTTGCTATAGCCATAACATCATCTACTACTATAGGTTTCTGAAACAGACTGTTTCAGAAACCTACACTTCAGATCAGGCTTGGACAATTAATTTTCTCAAGAGGTCACATGAGAAGCTGGAACTATTGTGGAGGGATGCTGCTGCTCACCTGCTTCACCTCACCCCAACCTCTACCAATACCATCCTGCCCTTCCCCTTACATTGTCCTGTTTGCCTTGTCCCTGCAGATGCCCTGTCTCCCACTGCTAAAGCGGTCAATGCCACAGGCAGACCAGGACCTTCTATGACAAGCTGTAAAAGGTACAGGTCTGCTTTAGCATTTGCAATAACGTTTAGACTTTTTTTAAAAAAAATATATTTTATTCATTTTCACATTCCATTTTACAATCACTTATATACAGGGTATTTGCTATAAGAAAAAAAATAAAAAAAAATAAAAAAAATAAAAAAGAAAACACAACTCATCATTCACAACCCCACCTGACACTTCCATCCTCCATACACCCCATCTACCCCCTCCAACTTTCCTTTCCTCCCTCTAACGCTCCCCTCCTACTTCCCTTTCCCCTCAAACCTTCCTTCTCCCCTTACTCCCAACACACCCTCCTTACATTCCCCTTACTCCTTCCTTACTCCTCCCTCCTCTTTCCCTCTACCTCCCTCCTTGGTGTATTCCTTTATTCAAGTGTTGTTTATTATAATCTAATAAAAAGTAAAATAAACCAAGGGAAAAAAAATTTAAAGAAAGAAAAGAGAAAAGAAAAGGAAAAAAAAAGAACAACCGTATATAAGTGCATTCTTGTTCTTATTGAGACTATGTTAACACCCACCCACCCACCCCCCATAAATCCCCATCCCTACTCCTCCCGACTTCCCAGGGCCCACACCTGGCACTGCCTTCTATCTAAAGTATCTTATGTTCGTATGGATTAAAAATAAAAGCAATATATTAAAGGAAAAAAAAAAAACCAAAAAAGGAAAAAAAAAAAAGAAAAAAAAAAAGAAACTCTTTGTGTTAAGCTCAGCCCCCCATCTTTATATATGCTTAAATAGTGTAAGTCATTCTATCTATATTTTATTCTCGTCTCTTGCTTCTTTGTTATTTACCCCGACCTCCTGTAGACTCTCCCATTCCTCTTCCTTAACCTTGTATTCAGATAAACATTTATCCAAATTTGTATAGACATCAATATACAATCTAACTCAAAAATAATCCCTTCTAGTAAAATTTAAGCAGCGTGGATCATTCCACATATTCAAATATTACTTTATAGAAGAATAAACGTTTAGACTTATATACCACCCTTTAGCGCTTGACTGCACTCTCTGGGTGTTTTAGAATGTAAGCATTATTTGCATATTGCCCCCAACAATCTGTGCCATCATTTTAGTTACCTCAGAATGATGGAAGACTGAGTCAACTCTGAGGCCTGTCAGAATCAAACTCCAGGCTGTAAGCAGTGTATGTCTACAACATTGTTCTTCATCAGGGCTTTAGATTTATTGAATTTATTTTTTGTATTTTCATGGTTTTCCTGTTTAATTTTTTTTATAAGCTAAATTAGAGACCTAAACATTTTTTTACCCTTGTGAACATCATTTGGATTTGTCTCTTTTCCAGGTTTGTCCTTCACTTTTTCCATGAAAATATGGTCACTGTACCTATATGTTTTCCTGCTGTTGTCCCCTCACAGGAAGGAGACTGGTCCTGTTTAACTTTGGAGCTCAGGCATATTAAATCAGATTATTTTAAATAAAACTTTTATGGAATTAAATATAATGCAGATATATGCCAGAAAAAAAGGAATATAAACACATAAAAGGTCATGAAGATTTTTTTAAAATAAAATTTTTATTTTCAAACAAACATAAACATGCAAAACATATAACATAAAGAACATCTTCAACTACATACCATGTGTCGATTGGTTATAAACTCTTTCTCTGTCCTTTCCATAGTCATCACTTGAGCTTTATCAAAAATCACTTATTGTCAATCAAATATCTTTGTATACATTATTATTGTACTTCATTTGTTTAATTATCACTATTGTTTTACCATTTTAAACAAGGTATTCTAAATATGTATCCATTTATATTATAATGATTCATTATATCATCTTCAATATATCAAATACTAAAGAATATTTTTGTATCCTATTCTAAATCATTCTATTATTTTAGCATTAATAACATTTTCTAATAATTTTCAATGCCATGTTTTTTCCATTATTAGTATTATCAATAAAATACACTTATACAAATTATTATAATTGTTAAACTTCCATTAAGCATAGCAATTATTACATCCTTTTTATATGAGGCATATTAAATTTGAAATAAATTTATATTATGGCATTTCATTACATCATCCTGAAATCATCCAATGATATTACATCTTTATATTCTATTTTATATAGAATTATTTATTTTTTATAAAAAGGCTTTTCAACATCATCTCCATCATCCTCACTTACAGTTTGTATAAAATTTCATATTATCAATCTAGTATATATAAATGCTTTATTAACATTATTTATCATTTATTTGACTATAGCTATTATTTATCTTATACATAATACTCACAGTTTAACTACATTTAACTAAATTTTATTGTGACATTTCATTTCATCATCCTGTATCCTTCCAGAAATAATGCAGTCCAATATCTCTTCCATTTGTAGATTCTGTATTCTAAGTGTTTTCTTGATAAGTCTTATGTGGACTTCTCTTGATAACTTGTTGTTCATCTTTTCTCTATAGTTATTAAGAGTTTTTGAATTTCTAACATAATTCTGCTTGAAAATATTGCACATTTCATGGTTTTTTAAGCACTGTATGATTACTTCAGGAAGAACAACTTGGGTTTCCCCCCCCCATATATTACATTTTGATGGTTTACTCTGAGGTTCTTGCAACTTGCACAAACACTCCAGACATTTAAGAGCATTCTGAAAAGTAAATAATATCATTGACTGAAATATTATTGACTTTTCAACTCCTTGGCAGTTCTAGATATACACTTCACTGTCACAGAGAGCTCCACAGATTTGAATGTTTTTACCAAAATAGTGAAAGAAGCACTGCATAATTACAATGCAAGCTCTACCCCTTTGTACATACTTATGACATCACCAAAGACATGTAAAAGAGCAGATATGCATAATAAAGGCATAATAATAAAGGGAGGATAAAGTAGATAAATCCATTTTTACTTGACTCCATCTCACTCCAATAGTTCTGCCCTAATACTGATGTGCATTGCAATCAATAGAAGGACATTGTTAAAAGTTACATAATTTTAAAGAAATAGAATATGAGAAGGAGGGATACAGCTCCCTTTCCTTTCCTTTCCTTTCCTTTCTTTCTATAGTTAAAAAAGAGGTGTTTCACTTTCAGATCTTTTCCCTACTGCTATTACGACCAGAAGTTTCCTCTATCACATAGTATAATGTATATCTTTTGATTTCAGAGCAAAAACTTTGAACTGAATTATTAGAAGTGGATGACTTGATTCATATTAGTTCACTGAATATCCTTCTCGATTCTGTATAAATATCACAGTAAAGTACATAATGATAAATACATTCAATCACTGGGACTATATAGCTGAAAGACATTTAACTGGAAGGAGGGAGAGTGGGGGAAAGAAGGAAGGAAGGACGGAATTCTGATGCTCCTTGACTACTTCCCACAGAGAAATTTAGTGGAAAAGCTGGCAGGAAGTCTGTCCTGCTAACATTGCTTTTTTGCTGACCGATGGTCATTCTATTTAGGTATGGAAATATCTCTGAAACGATGACCCAATGGGACCGAATTAAATAATAAAGTAGTTCTCATAGACAATTGTGAGAAAACTTTCCGTGCAAGAGATTGTGCCTCCCTGTCTTTACTTATGATATGTTTTAAAGTATTCAGTTAAACTAGTAGAGAGTATTTTCAAATATAGATGAATTTAACTGTTCATCATATTAGCCCAAAGTTCTAAGCAATTTGGGATAATAGAAATAAACCATGTTTGCATAGAAATACGTAAGTGCTAAAGTATCAAATTTATGCAAGATAGTTTGATTTTATTTCAGAAAATAAAACTGCAAATGTCATTTGGCTCTGAACATTATCACCCTGTTAACATTTAGCCCAAACTTCTCAATTTGATACATATGTTTTTTATTTAATCAAAAGCAATCCAGTGTTGCCAGGACAATTCATTCAAAGCCACAATATCAATACACTGTTGAAAACATTAACTGCACATCAGTTCATTGACATGACACTAAAATAGTTACATTCCTGGGAAGCTGGTAGAGAGAAAAATTTATAATGTAAAATTGTGCCATTATTGTTAGTTGCTCAGTCATGTCCGACCCATCGCGATCCCATGGACAATGTTCCTCTAGGCTTTCCTGTCCTCTACCATCCTCTGGAGTCCATTTAAGCTCACGCCTACTGCTTTGGTGACTCCATCCAGCAACCTCATTCTCTGTTGTCCCATTCTTTTGCCCTCAATCTTTCCCAGCATTAGGCTCTTCTCCAGTAAGTCCTTCCTTCTCGTTAGGTGGCCAAAGTATTTGACTTTCATGAAATGGTTCCATAAAGCATGCATTATTAAAAGTGGAGTATGTCAGGGGCAAAGAAAGATTCTCTCTCTTCTAGCTTGGTTCTTCTTCATTGGAAATCTTTTTCCTTTCCAGTGCTTTTTGTCAATTCTGTACCACTATCTCCAATTAAAATTCTCTCCTGATTTACGAACATATCCTATTTCCACTCAAGTTCTGAAAATAAGCTTTTTAGTATTGCATTTATTATCATCTATTTAAAGTGTTCAACTATTGTTAATCAGTTTCTCCTCCAAAAACCTTGGATATGCATCAGTGTTGCTGTCCTTCAGTAGAGAAAAGGTATCTTGTATCCTGTCAGGTAAATAATTGGTGAGCAAGATTGCTGATGCTTCTGTAAAAGGGAGAAAGAAAGGTGGGGGAAGAGAGAAGGAGAAGGCAATCAGAAGGTAGATGCATTTCAATGATTATATACCCAATCAGGAAAATTCTTGGGAATAGCATCACTCTTAATAAGATATACATTATAACCCTCAAATTATGAATACATATTTTATGTATAATTTAAAATACCTCTCCCGATTTGCAAATAATTTCATCATCATCTATTTTTGAAGCTAGAATATGAAACAACTGAATGCCAAGAAAGAAATCCTTACAATGGACACTTATTTCAGAGGCATTATAATGAATATGGTGAGCATGCCCTTTTTTTGTATGATGAACAACATATATTATTTATGCTTGCTTCAGTATTTAAGGAAAACACAGAAGGTCCCATCTCTGTGGTCTTAAGATATTTCATTGGCCGCTCTTTTGCAACTCTTTCTCCCTTAACACAAAAATGTGATTTTTCTATTCAAAGACTATTCAAAGGCATCCCAGGGATAGATACTACTGATATCTTCCACTTATTACAGTAGTCAAATTCTGGTGAAGTTGTTCAGTTATTTTTTATAATCCTGTTATTAATTAAGGTATAAAGTATAGCATTTATATGTTATGTATTCTATCTATCTCGTTTTCTTAAAGATCACTCTAAATTAAATTAAAATTAAAACTGGATTCGTTCCAGACCTATCAGGAAATTGTTGTCCTAAAAGAGGACAAATGAACTCCAATTTTCACTATGTTTTTTGTTCTTGTAAAACCAGTGGTTCTTATATACTGTATATATCCAATCAATATATGTAAATAAATATAAAGGCTTTCTTTTCAAAGCTTCACAATCTTCTGTAAAGAAGAACAAGTCCACAAAGTTGAAAAGGCAATTGTGAATTATTCAAATTCTAGTGGTGATAAATTATGCTCCAACCACAATGAAAATATTCAGAAAAAATGTTACATCAATTTCATATATGATACACAAATTTATCATTTTCATGATTTCTTGACTTGCTGACAAATGTAGACTTGTTTAGTCTACATTTCTAAAACTTTTGTTTTCTGATATGTGAATAATTCCCTGTTATGATTGGAATCTGGACTAATTTTTTGTAGAGACTCACCTGCAGGCTTGCCATTTGATATTTTGACAGTCATTATTATTTTTTCTCTGACAGTTCCTGCCTTCTCTGTCCTTACTATATAGTTTTTTTCACCTTAGAAAACAATTGTTGGTTTAGACTTCAGATTTTATGGCTAATTTTTTCAAGATCTGGCTTTGATTGGCCATGAGACAGCCCTTATAGAGCTAAAGCAATGAGCTTTTCATAACAGTACCTAGAGAAAGCTTCCTTTTCCAAGATGGCAACTACTACAATTTCTATCCTTTCTTTTCAACTACTAGCATAAAATGAATCTCCAGTGAGACTTACACTGATGAACACATGCTTTCCACCTCCCTTGTTTCTACCTAGTATAACAACTATATACTGCTAAGGTTTCTTAGTTCCTAGGTCTAGTCAGTAGAGGGGGGTGGAAAAATCTGATGCTGAGTTCATTCACAGTCTTTCAGTGGAAATATCACAATGACAAAATGTTGCAGCAAAGAAACAGAAAGCACAATAAAAATTTGTCTCAAAGCAATATTGCATCTTTATTTTCTTAAAGAATACATCATGCATTCTTACTCATCAGCTCAACTCTAGATTGATCAAATAATAATAAGGATAACAGAGAAGATGGGGAGCTCACATTGAGATAGCAATGTTATAGCTTGTCCTTTATCTCTGGCTACTTTATGTTGGCTGTCATTGCCATATGATTTTCATTGTTTCTGCTCTTCATACTAATTGGCCACAACACTGTTGTTACAACATCGATTTCCCACCAGACAGTGCCTCTTGTGGTTTGCTGTTTTCCTACTTTCCTACAGATGTACAGTTTAGCAGATAATTTTAACTTTACCAGCCTCCTGCTTTAGAGTTCTAACTCTTTTTATACCTGGTCGTAATGACTCCCTTTTTGCTCATAACAGGCTTACAGTAATTATTTTTCTTATTTTATGTTTTATATCCTCTCCTTTTATTTATCTCTCAAGGATTATTTAGAATACCCTTCTGTAGCTGACATAAAGGAGATTAAGCAAATTATAGTTTTTTACACCTTCATTTCTCCCTCTGCATAAATGGAATGGAGAAAAAGAAGTGTTCCAGATCTAGCTTTCAATTGCACAGCCCATGGGAATTTCTAAACGATCAGATATAAAGGACTTTTTATCAAGAAAAGTCTTACAAAAACAATGATGACAACTCTCTAATAGTAAGTAACAAATCTGATCTATTATTTCAGCTGAAGCTGCCTGGTTCAGAGAACTCTACATCTTTGGCACAACATAATTCTTACATTAAAAAGCAAGCGAGTCCATGCTAACCTGCTCTAGCAGTAGACTCTGTAGATTTGATGACAAATCTCTGTCAGTTCATAGCTGAAACTATACGTTTAATCTTTGACCTTTCAAGAACTATTTACCATTATGGAAAAACTAGATATTAAAGTCAGTATTGTGTGTCACACTTCGGCCCTCCAGATGCACTAGGAAACTCATATATGGAAGATTAATGCAGCCTTTCTCTCTCTCTCTCTCTCTCTCTCTCTCTCTCTCTCTCTCTCTCTCTCTCTCTCTCTCTCTCTCTCCCTCCCTCCCTCCCTCCCTCCCTCTCTCTCTCTCTCTCTCTGCTGTTTGTTAAAATAAACAAGGGGTATGGGTTTCAAAAATAGGCACAATTTATTTCTTAAACTGACTGTTACTTGTCCATTGTCTCAAGCTGTAGTATTCTGCTAAAGTTTAGCCATTAATGATCCCTCTAATGCTTTTAAAATGAGCAGATTTCTAGCTTATTTCCAACTATGTCCAATCCAAAGTTTTAAGATGCTGATGTTAAACCTTAACAACTGCCCTGAATTATAGTCCCAGGGGCAAAGTTCTCCTCTCTTAAGAAACCAAAGAATTTTGTTATCAGCACCACAACTGCTAGAGTTGCCCTGACAACTAAAAGTACGGAATGTCCTAATGAGTCTGTAGACAAATCTTCCATTAACATTTTACAGACAGAAGAACAGAAATATGACTCAATCAAAATGCTGCCAAATAAAACAAAAGTGGAAATTGTAGAAGCATGGAAGACATGGAATAATCTTTCTCACCTTCACATTTGAGTACAGTCTCATTACATTCTGGCGCTGAGGCAGCAGTAATGAACTTCAGAAGCAATGTTTTCTCTACTATTGATATTCACACATCTTTCCCTGAAGATCATTTCTTCTTACAGCAGAATGCCATACTTAAAACTGTGTATCCCAAATCCTTCTTATTGTGAACTTATTAATGGCACCTTTCTATTTTCCAGTCCTGAAGTAAGTGACCATCCCAAAAGTGAATCCAATCATAAGCTCCTTGTTAGATAATAGATTTTTTTTGTATTTTTACATGCTGTCCGCTCATTAAAATAAAAGGGGCCTGATATGATGCCTTTGTACTTTTGATTAATGATATAAAGAACAAACTTGTCGCTGATTATAATAAAATTAAAATAGTTACTTTCTTCAGAGGAACTTACCAGTAAACAAACTTTGTAAAATCACTGCCCTTGACACTGTCCAAGTTAGGATATTCAAATATTTTGGTACATATTTCCAAGTTTCATTGATCTGGACTGAACAGTCAGTCTGATAAAGTAGTTAAGGCCCCAGGCTAGAAACCAGAAAATCATAAGTTCTAGTCCTACCTCAGGCATGGAAGTCAGACAAGTGACTTTGGGCCAGTCATAATCTCTAACCCACCTTTCAGAATTGTTCTTGTGAGGCAAATAGGAGGAGGAAGGAGTATTAGGCATGTTTGCCTCATTTATTTATTTATTTATAAAAATAATAACAGCAGCATAAAAATGAAATAAAATAAAGGGATTCAGCTACTTAACTAATAAGCCTGCAAACACCGTGCTCCATTTTTCCAACAGTAATGATAAAAAAATCCCCATTTTATGTCTTGCCTTTGAAACCAACCAAAGATTTTCTATTGCAGAATCATAAACAATCACAATGTTTTTTTCAATAATTTTATTAAAGATTATTTGGTAAAAGATAAAATTTATACAACTACAAAATAAATATACTGAAAAATAAAATAAAAATGCAGAACAAGAAAATAAAGAAGCCACTCCCTTCATCCTCAGGAAGTATTATTAACATTAACAACTTAAAATTATTTCTTAAAATATGACAAGCCTGGAATCACATTTCAAGGAAGAAACTATGAAAGGAAAATACCATCTCCATCTATAAGTTTGTAGAAACCAAAATATCATAAGGATGATGAAAATTAAGTTTGGTGGGGAATATGTAATCCATATTTACCCTCTAGAAACTGCATATTTTATTTTACTGTAAATATTTAAACCTGATGAATTCTTAGTATTTACACTGTTCAGACTTTCTGCCAACTATAGTATATTAAGGATTTTTCAGTGTTTGCTCTGCATTTCTAATCAGCTCCCCTCATTTTTAAAAAACGTTCCCTGATGCATTACTCCAGGTTTATAGTTGACCTTTATAATATGCATTTAAGTTAAGAGAAATGCTTTCTCTTTTTAAAGAAGAAATTTCATTTGCTAGGTTTTATAACAGGCAGGTTTATCTCCTGATCCAGGAGAAAAACCTATGGAACCCACATTGGAATCCCTGCTATTCCAGCTGTTGTCAGTAAAAAACAAAACCAAGCCAAACCCTCATTCTCCATAGTGGTGGAGGTAGCATCCAGGCTGAGACTGGGTTGACCTTCATCCACTCATTGCAAGGACTGAGTCTGGTAGAGTTGTTAAGCCATGCCCCTGTTGCTAGGCAGACCCAGCTTCCAACTCAGTCCCTCAATGTGGACGGATGTGTCATCGTCTCTCCCATCTACAAAGAATTAATTGCCATTTAAATTTGAATTGTGAGTAGTTTTCATCAAAATTGGATTGGATTGGACTTGTACTTAACAGTGACCCTCGCTGACTAAAGTAGCATGTATCGTGGGTCTAAGCCTCTAAGCCCTCTCAGGGCACAAAGGCTTTTGTGGAGGCTAGGGAGTTTTGGACAGCCTTTTGTCTTTGATTGCGAGCCACCTATCTTGCCTTCTCAGCTTCTACTACCACTGTGCTTTTCTTTCACCTCCTGCCTTGCCAGTCTTCTGCTTTCAACTGTGCTTCTGTCAAATCTCCGTTTCGGGCACACGCTCTGTCGCTCAGCAGTCGAGCTGTGAACCATGGCAGCACAGGCAGCTAACTTTCAATTTCAAGCCTTTCGACTGCCACGGAATAACCTGAACAGCTCACAATGATCAGAAAGCCGGTAACAGTGATTGGAGAGCTGATAAGGAGGCTAGAGTAAGCAGCGTTAAGAAACAAGCTGCTTTTTGTTGCGCAGACTCCTGGACTGTTTAAAAAGGCGCGAATCGCCATTTTGCAGCCGTGCCTATCAATTATTCAAAATGGTGGCCACCATAGCATCTGAGGCACCCAAGGCCACAACAGAGCAGTCTGGGGAGGCACATAGCCCCCAGTTAAGTGAAGGGGTTTCTGTACCACAATCACCGCCTCGGCCTTCCACAGCTAACAGCTCAGGGACTGGCAAGGCTCACAGGAAGTCCTTAAAAGCCTCTATAAAGTCTATTAAATCTAGTTCACATTTTGAGAAACAAAAAGACAAAGCATTGGAGCGCATTTATAAAAAGGCAGCCAGCAAAAAGGCATCTTCCTCCCATTCCTCTGACAGGCCACAGCAGTCCTAGGGCCAATTGTCCTTGCTACTTTCTCCTGGGTATAGGCAGGGTAGGGAAGGGAAGGGAAGCTTCCCTTAACTCCCTGTTCCCCATATATGTCTCAAGTATCTGGAGACCAACTTAGGATTCTCAGGCCTCCTTTCCAGCCAGAGATGACATGCTTCCACCCAATGTGCAGAGGTTGGATGCAATTCCATCAACTTCAACAGCCATCCACCTTGACCAGCCAAATTCCCTGTGCATGGCCAATTTTCAAGATATTATAACCAGTGCTATATCACAGGGTGTTGCAGCAGGATTGCAGCAACTAGATGTCCAGCCTCAAAAGCTACCTGCTGGCAGGCTCACAGCACCTCTGTGCTCTAATGCATTAATAATTAATCTAACATTACTTTTCATCTGAGGTAGATTAGCATACTTTGCTGATCAATGGGATAACACCACCTCTGATGCATGGGTTAGATCAACTGTTAGAGCAGGGCTTGCTCCAACTCCCCTAAGCTCTTCAGGACCTGTCCGATATTGTTCAATCCAGCTCTTTGATGTCTCATGCAGGAGGCAATTCAACATCTCTTGGATATACGGGCTGTACAACTGGTACCACCGGACGAATGGAGGCAGGGGTTTTATTCGATACTCTTTGTTATTCCCAAGGCCTCAGGGGGCTGGAGAGCCATCCCTGATCTTAAGAAATTAAAAAAGTTCATTTGTTATAAACGTTTCAAGATGCATTCTTTGCAGACCATTTTGGATGCCATTAGACACGCCGACTTATTAATTTCAATTGATTTAATGGAGGCCTACCTCCATGTCCCCATTTTGCCCCAACAAAGGCAGTTTCTACATTTTTCCTACCTAGGTCATCATTTCCAATACACAGTACTGCCATTTGGGCTTTCCTCAGCACCTCGGGTATTTACAAAGGTGTTAGCGGCCTTGGTCACTGCACTGTGAGAGGTGCCCATTAGATTACAGGCCTATTTAGATGACATTCTCATTCAATCCTCATCACCCAGGCAGGCACGGAGGGATCTTGCGACACCATGCCACAATATCAACTGGTTGGAGTTACGAGCAGTCCACCTGGCCCTCTGCCACTTCCTCCCATCAGTGGCGGCAAACATGTTCTTGTGCTAACGGATGTGTCAGCCAAGGTGCACATAAACTGCCAGGGGGGGACCAGGTCACGCTCCCTCATGAACAAAGCCATGAAACTAGGACTTTGGGCCGAGAGGAACTTTCTCTTTTTCACTGTGGATCACATTTGGGGGTGGCGAATGTGAAGGCAGATTGGCTCAGCCGCGAGGTTGTTTGCAATGCCGGATGGTGCCTGCACCCATCGATCTTCCAGGGCATTGTGGACCGATTCGGCATGCCGGTGACCAATCTCTTTGCCACCTCCCACAACACTCAGCCCCCGCGGTTGTACTCTCAGTTCCCAGCACAACGGTTGGAGGGGGTGGATGCCCTACAATGCAATTGGCCACCTGACCTCCTCTATGCCTTTCCCCCGCTGCCTCTTCTGTCAGGAGTCATCTAGAAGATCATTGGGAAGAGGATGGAAGTTGTGTTGATTGCACCCCACTGGCCATTCAGGCCTTGGTTTGCCGACCTGCGGACTCTTTAGGTGGACAGACCCTGGAGGATACCTCGGGACAGGATCTCCCTCATCCAGGGGTCACTGGAACATCTGGACCCTCAGTGGTTCCAGTTGACTGCCTGGCGCTTGAGTGGAGCATCCTAAGGAGGACAACTACTCCTCCAGGGTCATATTGACAATTCAGGCCACTAGGCGGCCGTCCACTGAACGAATCTACGATTCCACCTGGTGATCATTCTGCTACTTCATTCTGCTACTTACATTCTGTGTTCCAGTAGACCCTACCAAGGCCACAATCCCTCACATTCTCGATTTCCTCCAGGATGGCTTGGATAAACGGTTGGTTTCTAACATCATCTGGAGACAGTTGACGGCCATTTCTTCAGTATTAACTTGTGGGGGTTCCCTCTCATTGTCCCAGCAGCCTACAGTGCGCCATTTTCTCAAAGGAGCATTCAATCTTAAGCTGCTCATGGTGCACAGATATTTCTCCTGAGATTTGCCCAAGGTTCTTGAAGCCCTTATAAGGGCTCCCTTTGAGCCTCTGCGGGAGGTTTCTCCCAGGTTCCTAACTTTAAAGGTATTTTTCCTGGTGGCCATCACCTTCGCAAGGAGGATTTCAGAAACACAGGCACTTTCGGTGAGGGAGGACCTGTGAATCTTCCATCAGGATCACATAGTGTTATAGCTGGAGCCATCCTTCATACCCAAGGTGTGCTCCTGTTTCCACTGAGCTCAGGAACTCATTTTGCCTTCTGCCCAAATCCAACTCATCCCTTAGAGCAGAAGTGGCATGTGAGGAGGGCCCTTAAGGTTTATTTGAAAACGACCTCTCATTTTCGAAGGTCTGAGACACTCTTTGTGTCTTCTAGTCGGCATCCCTGGGCAGGAGAGTCTCCTCTTCCACCATAGGTAAATGGTTAAGGGCCTGTATCTCCTTGGCATACCAATCCCATCTGAGCCAATGCCAGGAAGGTTAATTGCATATTCTACGAGGAGCCCTGCCACCTCGGCAGCCTGGGCAACACAGGCTTCTCTGTAGGAGATCTGTAGAGCAGCCACTTGGGCTACCCTGTCACCTTTATAAGGAATTATAAGTTGGACTCCTTCGCATCTGCTGATGCAGCCTTCAGCCACAGGGTGCTCCAGTCTGTCATTAGAGCAGAGGCATCGTCAAACCAGTCACAATCCCTCCCAAGGGACAGATCCAGCTTTGGTACATCCCAGCCTGGACGCTACATCCACCACTATGGAGAAAGGGCATTGGTCCTTACCTGAGATGCCTATTCTCATAGGGTGGAGGTAGCATCCAGTCCCTCCCACAAAGAGACTGGTTCTCCTTTTCCTGTTCCTTTTTCTCTGTCAGTGCTTACTTGAATTATATGACTGACATTTACATTAGATACCACTACAGGACTGTTTCAAGACCGGTCGATTAACAGACATTATTCCTGAGTAAGATGACGCATCAAATCTGGATTTCCTTCATCGAAATCTGGGTCTGCCTAGTGACAGGGGCGTGGCTTAATAACTCTACCAGACTCCATCCTTGCAATGAGTGGATGAAGGTCAACCAAGACTCAGTCTGGATGCTACCTCCATCCTATGAGAATAGGCATCTCATGTAAGAAGCAATGCCCTTTCAGAGCACTTTGGAAATTCTCTCTCTGGTTTGTCTTGCTGGCGAAGATTAGAAGGCACCAGGAAATCATCTCTTGAAAAGGAAGGCAAATATCTAGAGAAATACAGAAGCTCTTAGGTACGAGTTGGCAGAATCAGAAAACAATCTGACTTTTTCAAAGACCTATTTGAAGGTTCCGTCATGCTTCATTGTAACTTGATGAAAGCTATTGTTTTGTGACGTTTGCGAGGTAAACTTTAGATCCCCATGAATACTCTTTCGAACTAAGCAGTTGGTTTAATATAGCATTTATCAGAAATAATGACTCATTATTGGTTGATATATGGGTAGTCTTTGAGTGGTGTAGTGGCCTAGTGTTGTGGCCCTTTCAGCGGCCAGCGGAGCTGACAGCAGATTTGAAGAATGAGGAGGTTGGGGAGGAACATGGGCCAATCTTGGAGTCTTGGGAAGGCTCTGTGTTGGCAGCAGAGAGGAGGCCAGAGCCATGTGCCAGTTATCAGCTGCCTTCAGTTTCAGACATCAGTGAGACAGATGAACAGCTGGAGACAGTTCCCAGTGTGCACATGTGCAGAGTAGCCAAATAAAGGGAACAGCTAAAGAACAGGAGTCGACTTGGGAGTAAGGCCACAAATAGACGATGAATGATCCCTCCCAGAGGAAATAAAAGAGGAGCAAAAAGGGAATGGAGTTTGCAGGAAACAATTAGTTTGATTAATTGGCTCATGACCCTCTGAGACTCCTTGCTAAGTTTTGCTAATATTGGCCTGGCAGCTCTCTACGCCAGATAAGATCAGTGACTGTAAATCCTCCTTGGAAAGACTTTGCTGTATGTGAATAAGAAGAATTCATAGTAAATTATTAAAAGGGGTTTTTGTTGGGACCAGGAGTTTGCTTCATGCTCTTGGGAAACCTAGGTCAGAACATCTAGAAGTGAAGCGCTCACCTCACAATCAGGAGATTGTGAGTTCAATCCTAGGTAGTGGCAAATATTTCTCTCTCTGGGCACAATGAGAAACTATCTGCAGCAAACTTCACATTGGTGACAGGAAGGGACATTAAACTCTCAGCTCCATTCAGTTGCTCCAACTCCATCCCCATGCAGGGGATTACGGAGTCATTAAAAGACAAAAAATAATAATTCGGGTAATATTTGCTTTATAATGAAGCCTATCTGTTAATACTGTAAGTTGGTGATATTCCTAAAAGCTGATTGCTACTTTACTGCTCTGATTTTATAACCTTTTATTTTGACAATCATTAAATAACCACTGTGATAATAAAGTGAACTCATTTGCTGTAAGCTTGGTTTTCCTTAAGTAAATGCCAGTTTTGGGCAAAAATATTATAAAATGTGTTCATATTTCAATGGGACACTGTGAATAGATGTAAATGTGAGGCAGTTGCTGAGCATCTGAAATTAGTCAATTGCTGTGGTGGAGAAAGAACTATTGGAACTTTGGAACTTTGAAATTTAAGTTCTGGAGGAGTCTTTATACAACTAGTCATAACTTAAATTCTGTCTGTAAACACCTAAGAAAAAAGTAGACAGTGCTATAGAGCAACTGCAAATCCCCTAAAATACATTGCTGAACAAAGCTTGACAGCAGAACAAATCCTATTACTACATTTACAGCAAAGTCTTCCAAACATAAAACCTTCAAAATCTAAGTATTTAAATAATTACATGGGGAAAAAAAACAAAAACAAAATATATCCTAACAATTTTACTGGGCAATCCCAATGCAGATTAATAAAATACCTAGTAAATAAATAAAAATGGATGCTAGCATGCAAATTAGATAAAGTGCTAAAATAAGATAGGAGAAAATAAGTGCTGGGTGAGTAGGACTCAAATAGAAAAAAAAGTATTTGAAAATAGAAGCTTACCTAGAATGAAGAACTCTGGCTGGCAGGCTTGAATGTTGTTTGATGTCTCAGGCTTTTGATTAGTTTAGTCTGTTGGGAATTATCAAACAATGGGAGCAAGTTTTCCTTGAGAAAAATTGGCTTTAGGCAGCATGGGAGAATAGGAACAGAAGCTTTAAAAATTAGGATAAAGTGCTGAAAAGAATCCTTAAGGGAATGTGGAAACAAAGAGATCTTGAAAACAGTGTATACTTTTGTCTTCTGCTGCTAAATGCTGGTGGCAGAGGGGAAAAAAATAAGAGTCAAAGGAGAAGAAAAATATATGCAGTCACAATAATTAAAGAGTATATGGTGAAAGTGTGAGAGATAGAAATTCTCCCTAGAGGTAGAAGGGGAGGTCCAAAATTTACCTAAGAGTTCTACATAGCTAGAAAATAGAAATGATTTGGATCTTGATTTTGTAAAAAATAATTAATTTGTGAGTTCTCTTTTTTTATCCTTCCTTGGTTGAAATGTCTTCACTGCAATGTATTGTACTGTACAGCAGGGTCAATACCAGTTTGTGACCTTTTGGGAATCGGGCCACGCAAGAGGAAGGTAAGCTCATGAGCCCACAACCTCTATTTGTGCAAGTGGCAGGCATGTACACAAAACAATCCCCTCTATTTTCCCCACCTTACCCAAACCCTGTCGGTCCACAGAGATGGAAAGGTTGGGGACTGCTGCAGTATAGTATTGTATCATAAGGTAAAGGTTCATCTTGCACATATATGCTAGTCATTCCTGACTCTAGGGAGTCTGTTTCAAAGCTGAAAAGCCAGTGCTGTTCGAAGACGCCTCCATGGTCATGTGGCCGGCATGACTAAATGTCGAAGGTGCACAGAACGTTGTTACCTTTCCACCAAAGGTAGTTCCTATTTTTCTACTTGCATTTTTACATGCTTTCAAACTGCTAGGTTGGAAGAAACTAGGACAAGTAACGGGAGCTCACTCGGTTACACAGCATTAGGGATTTGAACCGCTGAGCTGCCGATTTTTCTGATCAACAAGCTCAGTGTCTTAGCCACAGAACCACAAATTTCTTCTCAATTTTATCCCAATAGTCCTTTCAAGATCAGGGGCTTTTTGGAGCAGAAAGAAGATTACAGTTGTGTCTGGAAAAAAACAGGTATCTCTCTATCTCTCTATCTATCTATCTATCTATCTATCTATCTATCTATCTATCTATCTATCTATCTATGTCTGTGTGTGTGTGTGTGTGTGTGTTAGAGAGAGGGAGAGGAGGGAGGGAGGGAGGGAGGGAGGGAGGGAGAGAGAGAGAGAGAGAGAGAGAGAGAGAGAGAGAGAGAGAGAGAGAGAGAGAGAGAGAGAGAGAGAGAGAGAACAAATACTGTCACTTTAAATCAGAACTGAGATGTTTTGTTACCAGATTAGATATCTTCAGTGCTATATTGTCAGTCACTTTATATTGTCTATCTACATATTCTCTTGGTAAAATACAGGAATGGTTTACATTTACACATGATATAAAATTATGGTTTTGCCATTGTCAGTAAAGTGATCATCTGCCTTAGTATCTTATATAGCTGTTGTGCTGCTATATAGATATCTTTCTGTTTTAGCTTGGCAGCTGGATAACTTTTATTTGGGTGACCCTTTTGAGACTATGTAGCCTTGTTATTGAAGGACCACATAAGTAATAAAATAGTTTGGTCAAACAAGTTTCAAAAAGACTTTAATGCATAATGCTTGAGAATAAAAATACAAATAGCTTACTATGGGATAGTAACTATGAATTCAAAGCCAATGTATAGAGAGGAGGAAATCAGCCCTTGTTGACATTGACAGTTACTCAAGGTTTGCTGACTAAACAAATTAAAGGGGCAAATGCTAATTTGCTGCAAACACAGATTCAGGCAAGCTATGTCATTAAGGGATCATACTGTCCTCTTAGATATAAATAGGAACTTCGTATTCTGCCTCTGTACATAATTTCTATGGTACTCTAACTATAGTACTCTAACTCTGGTACCCTAACTGTGGTACTCAAAGGTGTGTGTGTTTGTGTTTGTGTGCATGAACACACACACACACACACACACACACACACACACACACACATTATTAATGAAGTGTCAAAGATAAAGTTAGCCGGGTTTGATTTAATTGGTAAATTAAATCCTTTATTTTTTGTTCTTTCAGATAGAAGATGTAATACATTTGTTTTGGCTTCTCTAGAAGTGGCAGGATAAAGGATGTATACAAAAGTAATGAGCTGGACAGCCTCACTCCATTACTTTCAGTGTGAATTATTCTGCTGTATCTATCACATTGCCTCATGTCCAAAAAGGAAAGAAGAAAAGTAAAGAAAAAATATTTTCTCATGAGAGGAAACATAAACTTCAACACTCTGAACCAAATAACGGGTGTTCAGCTTGTCATGCTGATCTTGAGACACAATCTTAGACACAAGTCTAAATTATGCCATCATTTCCAAATATTTTCTGTTTTCACTTGTGCCTTACAACATAGAGGGTGTTAATGTGCTAGTTTGTGCAGGCATGACATATAACTTAGTACTATACATTCTGGGAAGAGAGTTTTAATGAGTTTTTTTAATCCTTATCTCTGCAAATGTCCCACACTTGATTATTCTTCCAGAATCTTACCAGATTTAATTTAGAACACAAAACATAATGTGGTGTTCATATCATGATTTTAGCCTTGTTAATATTCCAAGCTAAAAGCATGAAATGCAGATGTTACCATAAGTGGTTGATTCTTTTTCTCAGCCCTCCATTTCTCTTTAACACAATATGTTGCAACAATACTTACATAGTTTGTGTTTTTAATTCTAAAATTAATAATTCTAAAGTGTTGAATTTAATTTTTTATCAGTACTCTAAATAAGACCTTAAAGATGATTAGCAGCCTTTTCTTAAATATTCTTCCCATTGTCTTGCTGCCTGCTTGGTTCTTGCTATGAAAGGTTAGTTTTTTTTGGGAATATTATCACCATCATTTTAACATATTTAATACTGATCATTCTATTTTGGTAATGTACCATAATAGTTTATCTATCCAAGTAAATTTATGTCTGTTTGTGTTTTTTAGTTTCTCTTGAATACAACATTCTAGATAAGCTACATTTTAAAAAGTATTTGGTAGATGAAACTGAAAAAAAATGGAAAGATGGCATAGGCTTTTTCATTCTACAATATTGCATGCACATCATTGTCTGCATGCATTGTCTGCATGCATTTCCATTTTCTTCTCCCTTCTTTGAAAGCTCTCCAAAGCTTCTTCAACTTTTCATCTTTCTGCCTTATTTCCCTTTATATTGCTTTTGTGCATCATTATATCCCTTCAAAGTTTTCTTAGTGGTTTACAGTGCACTTTTCAGCATAACCAAGAATAAGTACCATTTAAGACTTTAAAGTCATCCCAGGGGGAGGGGGGTGTTAGTCATAGAAAGTAACAGAGCCCACAGGTATTGTTTAAAAGGCAATTGTGTTCCATGCTGCCTACAGATTCAGAGAACATGTCCAATACAGTCTGATAGAAATGATGCTATTATTCTCATTTCAAAATTGCACAGAGGGAAAATGCACAGAGTTAATTTTGTAAACTATAGATGTTTCTCCTTCGAGGCAAACCAAGAAAGCTGATTTCATCAGCATGATAAAAGTAAGCAGCACAAGGTTCCAAAAATTAATATAATCAAAGTACTTTGCTCTTGGTGAACATAGTATCTATTTTAAAGCGTGGCACTAGAAAATAACAGGTGGGGGGGCATATTGTGTGACTGCTTTTTAAGGCATATTCATGTCTCATTCTCCCACCTAAGCAGGATGAAAGTGATCTGCAATGATTGGAATTTCTTAAAACACAAGAAATTCCAGAGATCATCCTCTGTCAGTTCCCTTTGGTTAGCAGCAAATGATCGGTGTACTACCCCCAACCAACACCAAGCCTGGAATAAAACAGAAACAAAAATTGCACAATTCCATTCTATTAAAGAAAAGAATGAAATGGTTGATGTTTTCATCTGCATACATGTTTCAATGTAACGGTAAAGTAGCAGCATGCTAAAACTGGAATGTAATTTTTAGAATAAATAAATAAATAAACATACTCCTTCAGAATTATTTCCAGCCCATCCAAAGTTAAAGATAAAACTGTTCTGGAATCAGAGAACTTCAGAAATCTTGTTGGGATTTGTACTATGCTAGTTTCATTCTATTCAGTCCTGCAAAATGTCTAGATTCCAGGTCAGCATTTTCATATATGCAACAGTGTTAACCAAGTAAACACCAAAGCAACTCTATTAGGGAAGAAAAAGATCCCTTTAAGAATGAAGTCATCTCCCATGACTACATAAACATATTGGTATTTTTAGCAATGATATAAAAGAGGTTGGTAATTGCCTTTCTATTGGCCTCCAGCTCAAATACTAGCCATATCTGAACTAGCAGCTTTATAAGATCAGCTAGTACCACAACTACTCGCTGCAATGTGTATAATTAATAGATGAAATAAGTTTGGGACACAACATCTTCATCTTTTAATTATATTTAATTATTTATGGTAGGCAGGGCAATGACAGCATCATTTATTTATGATCATGTGGGATTTTTTTTAAAAACAATTAAACACGATTTGTTTGTGTAGGAAGGTTTTATTTATGGGGGGGGGAGACGGAACTACTAAGCCTATGCAAAGCTTAATACAATTATTATTTTTGTCTGAGAAATGGTAGGAAATTATTTTACTGATTTTGGACACTTTGCCACCCAAATTTGGTAATTTCATGGCATCATACCAAATGGGCTTGAAGGGCTACCTGCAGCCCAATCATAAGGGACAACGTGTAAATAAACAAGAATGATTTTTTCCATAACAACATCCCACATCTCCATAAATCAATTACAGATTTCCTGTTTAAATAACCTGTCATTTAGCAGAATATCTGCCACCAAGCTGAAACTTCAACAAAAGACTATAATTACTAATATGTAAATTTAGCATCCTCATCACATAGGAGTAGCCAGGTTGTGGATGTGATTTCTGAACTTTTGTCATAGCTCATGAGGAGTGAGCTAATTATGGAACAATCGAGGTGACAGAGGAGAAAGATCGGCAAAGTAGGGCAAAGTAAAGAGGCTTTGCCTCTTGCATTTCCTCTTTTTCATCAAAATAACAATAAAGGAGAAAAAGGCAATTGCTCAAAAGAGACGGCTACAAGCATTGTACTTAAAAGATTGGGTTTTACTTAGGGTAAGGAAATCATATAAATATTGCTGACCATAAAATAATGAATCAGATGCCTTCTCTCTGTAAATTTTTAATAGAAAATTCTGTACACCAAATGATATGATTCTGAAAATCTTTACTCATTCTCATAAATTAAACAAAGTGAATGCATGATGCTTAGGAAAGCTTGTTGTGAAACAAATGGATGGAAAGGTAACATTTTGGCTCCTCTCAGTTCAAGGTTCTATTTCAGGTTATTATGCAGAGTCTGAGAACTAAAACAATATATACAAACACCTGCTCCCTTGGAAACTCTATGGAATTGCCTCAGGTGTGTGTGTGTGTGTGTGTGTGTGTGTGCGCGCGCACATGTGCATATGCATGCATATGCATGCCCCTTTGAAGTACCAGTTAATTCCTGGTAACTACCTAGACTAGTCCCTGCAGTTTTTTTGGCAAGATTTCAGAAGTGGTTTGCCATTGGCTCCTTCCTCAGGCTGACTGACAATGACCGGTCCAAGCTCCCAGCTGGCTTTGTGCCTTAGGTGGGACCATGAACTCATGGTCTCCATGATAAAAGTATGGAATCATTCCATTTCATAGTCAATACTTTGCTACTATAGAAAGCTATTGCACACAAAGTTGAATTCTAACAGGATTATTATATAATGTCTTAAAAAGTTTAAACAAAATGGATTAATTTGACATTGCCATTTATAATAGTAGCATTTACCTATGTAATTTTCTTATAACCCCACAATACAATCTTAAAAGATTGCAATTTACATAATAAAATTTGGGTTGAGTATAATACAATTTATGGGAAATTTCCTCTATTTCAAAAAGAATCTGTGCTCTTGGATATGTGTTTTATATACCATTGAAGTTTTCTTTGCTTTTAAATGAAAATGTATATCTTCTTCAAATATTATTAAGAATTTAACTGATAATATCCAGTAAGCTTAGAAATGATTGATTGGTGCTAAATTGTAATGTGTACCAATCCTTTTGCAAAAATATATTCAGCACTAAGAGTTTCTATTCATTATCTAGTGTTACAAAAAAATTCCCTTGCCACTTCTCAAATTGAACATTTTATCTCCACATGTATAAAAAGTATGTCTCATGTAGAGGAAAGGTGAAGGGATTAAGATACAAACATTTCTTTTTTCATTTTTTAAAAAAGTTCTAAAGTAAATTTCAGCTATCACTTTGTGGCAATAAATGTTAATTTTGAATGTAAGGAGGGAATATAGAACTTTAACCAGTGGTGGGCTTCAAATTTTTTAACAACCAGTTCTCTGCCCTAATGACAGGCTGGGTGGGGCTGGGTACTCATGTGACTGGGTTGGCGTAGCCAACTCAACATCACTCATCTGTCCCTACCCCTCTCAGCCACTCCTTGCCACTGGAGAGCACTTTATTGGGGACAGACAGCTAGCCCTGGCTGGTTTTCTAACAGTCAGGCAGATATGCAGCCAGTCTAGCTTCAGACCTTTATTCACGCATTAGGCTAAGCTCAAAAAAAGTTGGAAAACCAGCCATTTTGACTTAAAGGGCTGCACCACACCACAATCTGACCCTTTGGGGATCACACATTATCAGGCCTGTATCCTAGATGCCCTCCACCCCACCTTTCATGTAAACAAATTAAAACTGATTTTGCATTCTGGACACTGCCAAGCTCTCTCAGACTCAGCTCCACCAGATGTTGCAACGCAGGCCGAATGCAGACTCTGGAACCCTGCCATTCCTGGTGGGAGAAGAAGAGATGGCAAGAGGAGCTCCATCTTGCTCCATGCCCCCCAATGAAAGACAGCAGCAACCTGGCCGCTTTCCCTCTCCTCTCTGTATGGTAGGCTGCATGGAAGGCAAGTAAGCAGGCTAGGCCACTGGGAGAGGAGTGAAGGAAGGCTTAACAGTGGGAGAGAGCTGGGCTGCATGGGAACCAAAGAGCAGCAGCAACAGTTATGCCTCAGGCAAGACTCTAGGCACCAATCAAAGCAGGCAAGGCAAAATAAGGAGTGATTGGGCAAGGCAGGCAGGATGGGCAGGGCCAGCCAGTGGCAGCATTTGCCAGTTTGCCGAACTGCACAGTATCTTAACTACTGATATGCCCAAACTGAGGCAAACAGGCAGCAATCCACCTTTGATTTTAACTGATAGAAGTCCAGTATTAATTCAAATTGTACTCATTGATATTATTTAAATTTCTACTTATATGAATTATTTATCTTCTGTGAAAATGATAATAGATTCAACTTTTGAATGTTTTAAATAAGCATATTTCAATATATTTTAATTTCTATTTATAACTCAATATATTGGGGGTTGAAATATATCAGAAATATTTCTTGAACATCCTAAAACATTCTTTCCTGAAAACATCCTTTCTAAAACATCCCTATAGTATTTGATTCTATTTTCAAAACAATATGAATTATTGTTTGTAGACATCATTTTATGAGAAGTTAAAACATCATATTTTTAAAACATATGCTAAGAGCATTTAAAAATATTCTCTTTCTTCTGATAAGATTTTCCATATTTAATGCGTGTTAATGCAGTTATTTTGGTGAAATGGTGAAAAATCACATAGCTATTCTTAAGATAACAGACTTGTGGTTGACTTTAGTTGATGTTATATTTGGAATATCCCCAGATTTCCTGGTTGGTCAATTAATGTGTACAACATAAAAACACATTATTTTCTTAAGGAGAAGATTAATTTTATATCACAAAGATAAAGCCTACTAGATGTAGAAACAAGAACTGAATATATACTATAGAAAAATGTTTTTTTTCTATAAGACTTTTCATAATTTGGCTGCTTTATGTAAGTTTCATGCTATTCTTTCAATAAGTTCTTGACATTATTGCATTTGATAATATTGACAGCATATACATTTAATAAATAAATATTATTCTTGCGTACTGTATATTTTATTCTCATAGTTTCCAGAGTCTTACATGAAATAAATGCATTGTGTTTCCTTGGAAATCTAATTGTACCACTAAAAAAGAAATCATTCCCCCCTTTATTTTTCTTTTCTTTCTTTTTCCAAAAGCCAGCTTCTTCCTTGTATGTTTCAGACTAGAGATGTTGAACATCATGTCAAAAACTTGCCAGTTTAAATTTCCCTATTTTGTTTTAACTCTATTGTCAAGTTTAACATCTTCAAAGCAATGGTGTTTATATTTAAAGTAAACCATCCTTAATTCAATGGGGCTCACTTTCAGATAAGTGGAATACAATTAAAGCCTAATAAGCTATGTTACCTTTTGTGCAGCTCTGTATTTTTCAATATGGCAGAAGATAGTGAACAATTGAATGTGCAAACATGTTTTTTAAATATGAAATAGCTCAACAGCTTCTGGCATCGAAATATCTGTTAAAACCTCTGTGGCTTTGAAAAAATACAGTTGATAGTAATGCACGTGAACATAAATGCTTTGGAAGCACCTATCAAAATGTAGGTATGCAAGCTAACATATTGTTTTCATAAAGAGTCAAACTGCACAATAGTAATGAGTTGGTTGTCAGATCCAAAACCAGAGACCAGACAGCAAAATCCAGTCAAGTCCAATCTTTTATTTGCTTACACCTAAAACTAAAGCTATAATTTTCTAATGCACTAGATATATTGTCCAAATGCATATTGCATCATATTAGTCCAGTCCAGATTACTAGGTGGTGAATTGAGCTAAGAGGCGATGGTTATGAAAAACATTTTCACTTCTTAAATAGTATTTCCTTTCATCAATTTCCTAGGATGTTAGATTCAAAAAATTAGGAGAAAAGTATTATCACCTTCTAACAATGAGGCCAATTAGAGAGCTGTTGTTACCATCTATTGGATACTTTTACTTCTGATAAACTGGTCACAGTGAAAAAGAAGCAGTACTTTTTGAATGATACAATTAACAGATCAGCAGAGAACAGCCATAAATAGAGAAGGAAGAAAAGATGATGACAATAATTTCAGAAGGGAATTTGCAGTTTGCTAATATAAAGTATTTAGTTACATCTCATTTTTTCAGGCAAAACATTTTTCAAACATCACAGATCATATTCCCAAATATGTTCTCCCTGAATAACAGGGAGTTACAGTAACTGAAATTTTTGTGGAGCATGCTCTCTAACACATGGAATGCATAAATTCCTGCAGTGGTCTATATCAGTGTTTTTCAACCTTTTTTGTGCAAAGGCACACTTTTTTCATGAAAAAAATCACGAGGCACACCACCATTAGAAAATGTTAAAAAAATTTAACTCTGTGCCTATATTGACTATATATAAAGTAATTCTCCCACGGCACACCTTACACTATGTCACGGCACACTAGTGTGCCACGGCACAGTGGTTGAAAAACACTGGTCTATATTGCCTCCTGTCCTGCATCTGAAAGCACAGTTTTAAAAAGAAAGTTTTTCCAGCACCAACAATTATATTGTTTTAATTAGAAAGATAATAACTGAGAAGAACATTCACAGCTGCAAACATTGTAATACACTGACAAAACATTCCCTCTCCCCAAAATAAGACAACATTAATTATTACACCATAGGTTACATAGCTGCTTAGGCCATCTCTGCCAGCAGCTTTTAATGCATTCTTCTTCTGCTTTTTATTAAAAAGTCACCTGAGACTAACCCTAACCTGATTTTATCATTGTCAAGTGCCTTACACTCTTCAGTACTGCAATATTGTCTCAATACTTCTTGATACAAACTAAACATTGTTCTTTGTCAGCCTTGGTCCACAATCTATGACAAGTAGTAGGATTACATAGCAAATCAAGCCATGCAAAGGAGCCACTGAGGCTACTATGTGTACACACTCACACCTGCATTCATGTTTCTAACAGGCTAGTTGGGAAATTCTGGAAGTTGAAATCCACATATCTTAAAGTTACTAAGATTGAGAAGCCCTATTCCAGGGGATTTCCTTTGGTGCTATAGATTTTGTTCAAAGGCAGATGTGTCCCATCAACCTCCAACAGTAAGAAAGGAGGAAATGAAATCACTCTGTATTTGTCATTGATCTCTTACTTTAAAAAACCATTAATTAAAAAAAAGCTGAAAAAAGCATGAATATGTTATAACTGAAAGAGTTGCAGTCAGGTTCTAGCACTGGAAAATCCTCCAAGAAGTTCATGAAAGATCATTATTTTCCACTTCTCACTCTATTGAAAATAACAAGTATTACTCAAACTTTATTTTTCCCCATATAATATTTTGTATTGGTTTTGAAAGGAAAAAATGAAAAAGAGTGTTTCATTTGTTAATGGTTAGCTTTCTGACACTTCAATTATATAACTGTGACTTACTGGATCTCTACAAAAATATGACATGATGAACATTTCATTAAGCTATTACAATGGGATATTACCAGAGTCCTATTCACTAAAACTATACGTTATTAAATAGACATATGTGTTTTAGAAATCAAAAAATAAAGCTATAATTAAAAACCAATCAGTGCAATTTATTAAGTAAAATTCAAGGCTAATAGTGGACAAAATAATCAAATAATTAATAGCTAACACTTCATAAAAAATTTAGTACAGAGAATATTTGAGACTAATGGCATACAAAGCAATCAAATAAAAAATAATTAAAAGTCAATTGAAATTTAGACATTATTTAGTGAGAAGTTATTCAAAGAGGACTTCATTCAATTCAGCAAGAGCAGGAGTTCAGCGAAAAGCAGTGTTATAGGAGAATGCAGAAAGAGGAAAAAAATAAATAAAACCTCATGCCGCAATAAAGAAAGCCAGAAGTTCTAAGACTTCTTGTTATATCAAAGAGAGAGAAAAATATATAAGAAGTAATATTTATATATACACATAAACACATGTGTTTAACGGAAATACTTTCTGCATAGACACAATTGTTCTTGGAAAGAAAGAATGAAACAGAAAACCTGAAAGATCATTTTTCCAAGAGCTGGGGACTCAGGCTAGTTCAAAGTTGAACTAGTCTATGAACTAGCACACTATTCCCAATTTTGGTCCCTATTGATTCAGTAGATTCTTCCAGGCTGTGAAGTCTGGAGAGAGAATATTATTAAAAAAAGACATGGTAGAAAAAGATTTGTGACTCCAGCAGCATCCTTTTATATATACATGGATAGTGCACACATACAGAAAAGAGGTGGTACATGCACCCCTTGCTGCTTCTGCTATCTTGTTTTTTTCCTTAAATCCCCACCACCATCACCCCAGAAGGCAGAATATGGAAGTCCAACTTTATGACTCGAGACAGGGTATTCACTTCAAAAGGCTAACAAGTGGAAGGAAAATGTCTCAAGGCTGGCTGAATCCTTGAATAACTCCAGCTATTGATAGAGAACAATTTTTAAGCACTTCTTCGTTTCCTTTAAAAGAACATTCCTTTTATAGAACATTTCTATTTTGAGGCAAAAATATTGGGTAGACCCACTTGGGGAAATAGGATCTAAAGAACAAAATGGTTCAGGTCTAACCATTGTTGTTTTATAGGCTTTGGGATAATTATAATTGTTCTATAATAGATAAAATGGATATCCTTCAGCTGTATGGGATATCTAAAAAGCTACTTGCAGGACCTCTTTTTTTGGCTGACTTTTACTGGTTTCAGCATTTTTGCTTTTTTTTCCAGGTTTCGGGCAAAAAAGAGCTCACTCAGAATTATGGGTTTTACTTACAACTCCAGTGTTCAACTAAGGACCACTACAAAAATGTAAAATTGGGCCTGGCCATGTGTATGCCTCAACTTACATCCATTCCATAACAAATTTGAAAAATGCTCTTGTAAGTTGAGGACTACTTTTAGAAACAATTTGTGGATTGCTATATAAAAATTAAAAATAAACATATTTTAATTTTAAAAGACTAATGAAAGGTAAGGAAACTATCATCAGGTCAGATGAGTGGATTAAATTAGAGCTTTTCCTGACCCAACCAAAATGGCAACCTGATTGGTAGCCCTATTAAAGGTTTTTAGGTTATTTCTTGGAGATCATTCAATTCATTTAAAAGGGTAAATGAGTCATTGAAGAGCAAATACTTGTGGTTTTGATTGGGGAAAGTAATGGCTCCTGAAGAGCACATAGTGAGGATATTTCTTTATGCAGACCCTTTTGCTATTTCTGCCATTAATATATATTATACATATACAGTAAACTGGAAGAATTGAGTCAGTTCTTATGTCTAATTTAGCATTGAATAATTATTTTGGGATGGTTTTAATATTTTATTTCTTATTATTACTAGACTCGCAGTGCAGAACACTCTGTAGAAGGTACCCTGCTTTTGTTCAGATTATGGTCTTGAGTCATTTTGACATGCCTGCCTGTCAAAATGCCTTCCCATCAAAGTGAAGTGAGAAAAATCTGTAGTTTCACTTTGTTAAAAGAACATAAACAGAAAAGATATCAGAAGAAATGGAAAAGCCGTACCATTAAAGCACAAATATACATAATGGAGATATTTTTTGTGTATTTGACTCCTTTTATTTTTATAACTTTAAAAGCTTTTTAATGATGTACTTTCAGATAAAATAAATAATGAGTATTGTGTAATACATAACATGTGTATTTTCTGGAGACTTTGATGGAATTTTTGCTGCTGCCAATCCCAGATGTAAAACTTTTCAAAAGGCCAAAGAGAGCTTAAACCTGCTCCTGTGTTGCTGCTGTTAGTTTTGCAAGAGTAAACTTGTTCTTTAAACCTTTCCACAGCCTGAACCTTTTTTTTACAGAGTTACTGCCATGAAAGCTATGGATTGTTAAATTTTGTCCAGATTATATTATATTAAAAACATTCCGGGATTGGGCGGCCTATAAATTTAACAAATAAATAAAAGATTGATTTTTCAAGAAACATTGTAAAGTTTTATTCTAAAATGTAATAATCCTTGAATTTATACATCAAACCTACATTTATAGGTTTTAATCCTACAGTTCATATATGTCATTCTGTACTTATGTAAAACTAATTACCACTGAACGAATTCTTTGAAATGTTCATCTTCATTCCAAAGGAAAAACTGTAGACTAGCTTCTACTCATGCACTTCAAAAATAGGTGTCCAAATTACTATATTTGGAATATTTGGCTGGGGGGTCAAATTTTATACCCCTCAGACAGGGTTCGCAACTTGGGAGTCCTCCTGGACCCACAGCTGACTTTCGACCACCACCTGACGGCTGTGACCAGGGGGGCATTTGCCCAGGTTCGCCTGGTGCGCCAGTTGCGACCCTACCTGAACCGGGAGGCTCTCACAACAGTCACTCGGGCCCTTGTGACCTCTAGGCTGGAATACTGCAATGTGCTCTACATGGGGCTGCCCTTGAAGAGCATCCGGCGACTTCAGCTAGTACAGAATGCGGCCGCACGAGTGATCGTGGGCGCACCTCGGTTCGCCCACATAACACCCATCCTCCGTGAGCTGCGCTGGCTACCTGTTGATCTCCGGGTGCGCTTCAAGGTCTTACTTACCACCCACAAAGCCCTTCGTGGCAGTGGATCTGCGTACTTGAGAGACCACCTCCTGCCAATTACCTCCCTGCGACCTATTCGATCGCACAGATTAGGCCTCCTCCGAGTTCCATCTGCCAGTCAGTGCCGACTGGCAACTACGCGGAGGAGAGCCTTTTCAGTAGTAGCTCCGACCCTCTGGAATGAGCTCCCCGTGGAGATTTGTACCCTCACCACCCTCCAGACCTTCCGCACAGCCCTCAAGACCTGGCTATCCCATCAGGCCTGGGGATAAAGATCGTAACCTGCCCCCACCCGAATGATGAATGTTGTGTTTTATTCTTACTTGCACTGTTTTATGTTTATTGTTTTATTGTCTTGTACCCCCCCCTTCCCTATAAATTGTAAGCCGCCCTGAGTCCCCTCAGGGAAAAGGGCGGCCTATAAATAATAAACTAAACTAAACTAAACTATATATGTCAATTATTTAATCTGAATGCAAAGGTCAACATTGCTATCAAGTTTTGCTTCAAGATTGTTAACAACTATAAAATAATCATTTAACTATTGCCTTTTAGGCAATTTCAGTGTTTGTAATACTGTTATGGCTTCCCACAACTGATTTCCGAATGTTTCAGTTGTGATTATTTGAGCTGGAGGCCTCTCTTTTTTTAAACAAGTTGTTGCTGACCACATTAGAACATCTTTATGATGTTTATTTATACAACTTCTTTAAAAACTTATTGGATTTCCAATTGCAGTATTTAGATCATTGTCATTTATATGAACTAGAAAAAATATATCTTTTTAATATTCCATAAAATCTACATCTTCTACATCATGACTTTGCTTTATTTTTATATTAATTCCCTTTTTTTCAGATCTCAATCTCAGGTTCTTAGCTCTATTGGCTCCAAAAATTCTTTACATAGCTATATTACAACTTATGATCTGTGTCAGAGGAAACTATACCAGGATGCTATTATTATGCTGCAAATGGATTAATGTTGGTTTACTAATGATGGAATAGGGTGGTGAGAAGAAATGAAAATAATGTTTGATGATCCTTCTTCAGATTTCAGTCTCCAGGACACATTGTGATCAATAACCAACAGGTCTCTGACAAGCAGGATTTTTTTTTTTGAAGATTGCTATTAGCCTCTGTCAAAAACAGATCAGGGTGGAATTTTTTGGAAGAAGGGGTATCTTAAAGGTAAGTAGGATCTTTAATATTATTTTGAGTATAAATATGCATGCATAGAATTAGAAGAGATAATATTGACAAAATAAAATGTATTTTTGGTCTAGCATTCCCTATAGCATTACTTAAATCCTAAGAAAAATATTAACACTTTCAGGTTTTTAAACTTAAAATATTTGAACTTGCAATTAAAAAAATGTAATAGGTTATATAATTTGGCAATATTTCAAATAGATTGACCCTAGGCTGAAACCCAAAGGAAAAGTGCAGATTTGCCACTGCTTTCATAGATAGTATAACTTTTGAACATGCAATTATGCTATGTCTCAACATGCAACTACTTACCAAATATTGTGAAAAAGGTAAACCTAATTGTCAAAATAAGAACTAATTTCAATTATTCCAAGATGTGTAGGTATAACCTTGAAATTTAACTGAATCATAAGCATTCAGTTTGTGTATATACAATAGTCATAGAATAAATTATGAACTGGAAGGAATTTAGTCCAAATTGCTGCATAATGCAGGAATCTATTGAATCATCCTGACAAGCAGTCTACCTCCATTTGACCATTTCCAAAGACAGACAGTTCATTGCTGTTCTAGACACTGTTCTTCTTCTTAATAGCCTTTAGAATAAGAAAATGCTTTCTAATAGTCAACTTAATCTCCTTTCTTTATCTTTTATTCTTTATCTTTTACCTTCGGTTTAATGAATAAACAGGTTCACTCTCTTGAACATAACCTCTTAGACCAGTGATGGGCAACCTTTTTGGCGTGGTGTGTCAAAAATTGGCAAAAAATCGAGCATAACTCGCGTTGTGTGTCACTTCGACAAAAACATAATTTTGCACAATTTATAGCTTAAACTACAAAAATGTATAATTGCAATATATAATTGTATTTAATAAACCAAAAACAAATTATTTAACATACCTGCTTAGTAACTTCTTTGTTCATCAGTCGATTTCGTATGTTGCCATTGATATTATTGAACTTGTTTGGGGTGCCGTGAACCAGGGCTGTGGAGTCGGCTGCTTCCAGCTCCACATCCTCATCAACATGCCGCTCCAGCCCGCCCCTGCTATGAATATTCCTAGTGACGTGAGGGCGAAGAATATGAATATTCATAGCGGGGGCAGGCCGGAGCGGCATGTTGATGAGGACATGGAGCTGGAAGCAGCAGACTCCACAGCCCTGCCGTGAACTGAGATAAGTGAGGGGGAGGGCGAATTCTTTAACTAACCTGCCTATTAGTGACTTTTTTGTTGCTGAATTTCATTGGCTAAATCTAAGTCCATGGTACCCCAATAGTTGCTGCTAATGGCGTTCACAGTTCCCGTTGGCACTCCGCTGTTCCCTGCTGTGGTGCGGTCGTAACCGACAGTCCCAGGAGTAGACTCTCTGTGCCGGCCTGACTGGAGAGAGGCGTGCACTGTTCCCGCGCTCCTCTCCTGCGGGTCCTCCCTCGCCGCGCTGATGACATGTGTGCGCACGGCACGCACGCCTTACCAGCAGCCCCTGCGCTCAGAAAGGGGTGGCGACGATACAGTGAGTGTGGGTGGGGGAGATCACACGTCCCGCCCCCCCCGTTCCTCCAGCACAGATTCTTTCATCCTCGGTGGCCGTGCAGGAGCCGAGGATGAATCGCATGAAATCCTGTGCATGTCACCGCAAATGGCTACGCGTGTCACCCCAAATGGCTACGCGTGTCAGCACTGACATGCGTGTCATAGGTTCGCCATCACTGTCTTAGACCATGTATATATACCCTTTTTGTTTGTCTGGTAAACATTCCATTCTCCTTTACTCATTTTTTATATACTGCATGTTGCTTTCCAGATTTTAAAAAATCCTAATAGCTTTTCTCTGTATTCATTCAACATCTTTTTGTCTTCTTTAAAGTGTAGTTCCCAGAACTGCCCAGAATTCTTCAATAGCAAAGCACTTTTGAACTGTTTTCCCCTGTGATCTGAATACAATGCTTCCATTTTAATTTTATTTTAAAAGATGCTTAAAAATGAAAAAAGATGAAAATAAGAGAAAAAGTAGTGACATTTATGAACTGTAAAGTTTACATAAGGGCCTATAAAACATTAAGCAAAAATGAAAAACATTCCTCTAGTTTACAAGTAATTTCAAATAGAATTAGGAAAGCAACCATGATAACAATAATCAATCAAAATAAGAAATATTTAAGAAGAATTGTTAACTAATCTAAAGTAGCCAACACTTAGCTTTATGACTTAAATCATATGACAGAGCTGATGTTTTAAAGATTTTAGATATATTTTTGTGTTTTTAAGAGAAAGCTGAACTTTAGATAAAGATTACTTTTATGAAGAATTAAATAATTAAAGTGTGTAATTAGTATTTTATTAAATTAATATCAGATTTATTTTTAGATATTGTATGGAATAATTTTCATTATTTTGTTATTTGATCATTTTAGCTACTGCATCACATTGCTTATTTATGTTCAACTGTGTCCCTTAGGACAGTTAGATCTTTTCACATGGATTGCCTCCAAGCTAAGAATCTCCAGTTCTAATCAGATGTAGGACATTGCATATTACAATGTAATATCATCCTGTTGGATTTTGCCTAATAGAATGTCTGGATCATTCTGAAGAACAATTTTATCTTTCAAATAACTAGATTTTTCTTAGCCTGCAAATTTATTAAGCATTCCTTTCATTTCATCATCTAGGCTATTTATAATGATATTGAATAGCACTAGGCTGAAAATGGAACCCTAAGGGAATTCAAATCTCTCTTGTCTATGCCAGTTGTTTGTTTTCAAAAATCTGTTTTCCTGTCTTCTTGTCTGAACATTAGTAAAGTAGATGGATTGGAAAAACTACTGAAATTCCTATTTCCTTCACCAGGGCTGTATAGTTCCTTAAGTTCCTTTTAAATAGTCATCCTTTGCAATTCTGTTCTTTCCCATATCTATAGGTAGGAGACAGTGACGTGCGGTGAGGTTTATGGTTGGTGAGGCACTGATGTCTCTCTCTCACTCTCCCTCCCTCTCTCTCTCTCTCTCTCTCTCTCTCTCTCTCACACACACACACACACACACACACACACACACACAGAGGCAGATGTCACACAAGGGCCCTTCAAAGACTAAATGGTTTTTTTTACTGGTGGGGAATTAAAACTCCCCTTTTCCTCAATGGGAAATCATATTCAGACAAAGAAAATTATTAAAAATATCCTTTCCTTTCTGAAGCCTGGCTCTTTCTCTGCACCTATATTAGGAGGGGGGGAATAGGGGAAATGCAAGCGGTGAGGCCAGCCTGCCCCCTTCTTGTCTCCCCCCATTTCCAATGGGACAAGAAGGTGGAGGGCTGGTCTTGCAAATGGGGATCAGCGCACTCACCGCCTCCCCCTCCCCCGGGAGGAGCTCTGCAGCAGGACAGATGAACGGAGGGGGAGATCGCCCCTTCCTCCTTTGCGCCCCCAAACCCCATCTTCCCTGGCCTGCACCCCTGCGCCCAGGCTCCTTTGGGTTCAGGGGTAATACGAATGGGGGGAGTGGGGGATCCCCGGGACGGAGGCCTCCCAGTGCAACAGTCTTCCGCAGCTCCGGAGCAAACCTTCGCCTTCCCCGCCCAGGATTGCAAGGCTGGAGGCCTCGGCAGCAGCCACCTCCACCCCAGCCGGCCAACCCTCGCCCATACCATTAGCAGCAGGACCCGCGCAGTTCCTCTCCTCCCTGGCACCATCCAGTGGGCGTGCGAGCACTGGGTGCGAGCACTGAATGGCCGGCCGGCCCGGAACGCATGCCAGCACTTTAGAGTGCCGGTAGGGCTCATCCGCCATTCAGCGAAACATGTTTCACTGAATGGCAGCCGAGCTCTAAAGTGCCGGCTTGCCTTCCGGGCCAGCTGGCGCAGAAGGTAAGCTGGCACTTTAAAGGCATGCCGGCACTTTAGAGTGCCGGCAGGGCTCGGCGTGCCATAGAGCGAAACATGTCCTGGTTTGTGGCCAGGTGGCACGCTTGCACTTTAAAGTGCATGCCACCCGGCCACAAACCAGGACATGTTTTGCTCTATGGCGCACCGAGGCGGCATGGCTTTAAAAAATAAAAAAATGAAAATAAAAATAGATGTGCCAGCCCACGTGCCAGCAGAGGTGACTAAAAGAAAACCACACACACACACGCACATACACATAATAAAAACAAATTACAATTACTTACATTACAAATAAATTGAATTCCTCCCCCCTGCCCCCTCCCTCTGACCCACATACCTTCCAGCTGCGTCAAAAATGCAAGATTTGGTCTAGCCAGGGCCAGGCAGGCTAGGCTAGTTGCTGCTAGAGTCACCACGTGGATGACTCTGCTTAAATATTTTAAAATAGCCTCTAAACAAAGTGCCCTCTGCAGGAAGAGGCGGGAGAATCACGTGCCTCATTTGCATACATAATTTTTTGCTTTTTAACCGTTGGTTAACTCTTAAAAGGTGAAAAATTCCTTATGCAAAAGAGGCCCATAGTTCTCTAGCCGCCTCCTACTAACTGCACTAAGCAGACTCAGAGTCACTGTGACTTAGAGTCTGAGAGCAACTACCTTGGCCTTTTTAATTATTTTTAAAAAAATTCTTTTTCCTCAGGAGACTGGTGAAGCCCCGCCTCCCCTGCCTCTAATGACTGCACATCACTGGTAGGAGAAGATGGTGATCAGTTGATAAGTGTTCTGCAATTTCTTGAATACCTGGATCAGAAAAATAGTAAATTTCTTATGTTTCTCTACACCTACCTCAGCTACCTCAGTCCAATATCAAGAGAGAATTCTTATTTTTGATGAATCTTGAAGAGTCTTTTATTTGTCTGAGTGACAACTCTTTCAGATATTGAGCGTTCATACAACCTCTGTGCATTCCATTTTCCTTGGTGAGACAAAGAAAAAGAAAACTGTCTTGAAGTTCTTTATAGTGAGCGTAGTCTTTTAGAAATAAGATGACCATGGCTGTAATGTATATGGGAATAACTTTGAGGAACAGAAAGAAATACTTTCAGATTTAGAAGATTCAGCTAATGTAATTTTATAACAGAATACAATAAGTTCATCTAACTTTGCTTCCTATTTGTTCTACCTTGCAAGTCTGGCAATAGCACATATCTAAGAAGACACTACTTCTTAGTCAAATCCATCTTTCAGCCAGAACTATATTTCAGATCCATTCTTTCAACCTAGTTAGATCTATCTTTTAAAATAGTTAAAGGAAGCCTTATTCCTTCTCCTGATCATTTCCCTTGGAAAGCTCCCTTCTTCACTTACTCTAGTGATCAACTCCCAGACGTTTGTTCTCTATCTAAAGAAAATAGCCTGGCACTGCTTGCTAGCCATGGAAGGCAACTTCACACACTAGTTGATTGACTGAACTTGTAAACACTGCTTTTAACTCAGGCTGTGTGCTCAGCAGATAGTCATGGAAATTCAGCTGATGGCTTTGGGCATCATTTTTTTCTGTTCTCATCTCTTCCTCACAGAGTTGTTATCGAAAAACATTATGTACTATACATGCCAAATAAAAACACTTCTATATTATTTACTTATCATTTTATGAAATCATCTTATGGACCCTATGTATTCTTTGTAAATAGAAGAAGCTTTCAAATATAGATAATGCTCAATTTGTGATCATTCATTTCACAATGGTTTGAAATTGTGTCTGTCTTCCAAACAAATCATGTATGATCTAAATTTGCACATGCTTAATATAAAGAACTACACACACACACACACACACAGACTTCCAATTGGGCACTTGGCACTTGGCTCACTTTTTCAACCGGTTGCAGCTTTTTGTGGTCATGTCATCATGATTTGCAACTTTTTTATCTATTTCCAGTCAAAAAGGCAAATTGCAATTCATTTAATAGCCATGTGATTCACTTTGCAACCATGCAATTCATTTAACAACCATATGATTTGCTTAATGGTTGTGAACAATTCAATTTATGGCTATTGTAAAAAATAGTAGTGTAACTTATAATTGGAACTGCTTAAGAAATACAGTACCAATTGTGGTCAAGACCTGAGGGCTACCTGTAGTTTATTAGTCTGCTGACAGATATCAATGTTTCAGTCTCTGAAGTGATTGAGGAAAGAAGCTTTGGAACATTGTCAACTTTTTTTTAGCACATAAATGTCAAGCTAAATGTCACATTAATCATATCTTTTTAAAGGTGTTCTTAATGCTGCTACTTTCAGTTCAGACAAAAAAAAATAACTGTAAAGAACTTGATCAAATATTATGGTCTCAATCTTTTATATCAGTTTTTCTCTAAGTACCTGGGGCCAAAGTTGTAAGAATTAAGCTGTTTCTTTGTATTTAAGTACAATGACAATAAAGATTATACTTATACACCAATATTTCTCAACCTTGGCATTCTAAGATTCACATCAAACTAGGGGTGAAATTCAGCAGGTTCTGACAGGTTCTGGAGAACTGGTAGTGAAAATTTTGAGTTGTTCAGAGAATTAAAAAATACCACCTCTGGCTGGCCTCAGAGTTGGGTGGGGATGGAGATTTTGCAACTTCTCTGTTGTGATTTATAGAAGTCTATAAATGGTATGAAGGATGAAGGAATCCAGCCAATGGTGGTTTCCCAATAAGCCACTATAATAGGCCAATGATAATCTGTAAAAGTGAACAATAATAATGAGAACCCTGACCAGATATGTCAATGGGAGAGGAGCTGTGAAGTGAAAAAAGTTAATATAGCAGTGTGTGTGTGTGTGTGTGTGTGTGTGTGTGTGTGTGTGTGTGTAGTACAAATAAAATACAGGTTAGAAAGATGCAGAAACATGCATCTTTTAATTTTGGGTAGCACCTCACCGATGCCCCCGACCATAAAAAGTGAAAATTTTGACTTACTTGCCATCTTTCCTTTCAAGTGGACTATAGAAAAAATGCTATCCTAGATAAAGAAAAAACCATCCTATTCTAGCTTAGTTTTCCATTTCAGAATGGATAATCTTGCAATGAAACAGTGCTTTATTTAAATAAGCTGAAATAAGAATTTGATATATGATTTTTTTCTGTTTTATTTATACTTCATGCTGTGTAAAATTTGTAGTAAATGTAGTAGTAAATAATTAAAGAAATATAAGCAAGCAAGCAAACATTCTTAGGATTCACTTATGCATAGGCCAGCCTGAGTATTAAATAGGCTTAAAGTGAGGGCTATCACACCAATATCAAAACAACACTTCACTATCTTGCAAACAGGGTTGTATAATTCCCTCTTGCATATAATAATTGGGTTTCCTAGGTAACTGACAATCATCTTCTTTCCTTGACAGACATGATGCCAACAAATGCATGTAATAATTGTTGCTTGCCACAATTCAAACATTAAGCACTCTAATTGATGGCATAATCAATCTTGATGTGAAAAAAAATGCCAGATTAGTGACAGACTGACAACTGTCTTGCTGTTCACAGCCTTTTCTTTCACATCATGTTGACAGTCTTCAGGTTTTTCTGGATTCCTCAAGCATTAAATTGCAATTTATATCCAGGTTTGAACTGAGTTTCAGCATTAAAAAAAAGAACTTTGGAGAAATCCATATGTTCATCCACCAATTGAGAAATTCCCATGATCTCATCAAAATATTGATCATTGCAGTATTTAACCAAGTGTGACTTTGTGATTGTATATAATCCAAACTGGGGAATTACTGTACATGTTTGTTTGCTTATTTATTTACTTAATTTGGAATGTTTATACAATTATCTTTCTTGAAATGATTTCTATTATAAAAGTGCACATCTGTCAAAATATCTTCTGAATGCATTACTATAGTTCATATATTTGGCCAATGGTCTCAGAAAGCAATTTGACAACCTGAGAAAACCTTGAGATCTGAAATGTGTGAGCAGAAGACAAATGTGAATTTACTGCCAGACGGAATGATTTACAGATAGTTCAGCAACATTTTTAATTTCCACTTAGCAGTTCTAGCCACAGGAGCCATACAGCTGGAAGGGTGGGGCTGAGGTAGAAACCCTAGAAATAAACAAGTTGACATCTGAGATCCAGTTAGTTCTGGTAGTCAAAATAAATTCTCATAATTTGCAAATTGTAAATAATTTGCCTACATTAGAAATATGAAAGGCCATCTGCAATTATGATCCTTGCTTCAAAATGATAGATCCAAGTAGACAATCAAGTCCTTATCACATATTAAAATACATCATATACATTGCAGACATATTAAAAAGGGCAGGTTTTAATTAGCCAGTTTCACCCATGTCTGAATCAAGGCACTATTATTTCAGGTCCTGCTTCATGAAATATTGCATCAAATCTTATCTAAAAACTGAATTTGGAACCTTCTAAAACAAAACACCTATCCTGTATTATGAAAATGTCAACAAATTCACATGAAGTTTCTGGTTATTCCTCTAATAATTCTGCTTATGTTACATTTATCTGCATGTATGTATGACAGATGGACTATCTTTATGTATTCATTTTCACTTAACCATAATGTTCAATTTTAATACTGTAATTAATTTACATGGGAAGTGACAAGGTCAGTGTTCAGTGAAGTATAAATATTCACCATCATTACTATCAATTTGAATGATACAGGGTTTTTTCTCCAACTCGTGTAACATAGTGCTTGGTCATGCTAGTAGCATAACTTGTTTGTGATAAACTGAGTATGTAAATTAGGTGTAATATTAGTTGAATCATCAGTTTCCTTTAAATTTGTGATCTAATCTGATCTGCATTTCTCATTTGTCTTGGAAAATCGATCTGATTCAGTTTGATCATTCTGCATTCACAGAAGTCACCTGAATTCTCTGAACTGATTTAGAGGCAGCCAAATCATCTTAATCAATTAGGAGGCGTTCAGCTTGATTCAGTAGTTCAAACTGACTTGTCAGGTTTGATTCAGAAATTCAGCTCAGTTTGGAAATTCAATTGAAACATGTTTGAATTTCTAAATTGAATATTTATGATCACCTATTATTTGTGTACAGTATCTTATTCCATTTATTCCATCTGTATATTTATTCAATTTCCCTTTAGCTCCCAGTGAAAATACGTCTTAAAACTCCTCCAACAGAATGTCTGTAAAGAAAATGAAAAAAAAAAAAAAAACCAGACAATCTTCCGAAACAGATTGGTTTGTGCTTTATTTGATGAGAGGGACAAATCAAAGATATTGTAATAGTGACAACTTACTTTTAGAGCTTGGTCATTGAGCAAGATTTTATTTGGTTGATGCTCATAATAGAAGCCCAAGCCTTGATTTCTTTACTATGATTTTCTCCAGATCATTTAAGGGTGTGGCTGTTAAAAGCAGCAAAGAGGATCCTCATAAAATACATGCATTAGCTCATTGTTCATGAGAGCCAAGGATGATTATAGCCAAGTATTTTCACAAATGTGGTATGGACTGAGATTCTTTAGTTCTCAAATATCATAAAACTCTCCAATCTGACATTGGACATAGACTATACCTAATGAAAAAAGGGAATATGTGCCTATCTTCTGCAAGCAATTTGCTGTTATTGCCCAATATCCTGCATTTAGTAATGCATGTTTTTGTTCAGACAAAACATGGAAGGAATTTGACAGAACATAAAAGGAGGTGTTTATTTCTTTATTTAATACCATAAGGTATCTATTGCTAGACATTTTGAAAGAGTCACTTCAAGAGCTATAATAGGAAATGCCAAGAAATTGCACCATAGAGGAATATGTCTGATCTGTTTATTCATAGGCTTGGACTAAACTGAAAGTTTTTCTTCTCCTTCCGTGCAACTTTTTTTTTAAAAAAAATTGAGCAATGTAGTATTGTTCAGCAAAATACACAGAAACTGAAGCTCTTAAAAAGTTTAAAATGTTCCCTGCCAATACAAAGAAAAAAACTCTCTTCTTAAATGACAGCAGACTGATACATAAATGGGCATGAGATTGTCCTGCTGATGAGCTGTAATGTTACTGCATAACAGAAATGGGTGCATAGAACATGGATGCTTAACGTGCATACAAGAATAATTGCATTTACTTCTATTTAGCAACCATATCTTGGAGGATTGCCCCATTGCTGCTCACTTAATATCTTGCAATGGATTATAACTTACTAAAAATACTTTTGCAGCATGAGGGGAACTAAATTGAATGTCATTTTTTGAAAAGATAACACCCAACGTTCAGTCCCAATTGCTCCAAATCATAAGTAAATCGCCTGTAGGTGGAGAATATTTTTTAAATTATTTTTAAAGCTATCCTCCCTATCAACATCAGTGAGAGAGAATTTCTTAAGGGGGTTCTATGAGTGATAGAATGCAGGACTCCACAGATCCATTGCCTTAGTTCCTCACCCAAACACATTCCAAGAGATCCTATTTCTGACCTTTCAGCCAACGAAACAATAAGTACAATGTAGTTTTCCATCCATCCTTATACTGTGGAAATCCTTGGTAATCACTTCTCTAAAGGATAATTCCTACTAAAAACTACTTCAGCATCTTTTAAATCCTTAGCCATCTTGTAATGGATCATATGATTAGCTTCTAAATAAAGGCCAAATGCATACATTGATAGAACACAAAGAACAAAAAAGTCTTTGATGAACTTGTTATTAAAATTTTGAATATTTTACAGTGATCACAGGGGCATCTGGCGACTGCAGTTAGTCCAGAATGCAGCCGCGCGAGTGATAGTGGGCGCACCGCGGTTCGCCCACATTACACCCATCCTCCGCGAGCTGCACTGGCTACCTGTCGATCTCCGGGTGCGCTTCAGGGTATTGATGACCACCTTTAAAGCACTCCATGGTAGTGGATCTGGGTACTTGAGAGACCGCCTTCTGCCGATTACCTCCCTTCGACCGATTAGATCGCACAGATTGGGCCTCCTCCGGATCCCATCTGCCAGTCAATGCCGACTGGCGACTACACGGAGGAGAGCCTTTTCTGTTGCAGCTCCGACCCTGTGGAACGATCTCCCCGTTGAGATTCATACCCTCACCACCATCCAGACCTTCCGCACGGCCCTTAAGACCTGGCTCTCCCAGCAGGCCTGGGGATAAGTTCTTAAATTACCCGCCCGAGTGTTGACTGTTGAATGCAAGTTGTGTTTTATTATTTATTTTGTTTACTCACTGTTTGTCTTTTATTATTGCACCCCCTTCCCTGTGATTGTAAGCCGCCCTGAGTCCCCCCAGGGAGAAGGGCGGCCTATAAATCTTAATAAATGTCTAAATGTCTAAATGTCTAAAAATTGGTGCTTCTTTTTTTATTTATGCTCTAGGTATTTAATCAGGCTAAGTAACTTTAATGCCTTCTTGGAAATAACAAGAATAACTGTCAAAACAGCTCCAAGCAACTGTGAAGGCTGAATATGATTTTACTAAATATCAATAGACCTGGTTTTGTCTCCAAAAGTAACTTCCAAAATTATGAAAATAGCAATAGCAATAGCAATAGCAGTTCGACATATATACCACTTCATAGGGCTTTCAGCCCTCTCTAAGCGGTTTACAGAGTCAGCATATTGCCGCCACAGTCTGGGTCCTCATTTTACCTACCTCGGAAGGATGGAAGGCTGAGTCAACTCTGAGCCGGTGAGATTTGAATCGCCGAACTGCAGATAACAGTCAGCTGAAGTGGTTGCAGTACAGCACTCTAACCACTGCGCCACTTCGGCTCTTAATTTAGTTTACCAAAGGACTACAGCTTCTCCAGCTAAATTAAACCAACAGATAAGACCCAAGTATTTAAAAAGACTTCGGCTATAATTATTTTGTTGGTCAAAATACCTAAATTATAACTATTTTGGAGATGAGAACAACTGCATATTTACCAATGATCCAGTGTGTTTGTTTAGGTGTCTCTATGTTGAGCTTGATGTTAATTTAAAAAGTCAAGAATAAGAATTGCTTTGGCCTCAGACACAAGGAAACAGAAGCTTTCTCCTTTTTTAGCCAAAACATTTTAAAATCTACTGTGGTCTTACCAAGCTTTTAATTCTATAAACCATTGTGAAGAACAGTTTAAATCAAAGCTGTTATTCTCTTGTAAATGGCAAGGTACTAAGAATTCCATCAAACTGAACAACTGCATTGAAGGCCATTCTTCTCTTAGTTGGTACTTGTACATCAGTCTAAATGTAAGAATTTTATGTGATTTCTTTTGTCAGAATTTCAGCATAAAGAATTGAATTGACCCATATATTTCATTGTCTGAAAAAGAAAGGCTAAGGGTGCCTCTCTCTTATCACTAGAAACATAATATCTGTCAAATTATTTTGACACTGGAGGCACAAAAACCCATACGTATTATTCTACCTCACTGGAAGTATGGACAATAATATGAATAAATAACAGTGATTTATTTATTATATGCTACTCTTCCATGAATTTGAAGCCAGTTGGCTGAAGTGGCCTAATAATGGTCTTCAGACAGAAGAAAGGAACACATAAGCTTATTCCTGAGGTACCCTAGAGGGATGAGGCAATATCACAAAAATCAAAAAGACAGATACAACACATGATCAAAAGCCTGCACCTTTTTTACATGTTTCATGTGTGTGACGAACTTAGAAAGGGTTTCAATTGCACAGTTACAACTTTGATAATAATTTTCTTTCTCTATGGACACCCCAGCTTATTAATTTTATTTTTAAAATCACATTTTTCGAGATTAGCTTAGAAGCATAAAATATAAAATAAACCTTCAAAACACAAGAATTAAAACATAGAATAGAAACAATAGCTACAATATATGTCTGATTGTTCAATTTTGGGGTGGGTGGGTGGATGGGGGAGTAATAGATCCAGGATTAGTGTTTTAAGTGAAGAGTGATACAGAAATTTAGGAGCTAAATATTTTTATCTAATTATCTCATGCCCTTCAGCTAAATATAGAAGCAGCTCTAGTTTTTAAAAGGTTAATATCTTTCTATGACAAATTTGTTCCATCTACACAAAATAATGTAAAATAGGTGTCAAACTCTGAAGCCCAGGGTTTGCCATACTGGGGCAGGATGGAGCACTGGTGATGGGGAGCTGGAAACCACAGTGATGGTTTGGGGTGATGGGGTGTGTGGGAGATGCTGCATGGGTGTGGGACCAGTTGGTTGACAGAGGTTGAGATGGGGATCAGCTGTGCAATGGGGAGGCATGATGGGGAGGAATGGTGATGTGAGGCAAGCAGCCTGCCATGATTTAGAGGCAAGCAGCCTGCCATGATTTAGAGCTCCTGGCCACAACCAACTGTTCCGGCCCGATGATCAGCTGTTCCAGTCAAGGAATGTCCAGGCAGACACACAGCTGATAACGGGGCAAGGCTAGCACTAACAAAAGGGTGTGGCTCACCTAAATAAAACACACTAGGGGTAAAGCTCCCAGTGCTGACTTTGTGTCTTTGTATGTTGCTGTTTTGCTGCTGCTAGAACTCATTGTGTGCCAGAGTCCGGCTAAACAAAGCCAGTTAGTCTCCAAGCAAATTGCCTCTTTATACTGGTTTAGCACAGTGTTTTTCAACCACTGTGCCGCGGCACACTAGTGTGCCGTGACATAGTGTAAGGTGTGCCATGGGAAAAACACCCGCCGGGTGTTTTCAGCGGAGCTCTTCAAAACAAGACTTGTTGAATTCCGCAGGTTTTGAGGCCATTCACTTCCAAAAAAAACCACTGCTTCCCCCAATAAGCCCGCCGTTTCGGGAGCGCTGCAGATTGGTCTGCTTGACAACCCCAGCCGGGGATTCCGGGATCGCATTCGCGGCACCACGCAAATGCCCGCTGACTTGCACCTGGCTCCTCCGGGCTTATTTCCCGGCAGAGAAATCAGGACAAGGAGATTGAACGCAAAGCTAGAGGAACGAAGCCAGCACCCCCGCTTTCCTAGCAATGTCTCCTCCTCCTCCCCGTTCCTGTCACCCTCCCGCAGGCAGATTTTGGCCCAGACAAGCCGACGGGGCTCTTCTCGTCCCGGGAAGGGAGGAAGGGAGGAAGGGGCAAGGTTCAAGGCAAACTCGGGAAGGGGGAAATCGCAAAGCTGGAACGGGAGACCTTCTGCAATGAACACGAGCCCAAAGGGGCAACTCCGCGCACGAGCCTCGCCCTGAACCCTGAAAGGCAGAAGACCGCAGGACACCCATGTGCTCCCCCACGTCCAGCAAAAGCAGCGCAGACGCTGCTCTCTTCCCTGCGCTGCCTCGGAAAGGGAGCCCAAGCCCCGCCGCCCCAAGCGCAGTTTCTCCCGCGATCACCCACCTCTGCTGCCTCTTCCCTGTGGCGCCTCGGGGAGCAGCTTTGCTCCCCCCCGTCAAATTCACTGGACTCGCTCCTGTAGGATGGCTCCGAAGCTAAAGCACAGGCTATACTCATGCAAAACAGTTCCAAGATTTTGAATGCCCTCAATTGGTCCTCTCCCAATACTGTTCCTATACTTCAATGATGCTGTTGTTAGCTTTCAGTTTTGGAATAATGAGTGAGGAACTAGGTAATACCTACCTCATACCCTTGGATGGATGCTAGCATTCTAGGAAGTATAATCTCAAGAGAGTGGATTTTAAATTGATAAATTGATTTATACTTCACAAAAGACAATTGCAAATTGAGATAATTGTAAATTGAGAAGATATAGTCAATATAGGCACAGAGTTAAATATTTTTAACATTTTCTAATGGTGGTGTGCCTCATGATTTTTTTCATGAAAAAAGTGTGCCTTTGCACAAAAAAGGTTGAAAAACACTGGTTTAGCACATATTAAATAGATATATTGCCATTTAGGCATATTCCAGTGTCTATACACCATATATAAGCATTAAACACTTTTTCCAATTAATGCACATGTTGAGGTGAAACATACCACTATGATAAAATCTGCAGCATAGAAAGCATTCATTTTGTAAATACAATAACATCTGAAATGAACTGTCAGTGAAGAAATTACTCTTTTAAACTTAATCAAGATTGCAGAAGGAATGTAGTCACACACTCAGTATATAATGTCTGTCAGGGGTTGTGTCATTTGCATGTGTTTTTCCCTAAGGAATCAACTTTTGGATGACTTAAATGTTTCATAAATCATGGTCATTTTTAAAAACATTTTGTTAAAAAAAAACAAAGGCGGGCAGAAATAGGTTATGAAGAGGACAAAAGACTGAGACCAATAAATAAAATGAGCTGCTGGACTAATTTTTAAGGGGCAAGATGAAGGTTCAGCCTACTCGAGATGGAGCTTGTGTTTCTCATCATGTTAAGAGATGCTGCCGTTCTCTGTTATTGGGTTTCCCCCCCCCTTTCCCTTTTGTTTACAGGTGTCTTAAAATTCATACCTACCCTGGCCTCCTTTCTCTCACAAAATCCTGTGGTCCAAAGAGGTCAAGTTCTGAGTGGTTTTTTAAAAACTCAGTTTCATACCTCACTCGAGTGCAATATAAGTTGGCACTATTGGGCCTTTGTATATTTGCGTGAATGTGTGTGAAGGAGGATTGTTTGAGTTTTCAGCGTGTGTGTTATTCAGAATGACTACTGTAATGCATTATGCTTTGCTCTTTCATAGCAATAGATTTCCACATAGGATCCAATTGTTTTTTTCCTTGATGAATATTTCCAGTTTAGCCCAGCCAGGAAGAAACCACTGTCATACCATTATGGAACAGCTAATCTTCTGAGTCCAAAGCTCAAACTTCAAGAATATTCATACAGCCTCTCTGTCTTCTCATTCATGTCCACTCTGGGGCAGTAAATTCCTCACTGGATGGACTTCATAAACATTTTGCCTAATTTTCCCACTCAGATTTTAGGGAGGACATTCCAGAGGTATTGTCCAGTTCTCCTAACAGGCCAATTAGTTCCAATTATTGATAAATATTGGATGTTTTAGGTATATATGGATATTTATGCAATATGGTAGAGAAAACTATATTTTTCCTCCCCCAGCGATTCATAATTGTTTGAGGTATTTTTTTAATTAATGTTATTGGGGCCATGGAATGCCACTCCTGCCCCAGAGGTTTTCAGCTTTTGTGTGTTTGTGTGACTGGCATTCTAGCCTCATGCCTGTATCTACTATGAACACTTCCACTGGAAATCTCTCAGTCCTTGAATGCTGGACCAGATGCCCCCTTATATTCAGCTTTCATTGAAATAACATGAAGCTTAATCCTTTTGTGGTGAAAAACTGTAAGCAGGTTGGCTACAAATGGGAAGGGCCTTCTCTGTGGCTGCTCCGACCCTCTGGAACGAACTCCCCGTGGAGATTCGTACCCTCACCACCCTCCAGGCCTTCCACATAGCCCTTAAAACCTGGCTGTTCCGACAGGCCTGGGGCTAAAGACTCGCTGCCCCACTTCGAATGGTATGATTGTTGTGCTTTTAATTATGTATGGTTTTTATGTTTTTTTGTAACTCTGTTTGTTTTTCCCCTCCCTTTTTGCGTTGTGAGCCGCCCTGAGTCCCTTTCAGGAAAAAAGGGCGGCATACAAATAAATTAAAATGAAAAAAAAAAGAAAAAAAATGAAATGAAATGAAGACGGTCATCAGATGGGCCAGCATTGAACACATAAGGGTCATTTATAATCATGTGGGCTATCTGAGTTGCAAGCATGCTTTTTTCCAGCATCAAAGCTCCTATGGTAGATAAGTAGGGTTAGCAAGCCTCACAGCTGCCCTGTCTATCATTCAGCATATCCCTTTGTGCATAACTGAAGGACTGAAGATTACATTATGATGACAATGAGCCACTTGTCTCCATAGATGTTAAAGCTGGAGCTGAAAAAAGTTCAATGTTTCAAATTCTACATTCTCCACAGATCCACCTTTAACCTTCCCCAAAGAGATACCTTCAGATATGGGTGCACTGCATATCCCAGAATTTTCAATCCATTTATTCAAAACCTCTGCAGGCTATGAATTCTAGGGCTTGCAGTCACAATCAGCCAGAAAATCCCCCAGTTGAATTAAAGGCCTAAATTTGGATAGGAAAAAACTGTGTTAAACTATCTGTTGCAGGAAAATACTATAATGTTAAACTTCAGCTCAGACAGGACCAACTGTCTTGTTATGTAGTGAATGTCTGGTCTTATTATATGGGACACCTAGCTGTGTAAGCAATAAATTGTGTTTTTTAAAAATACATTTCAATTTTAAACACACCTCTGGACTTCTCCTTTGGCTAATTTAAAATGGGAGGGTCACCTTGCTCAATTGGACTGGGCAGATCATTGGTTCAACAGTAATAAATGTTATACGGAAGACAAAATGCAAAGAAAAATGTAGTCAAAATTGTATATGTATTACTGCATTCACTTTTATTCATTTTTATAGGATTGATACTATATCTATTACTAACTTCTTTCTCAAGTAAATTATATGTAAGAGAGACTAACAACATCCAGAAGCATTCAGGATTCATGACCAAGATTTTCAATAATTATGATAATTTGTAATATAATACACTCTTTATTCTATCAATTGACCTCATGGGATTTGAGCCAAGAGGCTTGAAGTTGTCATGTCTATCAGCTATAAAGCTTATGGCTGGAAAATTAATTATATGGAAAAGAATAAAAGAAAAGCTAGAACTTTTATAAATGAATTTTAAGGAAAACAGTGAATATCAAGCTTTGAAAAGGAGAATTTGAAGTATTGTAGCTTATATTTAATTAAAAAAAAGCTTCAAATGGTACTTTACCCCCTTGTTTAATAGTAATATGGGCTGTACCCCGACATAGTCATGCTTAAGTCAGGGATAATTAAATTATATTATTCTTTATTTCTTTATTTATATCCAACCTTTATTATTTTTCAAATAAGTCAATGAACATATTCAACACAACTGCCTCCACCTATTTTCTCCACAACAATAACCCTGTGAGGTAGGATGGGCTGAGAGAGAGATTGTCTCAAAATCACCAATTGACTTTCATGGCTAAGGATGAACTTGACCTGTTTCCAAGGTGTGGTGGGAGAAGAAATACATAGCATCATTTTCTCCCCAGAATCAGACCATCCAAGAATTCATTCACTTTATTGTTCTCCTGTGTATCAGAATTAGTATTTTCTGAATTATGTAAGCTAGTAGTGCTATCTGGTTTACTGACAGAAGGATCCACAGGATATGGTCAAGGTGAAGATGGCAGCCATAATAGATACAACGTACTTAAAAAAAAACATTTGGAATTTTGCCCTTTGTAAACTTCTGTTTGCTGAGCTTCATTGCAAACACCTCTGCTCCAGTTGGTTACATTGCAATGTACCCAGAATGCTCTCTTCTTCTATTATTAGTCAGAGATTTTTCCATGGCTATTTATTTAGAGATGATAGAGACAGAGTTATTTACTATTTCTGTTGAGTGGTAAAGAAAACCCAGGCTACTGAGTACACTGGTGGAATTGTGAAAAATGTGAACCTATTTGTTTTTAAAGTGAATTTGACACGAGTTATGTCTCTTTCCCCTTTTAGCCCATAAAGCCAATATTTCTTCCTCTCTCCTGAAGAGATAAATAAGTAATGGACTCCATTATCCAGGGATTATGGCAAATGAGATCAGACAGATACAACACAAGGCACGACAATGATGAAAGTGAAGACTTTCTTAAACTTTCTAGCTGGGTTACAGGGCCTTGACGATATCATCCTAAATCTGTTGTGAGGAAAAGCCTTAATAGAATTAAGCCTATATCTAATTTAACAATAATGGTACCTTATTCTTTTGGTTGTATGGTAGCCTTAAGGCAGTGATAGCTAATGTTTTTCTCCTTGTGTGCCGAAATCATGCCCCACCCCCTGTGCATTGTGCATGACTCCTGTGCTCCCCCTGCCCCCTGAGCATGCTTATGACCCCTCACCCCCCACACATGCACATGTGATACTCTCCCCATGCATGTCCATGTGTCTCCCGCATGTGTGGCAGAGTCCCAAAAATCAGCTGGCTGGCAGGAGGTGTGTGCACATACATGGTGGAGCTGACTTAGGCAATGGCTCATGTGCCCGCAGAGAGAGCTCTATGTGTCACCTGTGGCATGCGTGTCAAAGGTTTGCCATCACAGCCCTAAGGTATAGGGAATATTGCAAAAACCTAATTCAAATCTGGGCATTTTATGGCTTTTCAGGCCATATCTGACCCTTCAGCTGATCCTATCCAGTCACATCAGCACCATTGGTAGCAGGGGGAAGGCAGTGTTGGCATGGTCAGGGTGGCAGCAGTTGGAGGGTAGAATGGGCAGGAGGCAGGGCATCAGCAGGGAGCATTGGTGGGGAGCAGGGCTGTTACAGAGTGGGGTCCTGGCAGTAACAGCTTAGGTCTTTTTATTCTCTTTTTGGCTGGTTGATTGCATAGATGTTGTTAATATCTATGTGTCTGTTGATGGCTAATTTGTCAGACTGCTAAGCTTCTAGAAATTCTCTGGCCCTTTTGGACTTGACTTGGTCTAGGATTGTCACATTTCCCCAATTAAAACTATGGTTAAATCTGTTTATATCTTGTGAAATTAAAGAATTTTCATCATGTTTTCTGACTGCTAGTTGGTGTTCATAGATGCATTCTACCAGTCTTCTGCCTGTTTGTCCTACACAGTGGTTGTTGCAATTTTTACATTATATGTTGTAGATGGCACCTGTTTTTTCTTCTGGGAAAATATATTTTTCCTTATACATTTGGAGCATAAATTGATTGAAAGCTTAGCTATAGATTAAGAATTTATTCTATTTAATTTTTCACCTGCACCAAGAGTATACACTGCATTATTAATTCTGAGATGGAGGAATACTTTTACAGAGAATTTCTACATCTCTAATATCTGAGTGATTATGCATTTATATAAAATATTATTACAATATCAATGCTAAAAGTAAAATAAGGTGGGACCATTAAACTTTTCTTTTTACTACAAATATCTTTAAAATGGCCTTTCTTGACTTAATTTTTATTTCTTTGAAATGCAGCATCTGCCAACTTGACCTTAAAGGACCAAAATCTACAGCTGCCATTATTTAGGTTTTTAATGTCTTTATTATGGGGAATTATTGCATTACAGCTAATGCTTTCAAAACAATGCAATAATAGAAAATAACACCATGAATAGCAGCAACAGTATTATCACTAGCTTTCCTATCCCCCACTTTGATATTAAATTTGCTTTTGTTATTGAAAATCTTTAAAATGTTCGATGTTGGTTGAATTTATATTGGTCTGCAGGAATGGAAAGTCAATCAGCAATAGTTTAAAAAGTGACTTGCTGTATTAAGTTTCTATTTAAATGCCACCAAAGTTTCCAGAATTAGACCATCTTTTAAAAGACCAATAGAAGTTCAACCAACATAGTAGCTTTCTTCTATTTATATGAAAAATATTATACTACAGTGACTATATTACAGAGCAATGGGTTCAAAGCCAAAATTGATTCACAGATAGCTAATATCTTTTCCTCATTATAAGAACTTAGTAAAGATTCAAAAACCACTTGGTGAAGTAGTAAGGGACAATTGTATTACAGCTACTTTATATTCATAAATTATAGAGGAGGGATGACATTAAACTTTCAGTAGAGCTAGAACTACACTATACAGATAAATAGTACAAGGTAGCCAAAATGCCTTCACCTGCTCCCAATTTTTTTCAGTCATATACCCTAACTGGTATATATGACTTTCAGGGAGTACTTTTATAGTACATTTAAATTAAAACTAACAACATCAGGTAAATGGATAAGTGAGCCAGTTTCCACCAGATCTTGCAGATGTGAAGTGACTTTTAATCAAATATTCTCTGATTTTAAATAAATCAAAGCAATATAGTACCACAAGGACGGCTAGTACATTTTATACTAAAAGTATAAAATAGCAGACTGATAATGCATTGATTTGCCTTCTCTAAATGCTGTTTGATCAATCCAGGTATTTCCAAAAGAAGTAGTTGCATTTGTAATCTATTCACTATGTTCAACAAACTAACTGAGCCATAATTGACTAAATCAAACCTATTTCCTCTCTTATGCATGGGAACTATTATAGATCAGCTCCAATCCTTGGAAGACAAAATGTTCCTAAAAAGAAGCATTCACAAAATGGCATTATTTTTCTTTTTCAATAATTGAGTGTGAGGGAGTAGATCAAATCTATGGGGTCATTCAATGGAGTGCAGGAGAGAGAGCCAGGTTTGCTGAATATGGTAAGGTTTGAAGAAACCCAGGCCTTCCACCACACATGGCCCTCTCCCATCCCACTGATTGTGAGAATGTTGGTGTTCACTAATATTCCCTCCTCTGGAATCACAAAAACAATAGCATTTGCCAAAGTGGTAGCAAATACCAACATTCTAAAACTCCCATGCTTGCTAGCATTTTCAACAGATTTGAAATCAATTCCTCTAGTGCATGGCAGGGTAAGGAAAATCATTTGATGTACTGGGGAATGGAACAGAAATGCAATGTCTCCTCCACTTGGAACCTTCCCTGCAGGACTTCCCCACTGACTTACCGAGGAAGCCACAGAGACGATTGCAAAAGATGATCACATGATCACAGGACACTTGGCAATCGGTCATAAATGCAAACAGATTGCTAAGTGCCTGAAATGTGGCCATGTAAGGGGAGGAGGGATGCTGGTATTATATTATATGGTGCCAAAAGTTTTTTATAGACTGCAAAGCATGATTCTGAGACTGTTGTGACTGTGATTGTTAAATGACCAGAAGTAAGTTGAGGACTACTTGCATAGTATTGGTCTTTAGGGTCTTAAATAGGTGATTCCAGTAATTGCAAATTCTCCATGTTCCTCCTTTATATTAGAACATTATGTTTTAATTGTATCTCTTTCTGCTTCTATAAAAATAACTTCTATCATATCAATCTCTTAAACATAGGAAGGTAATCGGATGAGGTAAGAAGTAATATTATCAATGTCCATGCAACCAACACCCCAAGATGTAATGTATATGTATACGTATATGTGTGTGTGTGTGTGTGTGTTATATGTATATGTGTGTATATACAGTATATATATATATATATATATATATATATATATATATATATATATATATATATATATATATATTTGTGTGTGTGTGTGTGTGTGTGTGTGTGTGTATGTGTGTGTTTTGCAATATCTATCTATATCTATATATTTAAAATCACAAACCCTGGTATGCCCAAATATGGGAGGAAGTTCACTGCTTCCATTCTCTGTCCATCGGCTCGTTACAAGAGACCATCCAGACAGAAACCCAATATTTTTTTTTACTGTTACAACACATATCTCTCTCTCTCATCTATCTATCTATCTATCTATCTATCTATCTATCTATCTATCTATCTATCTATCTATCTATCTATCTATCTACCTACCTACCTACCTACCTACCCGTCTGTCTGTCTGTCTGTCTGTCTGTCTGTCTATCTATCTATCTATCTATCTATCTATCTATCTATCTATCTATCTATCTATCTATCTATCTATCTATCTATCTATCTATCTATAAATCTATAAAATTAGATCTCCCAGGAGATGTCTCCCTCTCCCATCCTGTGACTGGCAATCAAGAAAGCAAGTGTGTTGTTAATGCCACAGCAATAGAATATAATCATGGTTCAATCAGGCAGAAACTGTTTTTTTAAATCCTGTCACTATAGAATTTGTTGAACATCCACTTTCCTTAGTTCTTCTAATTTTACAAACATTTTACCTTGTGCTAACTTCTTATCTAGATGCTACTGTTGTTTACCTTTTAATTTGTGTACATTAAGAGCAATGTGCATCAATTTAAATGGAGAATTCTGCAAATATGCAGAAACTGCTATACTACTATAGTTTTAGCTGCCCTGTTTATCCAAATTCAACCACGAATCCCAGTGAATGGTGTTCTATTTATTCCTAACATAATTAGCATTTTGTAGGTCTGGAAAGCATACAAAAATGTTTCACACGTTTTTCACATTTAGGCTTCATCCTTTATTAGGTAGTGAGTAAGAGACATAGAAAGGATTGTTTGTTGCTTACAGAGCTGAGGTCAAGGAAAGACTTTTATGTAAGAGATTCAGGTTTGCATATAGCACTGTGATGACAAAAAGGAAAAAAAACAAACAACATAAAAGAATATACAGCAGGTGATAAGAAGAGTAGGAATGCCTCTTTATTCTGAGCAAAACTTTATCTGTGCCATTCTTACTGTGCCTCCATAAACACCACAGGCCAAAGTATTATAATTCTGTTTATTTTAGTTATATTTTTAATAAGAAAAGGCATGTCCCCAGGCCTTCTCCTAGGTCATTTGCCTGATTCCCAGTCATCAATTTGCATATTATTTCATGTAAGAAAAATCATTTCTAGGACTGTCTAGTCATGTTATGGCTTTGTTATAAGAAAAATAATTATGGCCACCAACAAAGGCTCTGTGGGTTCTGAAAAAGTTTAGTGTGGGGAAAAAAATGACACACATAGACATGTCAGCAGTTGTTATCCTTATTGCACCAAAAAGTTGAAATAAATTGGAATGCATCCTAAAATGGTCATAGGGGTGCTTTCCCAAAAATTTTTTGATAAAGAAAATATTTCTAGAATTACTATACACAATCACCATAAACATTAGTGTTATATCCTGTTCCATTTTCCTAATATCACTTGGAAAGTATTTGGAGATATATGGTAACCATTTTTGTGGTGAGCATTTCTATACATTAGAGAATAAATTCAATTTTAGATTCAGATGAATCTTCAAGGCTATTCCCTAATGGGAAATCTTCCAAATGACTGCACTTTTAACTAGCTATAATGAAAACCGAAAAACTGATACAACTAGAAACTTGGAGAAGGTTGTGGTGTGGTCTTATTTTAATGGTTTAATTTAAGGATAGACATATGATTATTTGACCTGATATCACTTTTTGCTGGAAGCAAAAAGTTAAGAATGTTGGTATCAATTAATTACGTTCAAATGGTTTGTAAGAGTTTTGCAGTCCAAATCTAGTTACACTAATTGCAATCTTCCTCTGAATGTTAAATATTCCCATTTCCCATTGGCGGTGGCCAATATGGCAATGAGATACAAAGAGAGACTTCAACATCTTGAATTCAACATCTTGAAGTTTACCTATTTACTGTCTCTGTGAATTAATGTAGTCAGAGGCAGGTATGTCTATTCACATTCATAGATTTTTTTTCTTACAGGTTTTTTTCCAAAAATTAAATTTCAATGTTATCATTCCATAGCAATAAATATAATCAATGGCTAATTCAGCAACCTGGAAAATGCATTTTTAAATATGTTAGACTGATTATTACAATCTTAAACAACCTTCCAAATGAAAGAAAATAAAAACCACAAAAGCATATATTCTTGATTTCATATTCTATAAGTGGTATAAGACTGATAAACTTAATGAATCAATTTTAGCTCTCTTGGAAAAATAAGAATTTAAAAATCTATGTCAGTTTGAAGTTTGGAGGCACATAGTTGGATTAGATAGAGAATTTCAGCCATAGAAATTTGCTCATGGCATAATCTATACTCCTATCTCCTTCTTTATCCTGCAGTCTTTCAACTTACAAAAATCTGCTCCAAAGGATTGGGAGGTCCTTTATAATAATGTAACAGATGGTTTTCCATGCTTTACTAAGAATGGAAGAAATCCTTCTACAAATGTTCCTACCACTACTGGGACCACTTTGGCCTTTAATTTCCACATTCTCCCTAGGCCCTGGTACTTTTCCAGTTTCTCATACTCCTTCTTCCTGATGTTGCTGTAAATTGGCAGCAACATCTATCACTTCTACTGACTTCTGGTCTGTCTACTACCAAGATACCTGGTTGATTGGCCAGTACCTGCCCCGGTCTGAATTTGGAAATCCCAGGGGATCTTAATCCTTTTACTTTTCAGAACCTTCTGTGGAATCTTCTACAGACTTCCATAGACTTAGAAGAGTCTATATACACATCCACACCCACACATGTATATGGATATGTGTGCGGGTGAGTGCACACACACACCATCTTTTCTAAAATGAATCATCATACTGATTAGTGGTGTTGAGTTTCAGATTTGGAGAGAAACATTAAAGCTATATATTTGATATTTGTCAACAACTCTTCAGCTTTTTCTTAGTATCACATAGCAAACTGAATAGAACTAATGTAGCGAATTGGTATTAGGGTATAATCTTGGGAGACAGGGGGAAGTGCAGCAGCCTAGACGCCGTTCCTATAAACAAAATAAGAGTTGGAAGGATGGATGAAAGTAATGAAAACATCTTAAAAAGGACTCTATAATTTTAGAAGCCTAAAGTATGGGAATGCATAGATCCCTTCAGACTTCCAAGATTTGGTTACTGTAACCTTACAATAATGATAGTATTAAGTAGTGCTACTTTTGATTGCTGCTTCTTGTCTGGGCTACTTCAAAGGGCTAACATGTGGTATAGTGATTAATAGGCTACCATTGGCCCAGGCACCAGTTTAGAAGCCACAGAGTACTTACTGCCTTTCTGTCCTTAATCAACATCAGGACTGCAACTTTAATGCTCTTGTTATATCATGCTCCATTCTACTAACTAAAGTGAATGTAATGCAAAACAAGATGACTCTGCCAACTAAGTGGGACAAGTTCTAATAACAGCAACAACCTAGTTTGAATAAGTAGCTGCCCAGCCATTTTAAAGAGTGGTGGACCGATACGAGAAGAGTACGCCTCCTTATCTATCTTCCTTTTAAAGCTGAAGTGCTGTCTGGTTTAGTGTACTAAATGGGGTGTTTGTGTATGCTGACAATAATAGAAAATAAAAATAATAACTATTGATAATATATAATACAGGAATGTGGTAAATTTATGGAGGTTGCTTTAATATAACTAGTATTTCATGAATAATCTTTAAGCTTCCACTGTCCACTCAACTTAAAATGTGGTCTATTTGCTAAAATCTACTTGTGAGCATCATAGCTGTATAGCAGAATGCTGCTTCTGAATGAGCAGCTGATCATTTAATTTCTCCAAGAAAATGTCAGCAGAAATATCAGAGATTCAGAATAGATTCATATCTTTTCCATCCTCTCTGCTATTTCTTGTCAACTGTTTCATAACCCTTTTCTAAAAATGATTGACTAATTTAATTATTTTATATAGTTTTCTCTGCATAAATTATTTTGAATTTTAATATATACATTATAGCTCTATAGATTTCCAATATTTCATTTTTAATGCCTCACAGTGAACGTACAGCCTTAAGGTTGCAATCCCATATCAATAAGACTTTCCTTTCAGTAGGTCTGCAAGATAGCATAAAGGGTAAAAGGTTATTGTACATAAGACAGATACAAAATTTCTGGTCCATGGGTTGCATCTGTCCACATAGTATGGCTTTCTGATAAAATATAACTTAGATTTATATTAGATCCCAACAGTAGCAATGTACTTTATTATTACTGTAACCTCTAATATGTGGCATAAATAAACTACTTCACAAATCTTCTGTTCTGTGTTCCTTTTGTTTGTTCTATAATCAATCCTCTATCCTATTCATTGTCTAAACACTGTTTTTAACTACAATCTGCTGAAATACAGTTTGTAATATCTTCTGTTATGAGATTATAAATTTTACAGTGTTAATTTGATTTTAGATGCATTTCCTTTTTCCATAAAATATTTCAAAATATTCTTTCACTTTGGCAAACCTGAAATTCCAGAAAATGGAGTAGGGGACATGACATTTCAGTGATATGAAAACCAACTGCTACCATGGAGATTTGACTGAGGGAAAAGGACCTGTTTCATGAGAACATTAGAAGCACAGGAGATCAGAAGCCAGATTGGGCTATTTAAGATTATTGCACTGTTGATGAAGATGTCCCTGCCAGGTTACATCACTTGTTATGGACCCTGATTCCTTCACCTCCTGGTCTATAGACTAAGATCAATTTCTCCTGCCTATATTGATTGCTATAGATAACACAGATGCCACATTGTATCACATTGAGTACACAAGAACATGTATGTATAGTAGACCTTTTTCCTCTGTCCTGAACAATCATTACATTTAACATTACATGTACATTTAAAGCACAGGGAAATGTTAAATGCCACTTGTGATGAAGCAAAGAGGCCAGATGGATAGGGAGCCCGTTAGAAAGAAATGTCCAACTAAGGGCTTTCAAGATTAGAGTTTCACTGAAACGATGACATAACTAATTGGAAAGTCTTGCATTCAGGAGAGAAGCCAATATTGCAATCCTATCTGAACACATATGCTGTAAATAAAATCCCTTTTGAGTTATGCTTGACTCCTGACAACTATATAGTTGGGTTTACCATTTTGATTTACTTGGCAACAAAGCAGAAGTGGCTTACCACTCCCTTCTTAATTTGTTTGTCAACTCTGTTGAATAGGGTGTATCCTAGGGGAAATTGTGTGCAGGGTGACTGTCAAAGCTTCTTCAAAGGGTCACAAATATTGTGGCAACTTGCCAAAGAAGGAAGATGTCAATTATGTTTTCTCAGTTTATGAATATTTCTGCACTGTATCTATTTTAGCAGATAAATAACCAGGAAATGCTGACTTGACAGGAACAGTGGTTAAGTGCACTGGTCTTCACAGTACTTTTGTTCCTTTTTCCCTTTCATTCTAAGAGTTAAGTATTTTATGTACATGGAAACCAGTTAATGCCCTTTAAACAGTTCTGTTTAGTTGTTCATAAACAATAGTTACTGTAGATGGGATCTGTGCCAAAAAGCACAATCAAAATTGCTTCAATACTAGTATGTGTGTGTATATGTGTATATGTATACATACACATAGATTTTTTTCCTACATATATGGATATTTATTCATGTTACACACACACACACACACACACACACACACACACACACACACAGAGCAATGTTTCAGGATAACTTGTAAGATTCTCATTGGTAGAATATGCAGCCAATTTTCTTTCTTTAAAATTGATTAAGAGCTCTATCAAAAGTGGTGTGTGTGTGTGTGTGTGTGTGTGTGTGTGTGTGCGCACACACAGTAAAATTAACACTGCATAGGTCATTGTCCTTGTTTTGCTTTTGTTCTGAAAAATTATTGCAGTACACTTAATTCATTGATGGAGTTCAATATGGAGCAAACAGGACAGGTGTGTGAGTCGTCCGTATAGGTCCAGGGGCGGGTCGAAGAAGTGATGGAGGAAGTGCAGAAGTCTGAAAAAGAGTAGCTGGTGGGGCTGTTCGAAGACTGAAAGGGGAATTTACAGCCACAGCAGCAGCTGCTGCTGCAGCTGCCAGTGGGTTGGGGAGTATCCGTGGAGCTACTGATTTTGCAGCTTCTTTTGAAAATACAAGTTTGACCTGAAAGGGGAGGGAAAACAATAAAGAATGTTATTTGTTCAGATCATAAACACTGAAGATTAGTTTTTATTGCAAAATATCTAACATACTTGATGCTATTGCAAAAGGAAAGGTAAATCAAAGGTTTTAAAGGAAAATAAAATATTTAAAAAATGAAAATAAGTAAATAAGAACAACAGAAAAGAGAACTATATACATAAAGAATAAGAAAATCAGTATACTCTGATAATCAATATTTACATTTCATGGGTGAAAAATGTTCATAAATTGTTAGGCAAAGGTTCGCATTTTGGGAGAAACAAATGTTCATTTTCAAGTGTGTGTGTGTGTGTATTCATAGATTTTCATATATATATATTTACCTATTAACTGTCTTTTTAACATAAAAATGCAGAACGCAAGGTCCTGTCATTTCCCCAAACAGAACTTTGTCTATGACCAAAGGTAACAATATATGGAATGAGAATTCTATTAGGGACCTATGGAATTTCAGAAGGGATTGCTTCAATGAAACTTTCAGTGAAGCCAGTTTAGTCACCAGGCTAGAAATCAGGAGACTGTAAATTCTAGCCCTGCCCTAGGGATGAAAGCTAGTTGGGCAACCTGGAGTCAGTCACTGCCTCTCAGCCCAACCCACTTCATAGACTTTTGGTTGTGGGTAAAATAGGAAGGAGTATTATATATGCTCATTGCCATGGATTATTTAGAATAATAAGGAAGGTGCAATAAAAATAGATGATCAATATCTATCTATCTATCTATCTATCTATCTATCTATCTATCTATCTATCTATCTATATATCATCTGATAAATATAGATTATAAATGATAGATAGATAGATAGATAGATAGATAGATAGATAGATAGATAGATAGATAGATGATAGATAGATAGACAGATGAATAAGCAATGCACTCCCTTGAAGCAAAACTATGAAGAAAAACTGAGTCGCTTGGCATCACTTATAGAAAGTATGTGTGTGGGGGAATCCTTATGGATGGATATGAACTTAACTTTCTTTGTGATATAGATGTGATCTCAGGTTGAACATTAAGATAGATTGAATCATTCGCACACTCCAAAACACAGGGTCCACTGTCCCAAATCCTTAATCAAGTAGTTAATTTATACAAACAATTGCATATCCTATTCTTATAGTTAATCCTCATTACACAGATTTTTTTTATTTATTTGATTTTTTGGTAATATTATTCTAAAGAATTATGAGCAAAATTTCTATATCATAAAAAGGACAATGCAGGGAAAGTCAACAGCATACCAAATAAATCAGTTTCCTGGCTGTGCACTCACTTACTTGGAATAAACACTATAGTTCAGTGGAACTTAATTCTGAATAGAATATATGTGTGATATTACTAGCCTCCTCTTACATGTCTGGTGATTTTTCATCCAGATACTACATTCTGGTTGTTCAATTACTCAACCTCTCCTTTTCTTTTGCATTCTGCATATCAGAGATGGATAAGCTTTGAGTACCTCTTACCCAACTTAGATTTTTGGAGTGTTCCAAATGAATGCTTGGAAAAACTCAATAGTCAGATGGATATTTATCTGAAACCCGAAACATCATTTTCCATTGCCCCTTCACTCTTTTTTTCTGGTTAGTTTCCTTTTCATTAAAAAAAAAAATTAATTTGGTAAGGATAAGGAATGGCTAACTTATGATAAGTGGCTTATTTTCAACCAATGAAATGTAAGGCTATTCAAAGGTTGTCAATTAATCTAGAAAAAAATGACACACTATTAGAATTGTGCTTCAAATGATATTATCAATAATACTATATATCAAAAATAATCTTACCCCAAGTGGGTGTGTTCCCTTTTGGAGTTTGTTATAGGGGCTGTATTTGGGTTTTGGAGGTTTTCCAGCAGCTCTGTCTTTGTGCCTTCTACTGCTTATGTGCTGTTTCAAAGCAAACACTCTTTGTTACTACTATTCTTCAAATGACACAATTTACTGACTTTAACACAATATTTTTGCCGACCTGAATAATTTGGTTTGTCCTCTTAAAAACCAAGCAGAATCATAAATCTTTTTATCTATTTTTTTTTTGCCATAAATAAAAATCTGGTTCAAATACACCTGAAAAACAGATCAATAGATTTTATCATAAATCTATTCATCTATTTTTCTGGTTGCTCTGAAATGATGAACACATAGGTTATAAATGCTATTAAAATCTAAAATCTAAATCTAATGCCATATCAATTAACAAGGTCTGGTTTTGTAAATAGCTTAAATGGAAAACTATTTGGAAACTCAGAATGAACTCATTGATAAATAATCTCACCAGACTAATACAGGTATTCTTAATTTATGTCTATGGAGATTCTCAGTCAGGTACTCCTAACTTAATGACCACAATTGGGACTGGCAGCTCTGTTGTTGAGCAAAGTAATTTCTAAATGGGAAATCACATGACTACTACTATACTTTCCTTTTCCCACCCACCCGCCTCCCCTCTGGAGTAATCACCACAGGATTAGGGTAGGTGTTTGCTTGCCTGTAACTGATTTTCACATATTCCACTTTTGTTTGTCTCCTTCCCTTTTTTTCTGGCTGCCTGATCATTGGAATAATTAGAATAAATGGAATTAATAAATTAATTTCTATTTGCATTTATTACTGAGTAGAGATTATAAAAGAGTAAGTGGAAACAAAATGGGGAACACAATCAAAAGCAATCCATTGGCACTGGTAGCCATGAATAGGCTATGCAAACAGCACAGTATATTTTGTGAACTGTTGTACCAGGAATAAATCCTGAAGTATCACAATCTTCAACTTCAATAAAAAATAGATCAGTTAAAAAAATGGGGATTTTTTTCAAGATGGGTTTATATAATGATGGGAGGTATTTTATAATAATAACTTTAATGAAGAATACATTATTTTAGCAATATAGAATACTCTTTCCACAGAACAAATTAAAATGTCCTCTTTTTGTTCAGTTGTTAAGGACTCAAGAGCCTATTTCCCTTAGGTTAGGTTGATTTCTGCTTCCTATCAGAAACCTTTATGTAGCACAAACTGCCTTGATCTCTTAACTGCTAAATTTCACCTATGTGAATAAATAACACTTGCCTTGAATTCTTCTCTATGGCACTTGCATCTGTATGACAAACAATTTATCTGTAGCACCTCATCCCACAGAGAAACATCCTACCAGTTTAGAACAACAAACCAACAAACTGGAATCTATGTCAGTAGCATTTCATACTTATAAAGCTGAGACATACAAACAAACATTAGACCAGTATTGTCTTCTTTTGCTCTTTTTAACAACTAAATCTGTGCCCTGATATATGGGCAGGATCTGCCAGTAAACTGCATAAACATGTTTTAAGTTGTGTAGTAAACTGCTTTTGGAAAGCTTACTTTAAAAGGTGTTTCACTCATTTTAAACCAAATAAATATTCTATATACTATTCCCAGTGCATAAGTTAGTCTTCCCTCAAGATAAAGCACTCTCAGATTATACATACAATGTGATTACATATATGAGAACATTTATAAAAATAACATTGTGTGGTAAATAGGATTTCTAATTTTGAGGGGGAAGAGTAAAGTTTACTCTTCCCCCTCAATTTGATACTTCTTGTCTAGAGAAGAATATGTTTATACAACAATTCATATTCATCAAAATATCAATTTTTCTGCAAAAGACACAGGGAAATTAAAATAACAGAACACAAGGGTACATTATGTCATTCTCAAATAATTTAAGTTGAAATAATTGTCAACATATGACAATTTAACAAAAATATAATTCAGCAAAACAAATGCATCATCACACACAAAACCATCACGAACCATATGGCATGGTTATGCAAACTGTTCAGAAACATGCCTTGTGGCTTTGGAAGTAATCCAGCAAATGTGCCGTCTGTTCAGAAGGGTGGAAAGGGATGTGTAATGTACATAAAGTTTTCTGAGATGTGATACCTTGCTGAATCAAGCAGCAGGTTTGGTTGAAATGTCCATCTCTCTAATTTGCATTACCCTATCATCCTGTTGGTAAGAAATCAAAGAATCATATGATTGATGCATACCATAATCTTTTAGCATATGGAGACATTGTTGGACTCAAATAGATAAGTTACCTTTCATTTATATAGTTGAAAATACTATGGGCATCTGTATCAATCTCCTGGAATCACAATATTGTGCAGAAATTATAGGAAAACTGGAAAGCACCAGTCATTCTTGATAAATGGTAGATGATCATAATCCCATCAATGGCCCTCACAAACTCTTAAAATAGGTAGTTTTACTGATCCATACTTAAGAAACTTGAATTTCTGGAGCTTAGGAGTAACAAAAGAAATGTATTGCCAAAATTTAGTACCTGTTTAAGTTGTGTCTCAGAATTCACGTGCACATCACAAATTTCACAGTGAAATGTTTTGTTCTGAAGTCCTGTGTTTCCTTTATTGATAGGTCCTTTTCCTTTGACCCCTGTCCTAGGAAAGGCTTTGATGTTTCCACTCCCATTACGAGCTTCCAGCATAGTTTTGTGCTTTGTGCCTAAAAATGTTAAACATATAAAAGAATCATCTTAGAAAATGTTTGAATAACTCCTTCATCTTCCTCTGGATTAACTTTCACCAACATGTGAAGACTTTAATTTCCAGGATTCTTTAGCACTATAGCCAGAACTGAGAATATTACAAAGTCCTCGTATTTAAAGAATTTAAAGGCTGTACCTCAGGTTCTATCCCAGATATGTTTTAGGCATCCATATGTATTCTACATATTGATTTGATGAATGATAATAATATTGATATTGTATATCCATATATTTAGCTATTAATGCTACCTAAGAAATTATAATTTCATAGAAAAACCTGGGAAGTTATTATTATCATTTCCATGCACTGATGATACAATTTCAAATGTGCCCAAGTTCTATGCCACATATGACTAATGGGCTACAAGTTATTTATTTCACAAATTTTATGCTAAAGAAGCTGTCATAAGTATGTAGTAATGTGTGTGAGAATCCTCAATGAAGTTAAACGTAGAGTTTATTTTGATCACCAGCTGCAGTTAATTAAACATGTCCTCCCACAAAATGATAAAATCATTCGGACATTGGTTTGAATCATTGCCACATATTCTAATTGGATTATTAACAGTAATTTTGAAAACCTGCTGCTAGTGAAGGAATTGGCACTATCTTAAAAAACCTTTTTGACAGTGCACATTCCATAGAGAGGAATGGAAACTAAATGGCAACAGAGCCAACCTTTTTAAAAAGAATGCATGGTTTACTTCTAGAAAACTAAAGTATTTACAATAAACGTCTAGTTTATGGTTCCCAAAATGGGCAGTAATGTCCCCTGGGGGTGGTGGAATGACTTAGGGGGGTGCTAAGAGGCAAGGGGCGGCGGGGGCGGCGGCGGGGGGCGCTAAGAGGCAAGGGAGTTGGCAGAGGAGTGCTGGAGGTGGCCTCTCTGGGCGCAAGACCTCTACTTGGAAAGATAGGGCCATAGAAGGGGATACAGTGTGTTGTGTGTAAATGACAAGCCCCAGAAATGCCATTCAGCCTCCAGCGAGAGCCTCATACCAGCAATAGGGAAGAAAATGGAGAAACGCACACCTATGGGTGCATTTAAAAGCAAAGCAGAGAAACCAACTCATTTCTTTCCCAAGGTTCCTTCCTCTCACTCGGGAGCTCCTCTCGAAATCCTTACCCACAAAGCAAGGGCTTTGCCTGGCTATTCTGCTTTGTGCCCCTCCTCCCTGATTTATTTATTTTTTAAAAACCCAGATTGAAAAAAAGCAATCCAGGGGCACCGTATAAGCCAAGCTTCCTTTGGCGAGTTGAGGTACCAAAGCCCGAGTGCATCGGCCTCCCATCTGCTGTGCAGCCCGGAAGTAGGAGAGTGGAAAGGCAGGTTCTAAGCCCAGAAGGGAGGGAGGGAGGGAGCTGGGCTTTGGCCCAGGTCCCGCCGGTTTCATTAAGAGCGGAGCAGGCCAAAGGTGAGGTGTAGCAGGTTTGGAGGGAAGGCGAGCATGCAAAGAGGGCTGCAGGGAGACCTGGTGCTGCAAGGCCTTCCTGCATGGCGACAAGAGGCCTTCCTGCATGGCGACAGAGCTTTATTCTCCTCCAAAACCACATCTTCCCTCCTCCTCTGCCCCGCTTCCCCCAAAACCTCTAGCCCAGATTTTTCTGCCACTGCCCTTCTTGCCTCCGATGCTCGGGCTGCTCCATGACCCCAGTCCATGGCGAGAGAGAACAGCGCCCTGCCAATCATAAATACATCAGGGAATAACAATAGCAATAGCAGTTAGACTTATATACCGCTTCATACGGCTTTCAGCCCTCTCTAAGCGGTTTACAGAGTCAGCATATTGCCCCCACAATCTAGGTCCTCATTTTACCCACCTCGGAAGGATGGAAGGCTGAGTTAACCTTGAGCCGGTGAGACTTGAACCACCGAACTGCCGAACTAGCAGTCAGTTGAAGTGGCCTGCTCTAGGTGGCACAGTGGGTAGAGTGCAGTACTGCAGGGAAACTGAGGAGGTGGGTGGGCAATACATGGGGGGGGAGAGAATCCGTCATACCCGCAAGGGAGATTTGTGTGACAGTAAATGGAATGGTTTCATTGGAAGTCGGGAAGAAATGGGCCATTTCAATATTTAAGGTTTAAATCTAGAAATCAGGGGTTCTAATTTTGGGTACCACAAGTTCCCCCTGTGGCTTGAGCAGAAAAAGAGAGGATCAAAGTCTTGAGCTCTTCCTCTGCCTGTAACCAGGTTTTTAAAAATGGGGATCCTCCGGGTCCCACATCCTCGAGTTCTGCCTAAAGTTTGGAAAATAGCTGATTGCCACTTTCTTTGAAAAGACATTTTTTTCTAGTATCACTTCATCAAGCCCATCCATCCCATTAAGAATTTACTGAACAGTGAAGTAGTTACTAAATTTTATTGAGTTTACTAAGTTACTAGTTACTAAGGTTCTTGATAAATGACTATCAGACTTTGAAATCACTGGATCATGTTCAACAATTTTGTTGAATTAACGTTAACTAAAAAGGTTTTTAAATTGGATTTTGAATAAATGTGCAATTAATTGTTAACAGTTTCAAATTTTACTGTTACGATCTTCCTTCCGTTATGCAAACCGCCCAGTCACATGACCCCCCAGCCACGCCCACCAAGCCATGCCCACATAACCGGTAGTAAAAAAAAAATGGAATTCCATCACTGGGTGGGGGGCACTGAGGATCAGTTTGTAGCACCAAGGGGGCGGTGGACTAAAAAGTTTGGGAACCACTAGTCTAGTCTATCCCATGCCACTGGATAGGAGTCCATGTATCTTTATATTTTTCATTTTTAAAGAGGGGGTGGAGATGCAAAGGTAGTATTTGTCATGATTAATTGTTTCCAAACATTTTACGAAAGTTAGGTAGTGTACACAAAATCCTTTTGAATCCAAAAGCAATAGCCATACTATTGTAAAGATTACTGTCATTGGGAATTTCTCAGATTTGCCAGCTCCAGATCCTAAATGGATCTCTTTTTCAGCTTATTTAATCAATCAGACTGAAAGTAAAACAATTTTCAGTGAATACAGGTAAATGTGAACAATCACTGAAATAACAACAGTGATGTTCTGTATACTGTATATATATGAGATATTATTTATTCTTTGCAATAAACCATGATTTTAAAAAAATCACTTAAGACATTCCTTCCTCAAAGAAGAAGTAATGCAATGTAATCTAATATTGATTCTAAAAACATCAAATATATATACACACACACACACATATATATATATATATATATATATACATACATATACATATACATACATACATACATACATACATACACACACACACACACAGATACACACACACACACACACACACACACACACACATCCAGATCCAGATCCAGATCCATAATTATGGAAGCTATCGAAATAGAGAAATACCCCCACATGAATAAATGTGACACTACCTCTCACCTACCAGACATCTGGAAACCAGCCCTAGTCAACAAATGTGCCCCACCAACCACTCAGGCTGTTACCACACAAAACAGTAGACACCCAGCCAGCACCAATCAACACCAATCTACCAATCATGCTACAACCACACAACAAATCATTCCACTTACTGAAACAAAGCCAGCACTCCACACCTCCCCCCACCAAGATTTATAGAAAGACGGCAGCTCCAAAACCCAGCCTGAAGATGGCGAGTGAGACATCGCCAAAATATTGCCAAGACAATCTCAATCTTACAAGGGAAAAGACCCGAATACAACCAGACCAGCATATATATAAGAAGAGTTACAGGTTCACCTCAACTAAGAAGCTCACTGGATTTGGCCAATCAATCTCAGCCCAATCTAACCTACCTTATAAGATGTTCTGAGGGGAAAATCAGAGGAATGAATGCTATATATGACTCCTTGACATCCTGGAGAAAAGGCAGGACATAAATCTAACAAATAAATACATTTCTGGAATACATGATACAAGGGAAATTCAATAAGGATTGTTTTGGGATCTATGCACAAAATAAAAATAACAAACTTATAAAATAGAAAAAAAGATGCTACAATAAATTCAGTCTAAATTTGAAAAATTAAAAATGATTGATTACATAAAATAACCTCAAATACATAAGTATAGGACCGTGATGGTGAATCTATGGGATGCATACTGGAAGTGGCATGCAGAGCCATCTCTTTGGGCACAGCAGCTGTCACCTGTTGCTCTTCCAGGTTCCGGCTGGTCTTCAGAGACACTGGAAACCAGAAGAGCAGATAATTGGCATGCATGCACACACTGGAAACTAGAAGCTGAGCTTCCTGGCGTGTGCATGCATAACAAGGAACTGCTCTTCCAGTTGCTGGTGCTCCTGTGCATGTGTGCATGCCGGAGAGCTGCTCTTCCGGCCTCCAGTGCTCCCCCACATGTGCACATGCACTTCCATTTTAGCACTTGGTGCCAAAAAGATTCACCAACACTGGTATAAGAAATACTTGTGTTTCTTAGCTATATTATATTAGTTTAAATATTTGAATGAATAAAATAATGGTGGGGTTAAAGGTTAGGTTGGTTTTATTGTTCTAATACTCAGTGAATCATAGCTTGCAAGTTATCTTGCTTTCACTGCACCAGCTGAATTAGATTGTAGCTTAACAGTACTAAATAAAATAGTTGGAAGCACTCAAGTCCAAGAGGAGAGAAGAAACTATGGTTTGGAAATGAGGGATTTTTTCCTTTAAAGATTTTCATTTATGATACAGTTAGATTGTTAGTTAGATTGTTCATATAATCTCCTTAAAAGATACAGGTACTTTCTAAGTGGTTGTGAAATTAATGTAAGGCATGTCATTTGATGAAATGTGTCAGTGTTGAAGAATGAAAAAGAATAATTTTGATTAAGATGTGTGTGTATTCATCTATGTATATTTATATTTAGCTGATTTTTTTTCTAATACAGCAATGCAAATGTGCAAACGTTAAGTGTCTCTTTCAAATTCTGGTTAATGTTACATCCAGCCAGATTAGCTTCTGCTTTCCTTTCATCTAAAACAGTATACAGTTCATGCAATGAAATGCTTCAGCAGCATTGAAAACTGGTATTTGAAGAAGGAATCCAATTACTTCTATGGATCAAAAGCTCCCCCTTTTCCTTATTAATACTGGATTTTAATACTGGATTTTTCCTTCACCACCAGCACTCTGCTAAAGGAACAAAAGAGATAACTATCTTATAAAATAACTACCTGCTATTTATAAAGTTTAGAATATATTACTCTCTTCCTTCATTCCATAATTCACCTTTTGAAATGTTTAGTCCTACAACTCCAACATGATTTAAGTATAAGTTATCTCTCCATTTAGGGAGACAATTAGCTGTAACAATTTTAGAGGTGAAACAAAAATTGCCTCTATAGACAGGAGATATAATCATGAAATATAATTAGAGCAGTCAATAATATTCTGAGGAGAAAAGATAGATTTCCCCCCCCTGTTTAATTGTTAATAAATTCATGAAATTTCTATATTTCTCTTCTGCAAGCCATCTGAAAAGCTCAATCTTACCACTGTTGTGTGCCTCTAGCTGGGAGGCAGAGTTGACAGCAACCTTGCATAGTGAACAATAAAGCAACCGTTTGGCCTTTTCTTCTTCCGTCTCTCCTAAGGAGCTCACACTACTGCTGGTGGCAGTGGAGGGAAATTTTTCAATTTTTGAGGTGATTTCAGTCATAATTACACTGTTCTTCCGAATTTCTATAGCTGGAGATGTTGATATTGCTGGTGCTTCAGTTGTACTATCTGTTTTACAGATGGAAACAACAATAAGTTACAAACAATTATTCATTACAATTCTGGAAACATTGGATATAATATGAAACTTGACACGAAAAGTGGTTTAAACTAAAAAAAAATTCAAGCAGTATCATAACAACAATAGGGACTTTAATAGAGATCTTTAGTCTTTTCAAATTGTTTCAGTTAGAACAATTAATCAGTGGAATAATTGCCTTCAGAAGTTGTGGGCATTCCAACAATGGAGGTTTTCAAGAAGAGTTTGGACAATCATTTTGTCTGAAATGGTATAGAACTTCTTGCCTGAGCTAGGGGTTGGGCTAGAAGATCTTCAAGATCAGTTCTAACCCTGTAATTCTGTTACTCTCATTTTATCTGTATAAATATTATATGTTAACAACTACAATTCACTGTCCCTAGCCATGCAAAATGACTGCTTGTTAATCATTCAGTGGCAGGGTAGCTGGGAATTAGGAAATGGGGAAAATATTGTTGGTAGCTTATGTTCAGCCACTTGTACTAAGATTGATTGTAAAATGGAAAATGGATGCCAAGTGAGTAATATTTGCCATTAATCCACTTCAGTAAAAGAGCCCTTCATAAAATGTTGCTGAACATAATAAATGCATTCAAAAGGCTTTTTGCTGGTCATTATTTCTTAGGAGATAAGGCAACATATAAATAATTTATGTCAGAAATTGAAACAAGTTTTGTAAATGCATATATTCTACACAAATCTGTAATATTTTATTATACCTCTAATGTATAACAAAAATCAAGTGTCATGCTGCAGATTCCAATTTACTGCCCTGGAAAGCTTGGCAAAGACATTAGATGTTCAAATATTGTTTTCCTAGCCTGTCTGGAAGATTACAAAGTCTAAGAGTTGGACTCTATTTAGGTAAGAAAATCAAGTTCATGAAAACAAACCCCATCCTCTTAACCGCAAAATATTACAGATTGCCAAGAAACCCTGTATTTCACTTCTTTTAATGGTGCAATGGATTTGCCTCCTAGATACCATATTGTAATAGTATTTAAAAAATTTCACAATCTTTCCTATAAATTGCTTCAAATATCAAGCTATCAGGTCCAAACAAATTAACATAGTTAAATCTGTGAATGGGTAGTTTTGTGGCTTTTGTTCACTTTTGAAGCAGTACTGAAAGCACAGGGATGGAAAGCACATTAAGGATAAGTGCCTAATCAATCCTCCCACACCAGTTCACTGATCTATAATTTATTTCATTTGAAATAAGTCTAAAGTTCTAACCCTTCCTTCTGCAGAAATAAAGATTACTGTCAAGAAGAATAAATAATAAATTCAAATAGGGTCAGCAGTGAAATACTGACATGTAATAAAAAGGCTACTTGGGGTTAAAAGCTAATAAACTTTTGTAACATCAGCAGCCTTATGGGAATAAATCCTTAATATGAGGAATCATCATTAAAAGAAAAATGTTCTTTAACTTTGTTTCTTTAATGGGCAGCCAGATAAAGGACTTAATGCAAGTTTCACTTGAAAGAAGGCAAAAATACATTTTTTTCTTTTGCAAATTTACTTAGAGAGAATGGTACAAAGAAAAAAGATAAATAATGCTCAACAAAGCCAATTCTTCAATCTACTGCAATTCTTTTCTTCCTGGACCTTTAAACTAACAAATAGAACTTACACTTTATGAAACTAGGAAGACTTCCTTAAGATTACACATGAGCCAGCTCATCTACTCCAAAGGACAGCTTTATTTTCAAAAATAACTCTTGGAATTACAGTTCTGCCCTTTAATTTTAGTGTCAATCTTCCCTAGACAAGTTCGTAAGTAACTTTTAAAATAATTTCAGACACTGTAGTGACAGCTAATCTATTATTATTTTCATTATTATTTCTTCCCAGGGGCACTTAGCTCTGCTTTTGCAATCAGAGTACTTTAACATCTCACAACCTGTGTCTTAGAAGAAAGAGAAAATAAACATTGAGAAGAAAATATAACAAAAATCTGAAAGGGAAAATTGTTTCAGCCACTCCTGAATCATTCTGACATTTCACTTTCAGAAATGGGCAAGATGTCCCATCTCTAAAGTTGAGCTTTTGAAGCAAAACATGAGCAATCCATCCCTCACTGAAATAATATGAGCTCACCACCAACACTCTGGTGAAGGAAGAAAAAAGATAACTATCTTATAAAATAACTACCTGCTATTTATAAAGTTTAGAATATATTACCCTCTTCCTTCATTCCATAATTCACCTTTTGAAATGTTTAGTTCTACAATTCCAACATGATTTAAGTATAAGTTATCTCTCCATTTAGGGAGACAATTAGATGTAACAATTTTAGAGGTGAAACAAAAATTGCCTCTATAGATAGGAGATATAATCATGAAATATAATTAGAGCAGTCAATAATATTCTGAAGAGAAAAGAGAAAGTATAGGTAAAAGAGAGAGAAGAGACAATTTATTCCTTTCTTTAATTTGCCTATTGCTTTTATTTATCCTTTGATTAATTCAGTTGGTTAATGTTCTTTAACACTTCAAATAATTGTTCACATCAAAAAATGGTTAGGATGCTGTTTTGCCAAGTGTCAGGGCAGTGATCAGATGCCCAGGCAATTGGTTCTTTTGAATCCAGAGACAATGAAGACTCCAGTAAATAAAGAGATGTTAAGCTCTACTAGTTCAAACAAACAAAAATGTTACATATCAAGCAAGATAATATCCAAATCTCTTAAAGCTATCAGGAGCTCCTTAATAATGACAGCAGAGATATCCCATGGGAGGCTAGTTTCCCTATTATACTAATGCTAGGTTGTGTGCAGGAGATCCTCATAAGCATCAATTCCGAAGTGTTTATTAAAACCTTGAGACATTTGATTTTATGGTCCTGCTATGGTCAGGAGCTTGCAAGACTTGACCTTAACTGGCTTGCAGTTGACTCTGGAGTGGGAATCAAAAATCTAAGACTTTCACAGCAAGAGAAGCTTTGAAGTTATCTGAACATCCTTCCTTTTTGCTTTGCTCAGCAAGCAAGAGAGAAAAATAAGCAAGGTAGCTGAAAATTCTAAACTTCTATATTTTTCTTAATATGAAAGAGAAATGTTACTAATTCCTCACAATAACAATGTTCTTACACATTGCCACAACAGATACACATGCATTTAAAGAAAGGAGATTAAAATATTACTTTTGTTTTAAACACTCATTGAATTTAAAAGAGGGGGCCAAGAAGAAAGCAGGACAACTGCAGAATAGGTTTCCCCAAATGTGTCAATGTCCCCTCCATATATAACACTCCCAATATACAGACGTTTATACCCATATCTTCATTAAACATTCTCTGTGATCAATAAAAAGGAAATTACCTTAAGATAATGAAATACTTATTTAACATACTTCACTGACTTATACATACATGGTATTCCTGCTCTTCACCCCAAATTTCTTGCAATTTGGAATGTACATTTGCAACAATTATCTATAAAAATAAATGCATACATTTAGAATTATCCAAAACTGTATCCTATGATAACAACAATTCAGGAATTTTCAATGCAGCTAAAGAGTTCAAATTGTATATATGGGACAAAATACTTCAGAATTGATGCGTAATTACTATGTATTGTCTGATAAATAATTTTGCCTAACTAATTACTTGGGTTTAAACCAATTCATCAATAAAAGTGAATTGATTTTACATTACCACTTCCAAAATGCAACTGGTCATTTTGGAAAAGTTATTTATTTATAGATTAATTTACATGGCAGGCCATCTCAGGCACATGTTATGGGCAGCTCACAATAATAAAATATAGAAGAATTATAAATAACATAAATAGCATTTGGGAAAAAATAATCAATGGTAATAATTAGTAATCACACACCAAAGTGATTTATTCAGCCAAAAAAAATGTGCTTGCCCACACCATTTGGAGCCTAGGCTCAAAGGTAAAACAAGAATTTAACTGGCCTTTGTGAAAGACCTTCCAGGTAGATGCATGTCTGTCTTGGGATGGAATTATGTTCCAGAGGGCATCACAACGATCCCCTCATCTGGGATCTTGGATTAGATAACAGATCTTCTGATGGCTCTAACAGGAAGCTGGATATAGCAGTCCTGTAAATAATCTATTCCTAAGCAATGAACGGATTTAAAGGTAACTATCAGCATCTTGACTTGCACGGGGGAGCATACTAGAAACCAATACAGCTTATTGAGTAGGGGTGTCACACGTGCTGAATTACCCATAACTATCTGGGTGACAGACTTTTGTATCATCTGAATATAAATATTCTTCAAGGGCAGCCCCATGTAGAGCATGTTGCAGTAATGGCAGGTGATTAAGGCATGATGACTGTGAATAGAGCCTCCTAGCTCAAGAATAGCTGCAGCTGGCTCATAGCATGAAACCATGCAATAATGTTAGGTCATTATGACAATTATTAAATTGATTAATCTATCAATTCAATTCTTAATACATACTTTACACATATGAAAACATTATATATACTTTTTAAAATCATTCTGGAAAATGCTCGTTATCTTGGAGGAGTCTCGGAAGAAATAAATAAATGTAGAATAATGTTTTGACTGAGACAAATATGCCAAAATCTTTCATTTTTGCTAAATTAGACATTTCATTCTGCTTGTATAAATCTCTTCACATTAACAAAGATAAACACATGATTGGCTATTTGCTGCTGTAGAAAATGCCAATTTCATTCCAAAGGAGAGATAAAGTCAGCAACCTTTCATGTTACATTTTGTGTTCAAGGAAAATAAAATACCATATTTTTCAGAGTGTAAGATGCTCTGGAGTATAAGACACACATTCATTTTGGGGGAAGAAAACAAGAAAAAAAATTCTGCCTCTGCCTACCAGTATTCATCACTATTCATCAGGCTAGCATCCTTGCAGCAAACAGCAAACAGCCTGGTCAGCTTGAGCATGTTATGGCAGTCTGATTCAGCATGAGCAACTGATTAGCAGTTGGATCGGCCTCTGGGAATACCACCAATCAGCTGTTCCAGGCTGCGGGGATCACTACAGCCCATTGCGGCCTCCACGCATTGCATTTTTTGTCTGCATACCTATTTTTGGCCTCCCTGCATTGCATTTTCAGCCAGTACCATATTCTGTGGTGATCCCCACAGCCTTGAATGGGTCTAAAATGGAGCATGCAGAGGCCAAAAATGGCCAATGGGTAGGGGCCAGTGGGCGGACAGGGCTTCAGCAACATTCACTGTATAAGATGCACAGACATTTCCACCCACTAGGAGGGGAAGTGCATTTTATTCTCCAAAAAATATGGCAACCACTTTGCCTTTTATAAAATATTGCAAACTGATGTTTTTAAAGGAAAATCAGCAATTGAACCTATGACACATCTTCTACAGTTGACTAATATTTTGCTTCCTGATAACTTTCTATTGGGGAAATTCAACTTTCAACTTTAACCTTGGGACTCTGGGCAGCTCACAACAAAAGTAAAAACATATAAACATTTTAAAATTACAATTATTAAAATTAATATGTCATCCATTCAATCAAGTGGGGCTGGATATATTAAATGAGCCATCAAAACTCACAAGGAAAGCAGAAAATTTGTGAAATATAGGAAGACATAACATTATGGCCCCCTGGTGTGGTTATTATCTACTAATTATTGGTAGTTATTATTAACATTTTACTATTGCTAGATTTCATATACATACATATGTGTATACAAGTGTGTGTGTAAACATTAAAATACCATTCTATTTTTATTAAAATATGGCCTGTCTTCTATATTTCTGATTTGATATATTGCATGTGCACAAAAGCATAAGCTTGAGTTACTGAAGTTGCACATATTTCTAATTGTTTGTTTTGTGGTCATTCTACATTCTGTGAGCTTGACGTATTGCAGATTCATACTAAAGTCTTCATGTCAGCTAGGATAGGAATAAATTGTTTCATAAGAATTCTATCTTTTCTTCAATCTTAAGCTGTCAACTTTAAAGTAATTACAAGTGGTGGCATTCCATTTCACATACATTAATGCTTGATATTTTTAAAATAATGTACAGTATATTACCACAAATGTCTATAATATATTAAAGTTATAAATATGCCTCTGTAATAACCGATACTAGGTGGATATAGTACACTCAGCTGAACAGGTACATTTAGCAAGGAGCATTTCAGTGCAATACCTCCTATGTAAAATCTGTCTAAAAACTTTATAGCATGTGACATCTATAATACATCAGCCTGACTTAAGTTGGCAAGCTATGGAGAAGCACATTCTGAATGTACGTAAAAATGTAATTAGTTAGAATCCAATTGATCTCAGTATACTATGGTGCCTTGGCACTTGATGTTAATTGGGTATAAGAGACATGTTGAGTACTAAAAACTATGAGTGCCAAACAAATCAAGTGACTTACCACACAACTCTTTGTTTTGTCCAGGGGAAACTTTTTGTCTGTCCTTTTTCCTATATCAGCTACTTTCCCAGCATGACCATTCCCAGACTCTGTGACCATCCCTCTCTTCCTTTTGCAGCAACCTTCCCAGCATTGCCAACTTCCTGTCTGCTCTTTGTGGCTGTCCCCCTCTTCCTTTTGCAGCCCACCAAATACCAAAGAAATTACGAGTACCAGGACAACATTTTTGCATCAAAATGCTTCAAGTACCAAATTCAACTTGTTTTGAAGAAGTGAAATACAGAGGTACCACTGTAATTGCCAGTTTGAGGAATATAAATTTCAAAATTTAATAAAAGTCATTTTTGTTGTTAAAAAAAAAACATTCCCTGCTCCAATTGTGAAAGCTTTCACAAACAACTGCCAAGACAATTTTATCTAATAGCCAGTGAAGATCTTGTGTGGTAATTCTTTTGAACCCATTTAAAACAAGGCTACACTGATTTTTCTATGAGCTATTGTTCACTGAGTCATCTTTGGTTTCACTTTAGGAAATCCCCCATTTGATGAGCATGCTTTGTTTTGAGACAATTAGTGGAAAATAGAGATTTACCCTTATTGTGAAATACTATGAGATTACCTGTTAAGTGTTGCCAAAAGTTAGGATTCTTAAAAAGTATGAGTAGATCCAAACAATATATTTTTGGTAGCAAAATCAAGAATCTGTTATTGTAATAATTTAGTGACTGATAATTTTTTACTCCTGAATTAAAAAGAATTGATTTTAACTTTTGCCTAGCCTGTAGTTTTATACATTTGCAAGACTGGATAGACATTTTCTCACTTGGTTCCTGAAGGAGACAAAAAGGAAAACTGAAATAGTGTATCTTTTATAGAGGTGCAGATCTTAAGTCTGGATTCTTATAACATCATGTTGAGATTTGTTATTAAATCCCAGAATTTGTGATAGTATGTCTAGTATGAAATATATATAAAAGGAGATGGGACAGTCTGTCCTTCCTCATAGAAGCTATTCTTGACACTAAATATATATGTATTGGGTAGCTGCCAGCTGTATTTTGCTTGTGTAAGTTACTGATATCAGCAGAGAAAGCTAGCCAAATAGCATCATTACATCTTAAAGTGCTGACTGTTAATGACACAGTCATTATAAAATGCTGTTTAAGATAAAGCCTTCATCTTTCACATCCCCAAGTAGCTACAAATAATAATGGAGATTTTCTTGCTCCTGTTTGGATAAAGTCATAGTTTTAACCTATTACATCAATGAACAAATGAAGGTAACACTGAAAATCACAGGGAATCCACAAATTCCCAATAATCTTTATTTTTATAATTCAAAAAAATGTACATAATTGTTGCTAGCAATTTGTCACTTTCACTGTTGAGAAAAGTTTGAGGAGATTCAGATCTTGGAAGTGAATCAGAAATACATTTACTGCATCCATGAAATATTTTTTTTTGTGAAGTTGGCAAGCCATTTCCATTGTAATGATATGCAGTAATTATTAATTCTTGCAAGCATCACTGCTTTGCTTTGGCATTGCGCCCCAACCACTAATATTGATAGGATGTCTGGAATGTCAGCATCTAGTAAGGAAGAAGACTTTGTATTTGCAAAAGTTTTCTTTACATGCCTCATCTTAATTTAAACAGAGTATGTGGGAAATCTATAAAAGAGAAAATCTTGAACAAAGTGGCAAACATAAATCCAGAACATTAATGCATGCTAAAACAATAATGGAATGGCCCTACATACAGTACAAACAATGAATCTCTACTAGCTTTTTAAAATGCTATCCAAGTTTGAGAGAAGTAAGAATCTGAGAATGTGCAGAATAATTGACCCACCCCTTCAATCATTTCATTATCAGAGGCACTCTTAACAAGACCCCAGATCTCAAAATGCCAGCATGCTTTTCTGGCATCAGCTTTAAAAAAGCTACAGTATGATGCTGAGTCAATGAGGAAGAGTTCAGTGCTTGGACAGCTCTCTGTCCAAAATACACATGACAGCCCAATGTGCCACCAAGAATTTAGAAGCATAACTAAATCTCCCCAAAACACAAATCTTAGGCACAGAGCACTCCACTGTAGTGTGGTTGCTTTGTCCAAGGCAGCAGTGTTGAGCTTCCAATTGCTCCAGCAGTTGTCCTTTGTGCAATTATAGCCAATAGAAGAGAGTAGCTGTACTGCATTTAGGTTGAATTGTGGAATTCTTGGTTATCTCTTAGCTTGCAGTTTACTTTTCAAACACTTCATTTACCCAACTAGATAATGATATTACCTGATATTACCTAACTTGTTAATGAAACATTTATAAGCAAACAATCAAACTCAGAGAGCTATAATTCCATAATAGGTTCTTTGAGAAAGCAGTCTGCATCCCTGAACCTTTCTCGTTCCTGAAACTAGTAAATCTTAGTAAATAGATAATTAAAAATCAGAAAGACTTGGGAAAACCTCCAGAAGACTATATGAAAGTCAATACTTGAAGGCTCTAAGAATAGTTATTTCCAGGGGAAACATAAAGTCTCCAAAACCTGTGGAAAAATGAGGGTGGGGTGGGATGGTAGTGGAAGAAGAGCAGACTAAAACGAAGTGGCTCTGCATTGTTCAATAATAGTCCTCTATCCTGGGGTTAGTCTTTTACATTTGGAAGAATATCTGTTGCTTAAAATTACCAAAGAACGCATGATATCATCTGCCAAACTGGATGCTTCAAGTGAATTGTTTAAAGGACTTAATCACATAGAATTATTTTTGTAACCAGTTAAGCGATGAGTGTGAAGTCTTACAAATCTAAAACATGATGAAACTCAAGAGATGTCCAAAGTTAGTATGAACCAGCTCTCCACTCCTGAAGTTATAGCTTATTCATACTGGAAGTGACCTTAACTTTCACATGCAGAAACATACTTCTAAAGGCATTTGTCCCTAGTGTACCCTCCAGGAATTTTTGGCTCCTCTTGCTCACAAACAGTAGTTTCCCATACTTCTCTGCCTAGAAATGTAATGAGTATTCAGCTTTCTTGCTTCTACTTTTCTTTTCTTTAAGTGAGTGGCTAACTCATTTCTTTACAGTAAGTGAGTGATTAACTAAACATAAAAAAATGATAGTGGAAAAAATGTTAATTTTGTCAACAAAACTCTAACCATAAAAAACAGGAAAAATAACCACAGAACAAAGGTAGAAAAACTTCATTTACTAAAGAAATTGGTTTTTATTCTGTGACCCAGTTTATTTTAGATTACTGTATAACAGATCGTTCTGCAGAGGCATTGAGTCTATAGTACAAACATATACAAATCAGCTTTTCTGGTTTTAAGTATAAATATTTAACATACCACATGAGTGTGATTCTAAGAATATTTAGAATCTTGATATTTCTGAATTTTTTTAAATAATCATAATGTGCAATTTGTAGAAGTATATTGAGGACCTCCTCAATCAGGGATCAAAAATTAGCAGAGCTGCTGTGAACAGAACTTCACTTATGGCTCACTCTCCAACAACAGAGGTTGGATGTAGCAATTACTGCATACTACATTATTCCATCTCCTGGCAACCCTCTACAAATATATTCTGAACACTTGGGATATCCCCTGAAGCTGTATATAAAGAGTTATAGCAGGCTTCAGGGAAAGAGAGTTAACAAGTCTTCTGCTATGATTTTGTCAGAAGTGTCACTGCATAACAATAGTCTCTGTAGACAGAAAGAGTTCTTCCATTCAAAAAAGGGAAATTTAGCATTTAATCCATTGTAGTAGATTGTTACAGGTAAAAGCATGATGAAAAAGATTTGGTTCAAGAAGAATTGAGATCCAAAGATCCATTTTTTAGATAAACCAGCTTATTTTGTGGCCTTAGCTAAAATAGTACTGGAAAAATCAAGTAGAAACTCACAAGTTTTTGTGTTGAACAGAGGCTAGTGTTTTATAAAACAAAAAGGAAAAAAAAAACATCTATAACATAAGTTTCAGAATATTTTGTTCTCCAATTTAAACCTGATTTGCCTATGTCCTGAAGTGGCTTGTTTTTATTAATTGGAGGTGGAAAGCTTTGGAATGAAATTTGCATTTTGTTCCAATTGACAGTCTCTCCATTTCAATGCACAGTTCATCAATCCTGAAAGAAATTAACTGCAAAATGAAAAGCCTACATTCTTGCTGAAATTAATTGAATGAAACTGGCAGGAACAACCTCATGAGGTAAAGGGCTGGTGGGAAAAGAGCAAGGCAAGAGGGTCTGAGGCAATTTCTACATTTAGAAATTAAATAAATGTTGTCTAACCAAGGAGAAGCACAAATGAGTAAGGACAGAAGAAAAGAATCGATTCATTCTGCATCTATTTTAAGTAACCTTGATTTTTGACTAGATTTGGAAGCTGTTCTTTCAAGACATAATATAGATTTCTCCTCATCGAGGCAGAAATAGAAACTGCTTTCAGAAACTATGAATGAAAGATTTTCTGTTCCAGGAGCTTTGAGGCCATGGAACGTTTCCGGAATAAGCTTGTGCTCTTGCTATCTAATTAATGAGACTTGTGTAGTGCAGAGGAAAAAAAAGAGTTTTATAATCAGAACAAAAGATAATAATTTGAACTTCAAAAGTAGAGCTTACAATCAAGAGCAGTTAGAATTATATTGCTTTGTATCCAAGCTTCTCTGGGAAAATAACACATTTTCGATTTGGACTCTTGATTTCAAGGTTAAGCACAAGGTTAAGTACCAGACTGACCTTTTTCTAGCAGCACTGTGATTTTTAGCAGTATTGTGATATAAGGTAAATCTGATAAGAAGTTGCTTTTAAAGGAAATAACAAAAATCTCTAATAGTGTTTTGATCATATATTAGTGTTAATGTCACACATACACACACATACACAAATACCAAGGTGACCATCTCTTTAAACATATAACAAGAAAAACAAAATTGCTAAAGGCTGCAGCTAGCTTTTGTTATCAGATGTATACTTGTAAATTACCACATAAAAGAAGCAGTGTTCTAAATTGATATGGAAAGAAATAGTTTGCCCATAAGCAAAAATTGACCTCAGTGATTTACTGTAACAACTGTTATGAGATTTTCATATAATGAGTTTTATAACAGTCCCACAAAGAATAGACTTTCAAAGGGTTATAAGCAATAAGCATAGTGGAAGGCATGTTATCTTTATTTTTTTCTTTGTCAAAATTGCACATGGTGATGTAAATAAACCCGTGGATATTCTGTTTCTTGTCCCTGTTGTCACACTTTAGTTTCCTATACTAGTTCTGCACTACCTCTGGAGTATCAATGATAAGAAGTGAAACTCCACTTCCTATTTTCCCATTCCCTGGCCATCTTTTGCTTGCTGTGTATGACAATGATCTAGGATCAGGGGTGTCAAACTGGCTGTCCATGGACCAGATGCATCACATGCAGGCCACACCCACCCTAGCTCCACAAAGGGGGAAAATATCTCCTGTGATGGCAATGTGACACCGCAAGTTTGACACACGTGATCTAAGTGATCTCTAAGAAAACTTGGAGCATTGCAGTCAGTGAGAGAAAATAATATCTCAGCAGGAATTTCCTCCAATGCTAAAAATTGAGCCTGTGGAGAAAAAAATGTAATAATTATCAATGATGTGAAGGTTATCAGAAATAAAAAAGTAATATGGGCTAACTTACACCCATAAACCCTATCTAAAACTTCTGCCAAGACTGATAGCCTAATAAATACTGTAAATGTATATAGAGAGCAATAATAAAAATTAAGGGAGCCAGGATTCTGATGATTTATGCAGTAGACATAGGAAAATCATTCTTCGCAATTAAAAATCCAGAGTAAATGAATAGTTGAGATATGTAAGTTTTCTGCTCACTTGCTTTCTTCTTTTATACCTTACAAGCCTTATGTTCAAATCCATTACAACAGCTTGGAAATGCTTAGACCATTTGAAATGAAGTTTTAATTTACATTGCAATTCTGTTGAAAATGGACAGAAGGCAATAAAAGTTCAGCCATATGCTATAATTGCGTGTCCATTTTATATCATATATTCATTAAAAAGAGAATTGATGATTCTGCTGATTTATGGGCCTTTTTAGTGAGAATATCCAAATATAGCTAAGACAACTATGTATCTTATTCTATCTACTGTGGGAATGAATCTCTCTCTCAATCTTGGAAATGAGGTTTTAACCTAATCAATAGATTAAGAATATACGCTTAAATATTCCACAATAGTATTTAATTGCAATACAGATTGAATAAATCAGATATCTTGCAAATATTTAGGGAAAATGATTTTCAAAGTTTTTTTTTTTTAAAATGACTTCCGTCTGATGGAATTACATTTTTAAATGAAACATTTTAGCACCTTCAAGATGCTATTCTTTTGATACACTTTATTTTAAATGTTGTGACTAGGTCATTTGTTTGGCTATTCATGAAATATTTGGTTGCAAGTCCTAATGAGCTCCTCTTAGAGGCATTTTTCCAAATATAGTCCTAACTGATGCAAAGTTGCATTCACTACATCATTGTGTCATTCTGAGTTCTTAGTATTTGATGACTGTTAAATTATTTTTTACATTACAGATTTATTAACCATTCCTTCCCTGATCTTCTGATCTGAGTTTATTCTTATCATACAAAGATGTTCATTAAGGACAGACAGTTCTTGTGGAATTTGCTTTTAAAAATTCAGCATTGTGAAGATTCCTATAATGATTTTAGATGTAATCTACTGTTTTAGTATTGATTCTTATACTGAAAAAACAAGAAAATTTAAAGTTCAGGCAAAGATATGTGGCATCATTTCTCATTGGTCATCCAAACACACAAAATATAGTCATTAATATAAGTTAGAGGATTGAACTTGAATGCTAAAAACTGAACAATGCTAAATAGTTTACTTTTTATATTTGCAAGATATATTATCATTCTTTTTAGCAGGTCCCCCTCTAGTATCACGGATTTACCATGAGACCTGAGATGCTACATATTTCCAAACAAGATGACATCTTACATATCTGCTACATTACATACGTTAGAACTTAACTATTACTTCTTGTCAGCATAGTCCTGGCTGAGACTGTCAAAACATCTGAAGGATATCAAGCTAGGAAATTAGAATCAGTTCTCAAGAATGACTCAAAACAATTATGATTTAAAATTATTTTGCCTCCAGCATGCTTCTTAAATACTTCATAACACCCACACATCAGCCTTATTAATTACTTTAATTTAATTTTCATTTAGCTTTTTTCATATTCTTTTTATGATATATGATTTTACTCTCTAAACAAATGGATCAATACAACATTTTCACTCTATTGTTAAAATATTACAGACATGTAGCCAAAATCTTAAAGTGCAGCTTTCAGTAACAATCTTACAGAATCAGGGGAAGCTAGGTTCTTGGAAGGACCTACTTACTTAAGGTTTTGATACATTTTCTAGACATTCTATAAAAGTTGAATCTAATATCAATTTCTCTTACTGTAGAACTTTGGCAGCATGATACAGATTCACAGTGCCTTTCTTCTTGACTGGTTTATGATTTCAGCTTTTCAATAAGAAATTATGTTGCAGAGAACTGATGTGCAATTGATTAGCATGCAAACTGTACAAATGATAACATAATGCATGATGTTTAATCAAAATTTTATAAATGTACTTCTCTGGAGACTCTAGATCTTCTGCTCTGTCTATATCAGTAATTATGAATGAACTGGAAAGCATCCTATTTGGCATCAGTTCTTGTAGTGTAGATCTGAAGCTCTGACAGATGTTTCAAATGTCAAGCAGATAGAAGGGAAACATTAAAATGACATATAATAGGAACCATGAGAAGTGCTCTGTTTAAACACAGCTTAAAAAATCTCTGCTGATAGGAAGCAAAGTCTAGAATTTGTAAAATCTTTAAATAGCCAAATGCTTTATTTATAAAATCATGATTTTCATGAGGAATAAATTTACTGGCAGAACAATATTTTTACTTCATTTGATGGAAATAATATCAGAATCACCTCTGTTCTTTAAACAACCTGAGAGCAAAGATTTCTCAAGTAAATAACTATGGAAGAAACTACAATTGGGTTTTACAAAAATTCCAGCAATATATGCCAAATGTCAGGGTTCCAAGAAACATCCCCAACAAAAGAAGACTCTGAGGCTTTTCCTCACATAACATATGTTCCAAACATATAGGAATATGTACAAAGAGAAAGGTTAAGGCATAAATCTTTTAGCATCTCTCTAACCAGACAGTTAGTTATGTCTCTTTGGTCTTTATTAAATTTATATCCATCTCACTTTGAAAAATGATTTTAATCTTTTGTTCTTTAAAACAGTTTTTACATAAAAGTAACATTATATTATTTTGATAAAGAATACTTTATTTGTAATCATATTCTATGGGTATATTACCTAATTTTCAAACTATTATTACTATTACTATAGTTATTGTTATTCTGTTGAGCACTTCTCTCTTATAAATCCCAAACATATAAAGCAGATAAAAGGATACTGCAATATCTTTAAAAGTGTTTAAAACAATTAGGATATCTAAATAATGAGACTCCTGTTTCCTTTTTGGCACCCGTTTCCTTTGAGAAGCCATCAAAGCAGAATTTTATCCATGAAGTTTTCTTCTATATTTCTGCCTCCGTGCTGAAGAGCACGTCATCTGTTAAATCTAAGTGTGCGTGGCTAAAGAATAAGCAATCATCTTCTTTCAGAAAGAAAATGATAATCAACTTTCCTGGACCATCACACCCTACCCTGGTTACTCATGCCCTAGTCACCTTCCATCATGACTACTGCAACATGCATTATATGTGCTGCCCTTGAAAAACATCCAGAAGCTTCAGGTGCTTCAAAATGCAGCAGCCTGCATGGTTTTATGCATGACCTCGGTGTGCATATGTGTCACCTCTCCTGTAGCAGCTGGATTTGCTTCCAGGTGCAATTCAACATGCTAATTGTCACTTTTAAAGTCCTTCATGGCTTGGGATCAGGTTATCTGGCAGAACATCTCTTGCCAGTCACGTTGGAGACAATGAATGTTTACTCCTATAAGGAGGTACATCTGGCAGGACACCGACAAGGGCTTTCTCTACAGTGGCTTCCTCCCTCTGGAACAGCATCCTTCCAGAAATTACACTGGTTCTCACTCTGACACTCTTTCATAAGGCCCTGAAGACATGGCTTTGCCAGCTGGCCTGGGAACCCGGAGTGGGATGGGACCCATTTAAGTGTGTGTTGTTGCTGGGGGGGGGGGGGGGAGTGTATTATTATTTTATTATTTTTATTTCTTCTACATTGTGTTTTTGTTTGTAAGCCACCTAGAGTTGTCGTGAGTAGGCAGCTATATACATTTTCTAAAACAAAATAAAAATAAAATAGTTTAAAGCTTCTGCCTCAATCAGCCTTTCTACAGACACAACTCTTCTACAGACACAAATGTTCTAAGTACATTTGTTCTTAGTAAAAGCACAGCAAATGTAGTATTTTCTACTTATTTATTGCACAAATGTATATCAGAGGCATTTCTGAAAATTATAACTAAAATACATACTTCTCTTGAATTAGATCAGTGTTTTTCATACTTGACAATTTAAAGATACGTCCAACTGTCAGAAGAATACAGCCAATATGGAAATTGAAGTCCACACATCTTAAAGTTCCCAAGTTTGAAAAGCACTGAATTAGATGATTATGCGAATCTCCGTAAATATTAAATAATGATTTAATTTCTCCATCTTAACCAAAATTCTGACCAAAATTGCATAAGATGCTCAGCTAAAGCAAGCAGGCACCTATATAGGGCAGAAGTGATATAGAAAGATGCTAAGATTAATGATTATTTTACTGACAATGACCAGGGCATCATTTCATGTTGCATAGGACAAGGAAATACTAAATTCCCCCTATACTTTTACCAGGAAAAGCACATGGATAGAAAATATAAAATGTTTGATGTAGTTCTAACTAACAGGTCCCTAAATTGGTGGCATTAAATATGATACTGAGGAAAAGCTATGGATTTTTTTTTGTACTACTGGTATTTATTATATATAGATTTAAGGATTCAGGACATTTGGTTCCTGATGCTCCACGCAGGAAAATAAAATCTGAAAATCTTTTTAGTTTTGATGTAAGAAAAGATAAAACATACAGTGTGAATATGGAATGTAAGAAGCACAAATATGGGAAGCTCACTAGCAGTGAAAGATGAAATGAAATTTACTACAAATTTACATCTTGAGCACCAGCAAATTGGTATAGGTCAGGATTGGATCCTTTCAGTCGGAAGAGCATACTGTTTTCTACCCAAAATCTCAAAGAAGGAATTGCTTTGCTTTAATAGTTATGAAAGCTATATAGCAAGAGCTGTATTGAGCTACAGTACAATCAATGACCAAATAGTATCAATTAGAAAACCCTTTAATATGGCAATTACTGAGGCAAAGGAAGAAGAGATTAATGAACTTGATTTATGGTCAAGTTGATAGCAACCAGGATATGCTCCTTATGGTTGAGGATTGAAATGCTAAGTCAGAATTTATTAATTATTTATTAATTAACTTTATGCTGCCATCTATTTCAAGTGTGTGACTCTAAGTGACATACACAATTAAAGCACAAAGCAATCAAAACCAGTTAAAGCCAATTGAAAACTTTAATGTACAAACAGAGGAAAGAGTTCATTCTAAACTCAGAAGAAAGCAAACTAGAGGACAGAAAAAACCAAGGAAACTGCAAAAATAGAAAATAAAATTCAAGAAAGAAAATATCTCAATTTCAGAAACCTATTAAAAGAGACAAGAAGCAGTAATATAACAACATTTATAAAGATACTGAAGAGGGAAATGGACATGGAAAGACATAACATTTTATAATAACTCTGAACTCAAAAGGAAGCTCCAATTTCAAATCATTTTGAGTACATTTGCAAGTATGCAAATGGACAGCAGTGGACATACAGTTACTAATCAAAGGTGCAATGAGTATACTGAAATTCTTACAGTATAATTTTTTGTAATTCTTACTTTTGGAAGGTACTCTGCTTAAAAGTACTTCTAATATTATAAAATGAAGTTAGATCAGCACTTTGTTCATTACTAAGTTGGAAGCTACAAGAACTATTTACAGGAATATTTACAGAAATGTGACAAAGAATAAAGGAAAAATCAGAAAAGGCTTTAAGTAAGCTGTGCCAATTAATCTGAAAAACAAAACAGCATCCAATGGATTGAAAGAGGCCAATCTGTATACCGATATAAAAGATAATACACTATAAATGATAGTGTATAAACTATAATACAATATCCTATGTCATATGCTAGCAAAATAATGGCAAATATCATTATTGTAGATTGGCATACTTGGCAAAAATATGCCAGATATTCAACCACTTTAGAAAAGTTGAAGTACAATATCACTTCTACATGACAAAGATGAATACAAAAAAAAGTCAGTATTTTTATTTTATTTTATCCTGATAACAGTGACTAGGAAGATTTTATTTCAATCAGTTCTTGTTCCATCTTAGGTTGATTAACTGTTAAATACCCAAATTTGCTCCTATCAAGACTGATCAACTTAATACCTATCCTTTAGTAGTAATATTTTTTCCTCTGTCATTCAGAGAAGTATGGAGTCCAAATATACCCACAGCCTTTCAATTCCAATCATGTATGTATGTATGCATGTATGCATGCATATATGTTTATGTATATGTTTATGTTTATGATTGGAATTGAATACATGCACACACCAATAGAATAATATTTTAAGCTATTATCCAAATATATTTAAATAAGGAGCAAATCAGAAAGAATAAAACATACAGATGATTCAGTTTTTCATAGCCATTGCTTTTCCATATATGTCTATGTTCTACTCATAATTTTATGAGGGTGGATTTCTATCCAAAATATAAGAAAAATGATGTCACAATATTTTCCAGAAACATTTAAGGAAACTCATCAAATTTATGTGGAAAATACAAAACATAATATTCATGCAAGGCTGGTGCCAGATGTCTTTATCTTGAATCAGTAATTACAGTGAAAAGAGGGTACATCATATTCAAAGTAATGACAAAATGGCAGACTAACATCGTATCTTGATTCAGTGCTCTCAAGATGAATATAAGTATTATATTTATCCATGTTTATATCTCTATCTCTTATGAAGTGGGTAACTACAATACACCTAAGAAATATTTGTAACAGCTAAAACATTTGTAATACTATGATATCCATCAAATATATGGATATGAATGAGTATAAATAGTTTATGAAACAATAGTTATGAAAAAAAATATTTATTTTAAAAATATTTTAAGTGCTTGTTTCTAGCCCATACAATGTAGCTTCTTCTTTTTCTGGCTGTCTAAAAGTGTTTCAACAGAGCATTCAAACTCTATCAGATAGCATTGGTCAGGAGAGAAAAGAGAAGTGTATGATTTTGCTCCCTCATTCCTCTTCTATTGGGAGCAGCAAATCTATTTTTTCTATTGGTTATTATAGAAGAGAAGTTTTAAATGCCAAATCTCTTTACTTGTAGACAGAATTTTAGTAATCCTGGCCTCAATCAGGAAATCCTACAGGTAGAGCATTCTCTTACAGTATTTTTTTGTACATTAAAGATCAAGTCAGTGGTGGGATTCAACTTTTTTTTACTACCGGTTCTGTGGGTGTGGCTTTGTGGGATATGGCTTTGTGGGTGTGGCTTGTGAGCATGGTAGGGGAAGGATACTGGAAAATTCCCATTCCCTCCTCACCCCAGTAACCTGCTTTCCAGCTCCGTTCTCCTGTTCAGGGCAACAAAAGAAGATGAACTGGGAAGCAGTGGGGGCAGGGGCAGCCTATTTGCCTGTTCTCCGAACCCCTCAAAATTTCCACTACCGGTTCTGTAGAACTTGTCAGAACTGGCTGAATACCACTTTTGGATCAGGTTGTTCTTCAATTAAGTGATTGTCCACAAAATTAGACTTCAAAGGACTAAGACTATTAATATCTGCATCCATAAAGAATAAATAAATGTTTTCATAACCATTATGTGCATAAGAATGGAAGCTCTCTGAGAACTGATAATCTTCTTAAAATCCTTACTCATTTTAAATGATTATTGAAATATTAGCTTCCATGTTAATGATAGCTTCTTAAATATAATTTTATGCAACTTTTCTAGAGAACTAATACAGTGTATACATATACCTTAGGTATGAACATAAGTCTATGCATGTTTCTCAGAGAGTGAGGTATATATCTCCCTCCCTCTATTCTGAAGTAACTACCGGTAATAACATGTAGGCTGTTTGCATGATGACTAAAAAGTTGTTATTTCAGTCCATTTATTTTTATAACAAAGCCATAAAATAAGAGTATTCAGTAGCACAGACCAAATAATAAACAATGTATATATTATTTATTTTTCTGCGAGTTTGATTGTGCAAAATCTGAAATTGATTACAATGGTTATGTGTAAATTCCAGTAAGAACAAAATCCTGATGAACAGTAAGTAGAAAAAATACTGTTTGGATAAATATTTAAATTTATATTGATGTGGGTGAAGGAAGAGAGTGCAAAAGTTAGCTTGAAACCCAGTATTAATAAATCTAAGATCATGGCATCTGGCCCTCTTAATTCCTGGCAAATAGATGGGGAAGAAATGGAGGTAGTGGCCAATTTTATTTTCCTGGGCTTCAAGATCACTGCAGATGGGAACTGCAGCCAAGAAATTAAGAGACACTTGCTCCTGGGGAGTAAAGCTGTGGCAAATCTAGACAGCATACTAAGAAGCAGAAACATCACCATGCCAACCAAAGTGCGTATAATCAAGGCTATAGTTTTTCCAGTTGCAATGTATGGATGTGAAAGATGGACCATAAGGAAAGCTAAGCACCAAATAATTGAGGCTTTTGAACTATAGTGCTGGAAAAGACTCCTGAGAGTTCCTTGGACTGCAAGGCAATCAAACCGGTCAGTCCTAGAGGAGATCAACCCTGATTGCTGTTTAGAAGGCCAGATCCTGAAGATGAAACTCAAATACTTTGCGCATCTAATGAGAAGGAGGGACTCACTAGAGAAGAGCCTAATGCTGGGAATGATTGAGGGCAAAAGAAGAAGGGGACGACAGAGAATAAGGTGGCTGGATGGAGTCACTGAAGCAGTAGGCGTGAGCTTAAATGGACTCCAGAGAATGGTAGAGGACAGGAAGGCCTGGAGGGTATGGGATTGCCAGTGATAGGTTCCAGATCTCATTGCAACCGGTATGGTGCAACAGGCCCGGCGTCCACCACATGAACATGTGCAGCATGTACATGCATTCTTACCTCTTGTGATGCCTCCAAGAGCCTCCATGATGCTCCAGCTGCTCGGTGGAGCATCACGCAGGTACCATATGTGCTGTGCACGTGCACAGAAGTGCCAAAGAGCTCAAATGCAGGTAAAGAGGATGGGTGGGTGGGTCAGCCCTCCGGGGCACTGTACCAGAATGGTACCCGGTGCTCCCGGCAGGCACCGATATGCCCGTACCTGGGTGTACCACCTGCAACCCACCACTGGGGATAAATGGAAAAGAGTCAACAATCTTCCATTTTTTAATTGATTCCCGATGTCAATTCTGCCCTTCAACTTTCTAATGACCTACAGCTGCTTTCATTCTTTTGCAGAGCAAGAATCCTTCACAATTCTCATATTAAATTTTTACATTTTAAATTACTCTTTCATGCAGATACAACATGATCCTTGCATAGTTCTAAAATATTACAAGTGGAGAAATGTCAGTTATACAATCTAAAATAATTTTGGTAAATGAAATACCTGTACCTATTATAAGATTCAGCTTAGTTAACTGCACTTAAATAATAATACAGGTTTTGAAAGGCTTCTGAACCACAAATTATTAACCAAGGTGATTCTGTAAAACAGTTTCTATTACATGATTATCCGGGATAAATATGCAGTTTCTTTCTTTCTTTCTTTCTTTCTTTCTTTCTTTCTTTCTTTCTTTCTTTCTTTCTTTCTCTCTCTCTCTTTCTTTCTTTCTTCCTTCCTTCCTTCCCTTCTTCCTGCCTGCCTTCCCTTCCTGCCTTTACACTTGAGTCCCATATTTTCCCAATTATCTATGAAGTAAAAGCTATAGATATGAAATCAACTACTAATTTATATTTTGTTTATGCCCAAATTTTCCAACTAATTTTATGAGAGAAAAAAGGCTTGGAAATAATTGGAGCACACAGTATGTTTGGATTTGATAAGCATAATGCAGATATTAAAGGAATACTTTCTCTCTTTCCTATTTAAGATAATTGCTGCAACAGATTTTGAGCAGTCTAGATTATTTAGGTTTTAGAACAATGAAGAGCCCTACCTAAATAAAATGAAGCATTTTTATATTCAAATAATTCATTTGATATATTCTGAAAATATCCTACTAATTTAATACCTAGTATGTTTTAAGATATAATTACTTGGAGGTGTATTCCACTTGAAAATTATAACTTGAAGTATCTGGTTATGTTATTAGGCATGCAATGTTAAATTGAAATAGGTAGGTGTTTAAAATTGGATATGCTCAACAATTTCCAAAAACTTCATCTCCAGTAGATACGCCACTATATGAATTATAATTTGAATAAAGAACCAGTAAAAAAAATACTTTAGTCATTAGTAAGCTTACTTCTTCAATCCAAACCATGGTGCTTGTTCTATCTGTTTACATCTTAACCATACTAGTAAGCTCATGTTTAGAACTTTTTTTCATACTCCCACCTCCACAAAGTATTGTTCAGTATATCTCATATGAAGACCTGCATTTCTTTCCTAAATAGTTTCTTTTGTTCTGTTCCATCTTAATCCATGAGATTTAAATGAATCAACAAGTCAATGGCACATTAACTCAACATTAAATAATTTTCTCTCTTAAAATAGGAAGTGTCAACCTGAGTGAATTACTTGGAACCCTGACAGGAAGTTAATATAAAGGATCTATGAAGGAAAAAAAAATTGCATTTGAATGTTAAATACAATTTAAAAGTTGTATCCCTAATTCCTTTATATATTCATGTTTTGGATTAGTCCACCATTTAATATTATTTGGAATAATGATGGCTAATAAAATGGAAACAGAACCGGTAGGAGTCTTCTTGAAATGAACTGTCTCTACTTTCAATTTTGTTTAAACAATTCAACTTCTTTGCTTTGAATTCTCATTTCATCCCTACGTATTACTGTATCATCATACAAATTCTTACTTTTGTTTGCTCTTTGAATTTGGTAGCAAATTAAGACAGAAAATGGAAGAATGTTATATTATTGCATTTTAATTAGTATAAGTAGAATTTGCAACATGGTCTACATGAGGCTGCCCCTGAAAAGTATCCAGCACTCCAGTTGGTGCAAAATACAGTGGCCTGCATGGTTTTGTGCAGATCTTGGCATGCATATGTATCATCTCTCCTGTGGGAACTGCACTGATTGCCAACTTTCTTCCAGATCCAATTCAAAGTGCTGGTTGTTATCTTTAAAGCCCCTCATGTCTTGCAACCAGGTTATCTGAGGAACCATCTCTTGCTGGTCACATCTTACCTGTCCCACTAGAGGGGGCAGGCAAGGAATGCTGTGGGTCTCATACCCTAAGGAGATACATCTGGCAGGAGCCAGAAGAAGGACCTTCTTCATGGTGGCTCCCTCTCTCTGGAACATCATCCCCCAGAGATTAGACTGACCCCCATTCTAACACTCTTTCGGAAGGCCCTCAAGGCGTGGTTCTGCCAGCAGTCCTGGGGAATGGATCCCATTAAATGGCTAGTATGAATGTGTGTTCTCTTATATAATACTCTTGATAAATTTGAACTAGAAATCCATTAACCTCAGCCAGTTTATAAAGTTTCAGTAGGGTGACAATGTTGGTAATTTTATTTATTAAATTTATTTCAACCATGTTTATATAAAATTATTTAAATTCTTTAATATCTGGAGACAATGAATGTTTACTCCTAATAAGGAGTAAATAATATCTTTTTATTTATCATTCTTTGGAGCATTTTAAATTTCTTAGTCCCCTTCTAGTAAAATCATATACAGTATGCTTCAGAAAAGAAACAGCTATAGAAACAGCATAACAAGTGTAATGAACAAGTGAAGTCTTTATAAATTATATGCTTCTGTTTTTACTACTGTCTGTCCTATGCCTTTTTGGGATAGAAACTGTTGATTTGTGGTAGTAGATGAAATGTTTTCATATATTTTGTGTTTTTCTAAATGCTAGTTGCAAATGCATTATCAATGCCTCTTTTGCATTGAAATTGCATGGGTGTACCAAAGAATCAGAGCTTTAATTGATATATTATGTTCGCCATCTGGTATTTTTTGAGATATTTCTCCCAGCAGATGTCACTCCATCTAGGTGTTATAAATCTTACCTGCCTCAGCAAAATGGCAAATGGCCAAGGGTTAGGAGAAGAATAGTTCAAACATCTGAAATGTATTGTGCCATCTTTTATTGAACAGTTTTGCTACTTCCTTATTCAGTTCAGAATGCAAGTGTGTATGGTTCAATAGGTGAAGAAAGACCAAAAAAACAAAATACAAAAAAAGCCCCACAACCCCAACCAGTTTCTAAATTTCTTGAAATAGGAATCATTTCGTAATAACCATTGCCAAAATCATGCCCTATTTCAAAATTTTTTTACACCTTTTCTGATTTATTCCCCTATTCAATTTATAAGTAGGCATTCTTTCCAAGACCAAAGAGTAGTGCTTTGGATTCCAAATGGCTCTTCTTGGGAGTTGGGAGAGACACAAATAAGAGAACTAATTTAAATCAGACAGAAAGGACAGCCAGGTAATCCCCCCAAAAAGAGGCAGGCAGCTTTATACTCACATTAGCCACATATTATTAGCAGCTTTTTAAAATGAGTCAAAACACTGCATAGACCTATTTTCTGATAATCAGACGGGTCTCTAAAGCTTATTGTAACTTCAATTGCAAGTTATCATAATTTAAATTTTATCTGTTTGATCTGAACAACCACTGGAAAGCTTTGCAGAAACTGGTGCCATTGAGGCTATTATTTATTTTATCATCTTTCTGAGTAAAAAGTCTGTGGATCTTTGTCATAATTAGATGACAAAGACCTGTATTTTGATGAGGTTGGATATTTATGTTTGAAAATGTGAAATAGAAATAGCGGAAACAAAAGGCAATTTTAGCATTGAAGAATTTGATCAGTTCTAATTTATCCTGGACACAATCTTGTAAATATGGTAGACTAACAGAAAATTTTAATCTTGTTATGACAACCTATTAAATTAGTTATAATATTTCTATAGCATCTTTCAGCAGAAAATTCCTACCATAGTATACAACTACCAAATTGCAATATTAATCATGAAAAATCTCATCAAAGAAAACGTAGAAGAAATTTCTAGTCATAAAACAGATGGAAAAATTTCCTTGTGCCAAAAGGATAGGAGAGATAACTCTCAGATGCTTAACCGAAGATTGCATTCTACAGATAAATACCATAGATTAGTGTTGGACAGGATAACTAAAGTGAAATGGACAATTCAAACAAAATGATATTCTTCAGTTGTCAACTTGGCAGCTGATTTGCTCATTATAGGGCCTAATCTTGGCTTGGTTCTGAACTATCTCCAGAATGGTCTTCTCTAATCATTGTTGTTCTATTTCCTGGAAGCCCAGGAAGATCTTTTTAATGACCTCCCACTTTCTCAAAGTTAAGTAGCTGTGGCTTCCAATCACTGCTGCTTTGTTGTTGTACCTCTTTTGTGGAATATCCTTTTCCCTCAAAGAATATAATAATTCTAATAAACCACAGCCCATCTAGTATCAATTATCTACAGCATTAATCCATCTAGAGTTAATTCAATGAACTTTCCAAGCTTCAAGCTATTGTGTAATACAACGCAATGGTAAAACTGAAAAATTAAATCACACATGGTCAGGTTATGTCTACCCAGAACAGATGTGAAATAAATGCTATCTTCAAAGGATTTAGCATGCAACTTTTTTTTTACTTTGCCCTTAGCAGCCAAACTGGAGAAAGCCCTATATAATTGGTACAATTCCACAAGATAACATAAAAATATGTTGGTAGAATTTTAGCATCTACCTTTTTTACTTAATCACCTATTATTATTTATCAACAAGAAAGTATCTAGTTCTGTGAATGAATAAGTCTTATCCCAGTCAGCATTATATATGTATGCCTAATTTTATTTAAATTCTAGAATCAGTTTTAGAAGATAGACTTTTTATTATATATTAGTTGTAACTAAAGAAAAATTGTATTTATTTCCCTGTCTAGTTATGAGGCCAAATATATTGTCAGAAGATAAACATACTCAAACAACTGCAATCAAATGATTCCAAATAATGAATTATATGCTATGCATTATATAGGCAGTCGAACTTATGAAGTATATTTTAGGAAAACACAGAAGAAAACTTCGTAAAACTAAATATTGCAATACTGAAATGTAACTATGTGAGCTTTGCTTTCAATAAACTTAATCTCTGTGAGTTAAGGCAGTCAATGAGTAGGAGTTCCTTCTCCAACTTTACTAATAATTTATGCTTGAAAAATTCACAGAAACAAAAAAGTCTTTAAAAAGCAGTTGGCAGAACCAAAACATTATTTTTATTTAAATTTAGTGACAATGGCATCAGTAAGCAATGGATTTAATTGTTGCATCTAAAAAATGTTATTTAAGCAACTATTGTGCAATGTTTTAGCAGAGCACATTTTATATCTTTGTTCCAAAGGCCAGAAATATTTTTAGTGTTCTCAGTTTTGATTATGCAAACATTTAAGTATAAGTAGCCATGGGGACCACATGAATTATTTCATACAAGGCACTGGCTAAAAAAAAGTAAACTGTTCCAGAAAAGCACCATTCATAGACTTACATAAACTTGTGATAAATTCATATTGTGCTACATCTACTGAGTTCCTTCAACTAGCAAAAAATAACCCCACTAAATATAATCATATCATCTGAGAAATTATTTCACTTTTCTGTGGTTTGATTGCATCCGGTAAATAAATCATCCAAAATCAGCTACATATGCTAATCAATAAAATAAGAGTCTATTTATGAAAATATTCAATATTTATTTGCCATCTGGACACTGCTTTATAATGGGTTTATTGTAGATGGCTATAAGTTTTAGTTTGTATTTTTTAATTAGTAGTAATAAATGACTTCAAAATGTTAAAATCCCTTGGTTTTGTTTATCTGAGAAAATAAAACAAATTAAAATATAATGCTGCTGCCAAATGTAGGGCAAAAGTAGACATTTGGTATCCAGATTCAGGGTTGAGAACAATAAAAAAGAAATAAAAAAATCAAAAGCTATGTAAGCAGTTCAGGAAGACTATAAAAGTTGCATGATGCTTATAGCAAATTAGTGATAGAATAAAAATATAAGGTTTTTGTCATGATATTTCCATAGATTGTACCCTGAAGAGATGTAAACTATGCCTATGTAAAGAATATGTGAAAAGATTCAAACTGAATAGAGTTTGGCTGACAGAAAACCATCAACAGAACAATCAAACCCATAACTGCACAAACAGAAATTATGTGGAATGAAAAAGCATAGCATGTGATTTTATGCTCTATATTAAGAGAACATTTCAACATCATTTTCCAGTTTCCAAGAAATCCACCATTAACTACTGTAGGCTTCATATTTACCAGGCTAAGGTGGATTACCAATAGATGCAGACTCATCATAGGATTGAGCTTTATTCATAGCTATCTCAGGACTCTGGAATGCATCTGGTAGGCTTCTAAAAACATGTATAATTAAATGCTTTCATTGTTGAGCACACTTACAAATGGAGGAGAGCATACACCAAATGCATGCTTTTCCCTTAGACAAATGTGAGATGAGTCTAATTTATCTGTAATATGCCATAATCTCATGACGTCACAGTGAAAGATTCAGCCTTGTGGCATTATACTTTTTTTATGCAAGGTATGTGGTTTACAAGGTATGTGGTATGCACATTTGCACACTTGCCATTCTGTTTGCAGGTATCTACTTGGCTACTGCAAATGATGGGTGCTATTCTGAGAAAGCTGCAGAAAAAGGAAGTGAATGAAGGAACAAAACTATCTGATTTAAGAATATAGGCTGCAATGCTTTACAAAGTAATTTAGAAAAATTGGTTTCCTCAAAACGTTATCCCAGTACTTCTTTAAAAATCTGCATAACTTTTGCTATTGTACAGTATTCTTTTTACATTTTTATTTTATTTGAACAAAAATTATATATTTTAGGTAAAATTCTATATATCTGATTAACTGAGAATTGTGAAATAATTGTTCATGAATAAGACATATAAATTAACAAGATCACTGTAAAAACATCTGTACTACATGTCTTGATCAAGGTAAGCTATTGATGCAATTTACATAGATTTTTGTAAGGCTTTTGATACAGTAGTACCTGATAAACTGCTGTTGAAATTAAACTCTTACGGCATTTCTAGACCTTTGAACAAGTGGATTGCTGCTTTCCTGTCTAATAGACTGCAGAAAGTCAAAATAGGGAACTCACTGTATAATCGTGCATCAGTTAACAGTGGTGTTCCACAAGGCAGTGTTTTAGGTCCCACACTTTTTTTGCTCTATATCAATGATTTATGTGACCAATTTAAAAGCAATTGCATCCTTTTTGCCAATGATGTAAAATTATTCAATTCTACAGATCTGTTGTTTTGCAAAGTAATCTCAACTATGTGTCTGAATGGTCATCTATTTGGCAACCTCAAATTTTGATTAATAAATGCTCTGTCTTACATATTGGTAAACATAATCAGAATATCAAGTATAAGCTATGTAGCATTGATGTAGCAGATAATAAGAACCTAGGTGTACTTATCTCTGACAATTTATGCTGCAAAGCATGCTGTAACAGTGTTGCTAAAAAAGCATTAAGAGTTGTAAACTTAATTTTGTGAAGCTTTTTTCCTGGAAACTTTGTATTGCTAATTAGAGCTTATAAAACTTATGCTAGACCAATTTTAGAGTATTGTTCAACTGTTTGGAATCCCCATTGTATATCTGGCATCAGTACAATTGAGTGGGTTCAGAAGTACTTCACAAGAAAAGTCTTGCACTCTTCTGTACACAATAGAATTCCTTATGCTACTAGGCTTGAAATCCTCGGTTTGGATAACTTAGAACTACATGGCTTGCGGTCAGACCTAGGTATTGCATACAAAATTATATATAATGTTTTACCTATAGATGACTTTTTCTGTTTTAATTGCAATAATATGCACACAAACAACTGCTTTAAACTCAATGTAAATCATTCTAAACTTGACTGTAAAAAATAAGATTTCTGTAATAGAGTTGTCAAAGACTTGAATGTCCAACTTGATTCAGTTGTCTCAGCTACAAATGTTCACAGTTTCAATCAGAAATTGACTTCCGTGGACCTTACTTCATATTTAAGTGGTCAGTAGAGGTGGCTTGCATAAGTGCACTAACGTGCCCATCATTCCTGTCATTGTATTTTTATTCTCTTATTCTTTTTCTTATTTTTGTTTCAAAAAATCCAATCAATAAAATAAATAAATAAACATCTTTTAAACCTCCTTTCTGGAAGGTTCAAATTCCACATGAATATTTAGTAGACTAATTTTTCATTAACTTCATAGGAATAAGTAATAGGCAGTGAAAACCTGTAATGTACTTCACTTAGACAGCCATCTACATTAATATTCATCATAAAAACCTGTTTTCATATTACTTGATTTGACAGAAAAGTGTTAACAATGATAAATGCCTTATAATGCATTCACACTATAAGAATTTTAGCAGAAACTATGGTAAATACTATGGATGGTCTTTATTTTTATTCATCCTTCCAAATGTTGTAGTTGAATATAAATTGGAATTATACATAAATTATTATGCAAAATAAATTATGAAATACTGTTGTGACTTTTCTTAATTTATTTTCATATTATAGAAAACAAAAGCAGAGCAGTTGCAAGAAAATTATTTTTCCCTTCTTTTGTTTTTATTCTGATTGATAAGAGGAATCTACCCCAATCTAATGTCTTCCTGATTCACTGGACTTCAATTCATAGAAAACCCAATCATCTAGTACTGTCTGGAAAATTGGGAATTAAATGAGTTTTTGTTCAGATCTCTTTTTAGATTAGGGCCTCAAGAGCTGATTGGGAAGTTAGCTATTATATATGCTTCTTCAAATCACTTTATTTTGGCAGCCTCCATTTTCAATAGTAATCAAAAAATTAGAAGTATATTAAAAAATAGAAAAAAGGAGCAGTTTGAACTTAAACCCTGGTTTCCCAGATCAACAGAATGGTCTCACCATTATGCCATTCTGGAACCATTATGCCATTCTGGAGCCAAGAAAAAACATTCTGGGATTGCACACTGAAGAAAATGTGTCCATTGCCTGTCAAGACAAATCTTGTAAATTCAAGGTAAAGAGGAAGATGCAAAACATCAATCCCAAAAACAATAATTTGGTGATTAGTCTAGAAACAATTCTGCTCATTGAAAATTTTAATTTCTGCTCAGATGGAAGCTGCAATGGAACTTCAGTCTAACTTTTAGAAACTTTAGAGTTCATATAATAATTTTACAGTTCTTTAAATCTGGGCTACCTTGTGAATTCATAAGATTTGGTTAACCATTTCATTAAACACACACAATTAGTAGATTTCTATTTTCACTTTTTTTCCTTATACTTTTCAGTAAGCAGAGTTTCAGGTTTTCACAAGAGGTAGATATATATTAATAGTTTCTGCTTAAGGATAGTTATAAACAGTAAAGATTAGCCACCTTCTGATAGACATAACATTAAACAAAATGAAGTGAATTGTGACCTGGTAAGGCTTGGATTTTAATTTATCTTTTGGGTCTTACAGTAGCTTATGGACTTTTTCTTGTTTTTAACTATGTTAAGCCTCATAACCTTGCAATATTGCTACGTTTAGAGCTCCAAAGTGGAATTTTTAGCAATAATGGTCACAGTGTCATAATTTTCAACGTACAGTAATGTAAGAATATACTAGAGCATATGAAATAGGACTTAAGGAATAATTGCTGAAATCAGTTCATCATTTGTCATTTTTATTTTAATGCTGTCTCTTTTTACCCATATGACATTTTTGAGTGAAATATAAATGATTGGGGTCAATTTCAGAAAGTGTAAAATGAGCACTGCCAATCACAGTATAGTGAGATTTTCAATGTCCATTTGCAGAACATGATGACACTTTGTCAAGGAAGATAAATGTTCTTTCCAAGCACACAAGCTTGAAAATGTCAGCAATATATCCCATATATTCTGCAATGGCAACCAACATGGGCTAACATCAATTATGGGAAGAAAATTATTTCAGAAAAGAGCAGAAATACAAGAAAAGACAATAAGGCTTTTAGTCAAATGCCACGCTATTATTTTGAAACAAATGTTCTGACATATACTGAAAAAAAATCAATTTTAGGTCACAAAACAGCTAACAATCATAAACATTCCTCAACTGTAATGGAAAAAAGATAAAAATACCATGAAATACATTTGTAACATACCAGCAAAGAGAAAAGAAAAGATTGGTGGCTTCAGGAAGCCAATATAAATTTATTCTTTGTAGAAATCAATGTAATTCAATTCAAGGAATCCCAGAAATTTAAGAGAAATCAGAGAATAGAAGGCAGCATTGATTCTAAACTAATCAATTAATTCATCTTCTGTCCATCCCTTCCTCTATTTCTCCACCATCAGCTGCCTATCTTTAAAGATTTAACTCTGGGCAATTCACAGAACAAAACATCATAAAAACCAAATGTAATTAAAGCAAAGTCTCAATTAAAATATTAATATTAAAGTAGTACAACCAATCTTCTCCAGTGTAGCCTGCTCAACCTAGCGAGGCTCCAACTTCACCCTGTTCCAGCATTCTTGTTCTTTGCAACCTTCTGGGAGAATAAAAAATTGGGTGCCTGTTGAATCTCAAGGAGACAGGTGATTTACAAGGCTGGGACTGCTAGAGAAAAGTTATGCATCCATCAGATGCAACATTTAAGAGAAGGGACCTAGAGCATGCTTATGGTATCTAATTTGGTGGAACAAGCAGATACTTCAAAGTGCTAATCCATAATGCAATGTGACATGACTTCTTCTGTTGAGATTTATGCTTTTAAATGAATTTTGATGTTACTTGCTAAATTCTTAGAAGGATACAAATAAATGAAATAAACAATTAATAAAATAGATGGCCATATTTTGTGTGTAATTTCCAGAAAAACAAAGTGAACAGCAATATTAGCATTGTCCACATATATTAAAAATATCTAATCCCTCATCATCTCATACTTTGATTTATTTTCATGGTTAAACTTCCTTTTACTGTTCTTCAAGTTACTCTTTGTAGGAACATTTGCTACAAATGCCATCACTTGACTTGCTAAACTGGTGCTACCTATCAGAATCATTGCTCAATTACAAGTTTAAGGAAAAAAAGCTTCTCTTTGTAGGACATAAGTGTCATGGCCCTGTCGGAGCCCAGGTCCAAGGTGGAGAAGATGGAGCCAGGGCTCCATTGTAGAATTTGGTTGGTCTTTGGAAATTATGATTGAATGGGATTCTAAAGATACTTTTTCTCTTGATTAAGAATATATTATAATTGCATTTTGATCCATTATATAAAAATTAAAAGCAACACCAGAAATTGTGGGTGGGTTGATAACTATAAAGAAACCTCTGTTTCACTTGTTTCTTTCATCCCTCAGTTTGCTTACATGATACCCACATTTATGACATGCAAATGAACAGAGAAATATACAAAGTAAAGGAAAGGAAAATTATATTGAAGCAAACTGTCAGAACAACTGCATAAACCATCTCCATCAATTCATTTTGCCCTGGGATCTAGCAATTAATCCATCCAGGCCTAGTTGGTTGGTACCATTTAATAATAAAAGAACTTTGAGTCAGATTGATTTATATCCAGAAATTAGAAAATCCTTAACAGTACAATTTGGCTATCGGTTGTTTGACATAATTTTGAAAAGGACTGTTAACAGCATTCATAAACACTCTGGATAGAATTGTGCAGTAACTGCTTTCAGGGTGAAAAGGTGACATTAATGGAATCATTGCTTTCAAAATATCTGTAATAAATAATAAAATTAATAATAAAAAGTGAAAAAGGAGTGATGGATGAAAAAGAAGGGGTAGATGAACTCTCAACTCAAGTCACCTCATGATCTTGCTGTTGTGGGGAAAACAGGAAGAGGAAGAAGTACAAGTTATTTATAAGAATAATAAAGCTAGATAAGATTTTGATTTTGGGGATAATTGTTCTGTCCTGCAATTTCATTTTTCTTCCAATGAAAAAGCTGTTTACAAGGTAAATCTAAGAGTAATTTTTGGAACGAAGTTTAATAAGGGAATGATAAAAAAAGAAATTAACTGAATTTAGAAGTGATCAACATTGGGCACAATTTAATTTTACATGTAAAATTAAAAGTGCTTTAAACAATATGATTCTAAACATGTAACATAACAAAAAGCACTACAGTAATTTATTTCCAGGAATGTTAGTACAACTTCAACATAGATAGATTTTTTGTGAATTAAAGAGAGAATACAAACACTGGCTCCACTAAACTGACTCTCTTGATCAGCTAATAGCACTTAATATTGGCAGACCAGCAGATTATTTCAGAAATAGAACAAGCAGTTCGTTCTTCATTTCAATCAAGAGCCCTAGTCAAAACTATTCCACAATCTACACAGAAATAAACAAAAGATGAAATATGTCAGAAATGGTGTAGGGTCTCCTGCTTGAGCTATAAAATCTTTCCAACTCTGTTAATCTGTTAATCCTCAAAATCAGGAAAGTCTTCATTGCCAGAAGTCAACAGAATACACTAATCTTCATGGCAATACTCCTAGATGTTTCTAGAATGTAAAGAACTATGATGGAAAAGGCTTGTTCTTGGTTTCAGAGATAGGCAATATAAAAGAAATAGATAAACTATGGTGGAAATTGTAGAATCTTTTCCCCTCTCAAACCTTCATAAGTAATGCTTCATCATCAATGCTTAGATTTTCTATTTCATTATCAAGCCAAATTTTTCTTAAAGATGCTCCTTCTCTATATTTGTTTTATACAGAGCCGAGGTGGCGCAGTGGTTAGGGTGCAGTACTGCAGGCCACTTCAGCTGACTGTTATCTGCAGTTCAGCGGTTCAAATCTCACCGGCTCAAGGTTGACTCAGCCTTCCATCCTTCCGAGGTGGGTGAAATGAGGACCCAGACTGTGGGGGCGATATGCTGACTCTGTAAACCACTTAGAGAGGGCTGAAAGCCCTATGAAGCGGTATATAAGTCTAACTGCTATTGCTATTGCTATTGCTATTCCTTCAGTGACAATGAAAGAATAAATACATAACTTTCTTAAATCAACTCTTATAAAATTAGGAAACAAGCTTTGATCGTAGGGATTATATAAAAAAAATCTAAGGTAATCCTAAATGGAATACACCCTAAAGGTGGGGTCGGCAACCTTAAACACCCAAAGAGCCATTTGGACCCATTTTCCACAGAAAAGAAAACACTGGGTGCCACAAAAACCTTCCCAGGCCTGACTATTACCTGAGTGGCTACAGAACTAGCATGTGTAATTGTTTTCTTTTGAAACTTTTCTTTTCTTGGATTTATCCATGGTTGGCCTACAGGGGGGGTTGAAAAGCTTAATAAATCTTGTGCTGGTGGTTGTGATGCATACTTTGGGGGACAGAGAGAGGCAGCAAAGGTGTGAAAGAGCTACATGCGGCTCCAGAGCTGTGGATTGCTGACTCCTGCCTAAAGCAAATTTATGATATGAATGCTTACATTAGCTGCATGTGCATGCTTCCTAAATTCCTATTGATAAAGAGGTCTCTAGAATATATATGAAAAAATGAAAAGAAAATACAGAAGAATAGAAGAAAAAAAGATCAAACTGAGAACCAGATTCCAGCTAACAATGGAGCAAGTTGACAAATTCCTCCTATTCAGATTCATTTCTTTTTCATCTAGTAGTCTAGAAGGTTTCTTAATGTTCCAAATCACATTTAGAACCCGTAGGCATTTTGGAGAGAAAAGGTGAAAACTGACAAAAATTGTCATTTTTTCTGCAAAGGAATTATAGGGGGAATTCTGTACTACAGTGCTAAACAGTCTAACCTCTGTTATTTCCAGGTGGACCCTAATAATTGCAATACTTGGACACCACTAGTAGTCAGGTATTTAATACACACTGTCCTCTCAACCTAGATAGATATTTTATAAGATTAGATTAGGTTCTTTTGCAATTTTTCAACCAACAATTTTATTTTTTTGTATCTTGGGAGGAGTAGAAAGAAATCATTACTAGTAGAAAGAAATCATTACTGCTTTAACAGAAGTTTAACCATCATAGAGTAAGATGTTTTAACTTATTGGGAGTATTATTTGACTTTTTAATTGTGGATCTTTGACAAATAATAATTTTCATTAACTTGCAAGGCATGCTGATCTTTTGGAAGGATTTCTTAGGCTAGTCAAAAACATACAAACACACACAACTCTAAGTCATACTTCCTACTGACAGAGATTGAGGTGGGTCTCACAAGTTTCATCCTGTGCCCCTATTGTCAGAGCTCCTTCTTTTACATTGGATCTTATTTTAACCTCTCTCCCCATAACCCCCTTTTAAATTTCTCTTTTCATAATATTATGTATTCTCTGGCCATAATTTGGAATATTTCATTAATGTTGAAAGTTCCATAATTCTAATAGATTGTGGATTTTGGCAGTGGGAAAGGAAATCAGGAATTAGTTTTGATTTTGGAAGAAACAACGTCCTTCCATTTTTAAAATTGAAGTTTTGTGGCAATTGATTTGTGCTTTCTTGTTCTTGGTAGATAAAAAAAGTTATTTTGTTATACTAAATTCAATTATTTCATAAGAAAATTTAACACATTAAATATACAAAAATAAGATATGAAGGATTTGGGATTTAAAGTCTCACATGAGTCTATAATCATTATACAGTCTAGTACAAGTGGATTTAATAATTCAGTTTTACTTTTATATTTTTTCCACATGCCTTTAATTTGTCTAGAATTCATTGCTGGAACCCTATTCTGCCAAAGGGCTAGAGAAAATAAATGGCCCTTTCAGTTCCTGCTTTAGTTGAATATTGAGTCATCCCATATTTTTTGTAAGTAGACAGTGAAGATTCCAACTTTTGGGAAATGTTCAACTGTTGGTCAAATTTTGACCAACATGTTGTTCTAACATATTTTCCATTATTGAATCATGATTTATACACAATATACTGAAATTATGTTAATATGCCTTTCTCCTAGCTTTTTTCATTCCACATACTGATCTTTTGATGCTATTATAAGGCCATGAAAAAAATTAAATGAAATATTTTTTCAGAGGAACATGAATATGATTATAAAGAAAACACATGCCCTTAGTAAAGTAGTTTCCACAATAATATACATGCTTTTGATCATTGATATTTTTCTAATTTGTACAAATTCTATTCTGTTAGACTTGGAAGACATTTCAAAGTCAAACAGTTCAAACAATTCAAACCAAAATAACCTTTACAATAGAATATAAAGAATAAGAAAAATGACAAAAATGATTTGGTACATAAAATATATATTTTACCCATTCAGAACAATAGCTCCAAGTTCATTGCTTGGCCTGGTTCTTGAGTCTCAGAATGCATGATTAACTTCTCAAATGTTGGTATATATAATCAGCAGCATCCATGATGACATGAGGAGAATGTCACAAATGCCATAATGCAATTATGTAAAATAATACTTACGTATGACACTAGCACAAGTTTATAAGCTAAAACATTTGCAAACATTAAAAACCAGGTTACAGTTTTGCTTATATGCCCCTGTTACTTTGCATGGATATAAGTCACTCAGCTGCCCAAATTGTAATATAACCTATTGTTATATTATTAAAGATTACAATTGAATTATTGGAAATGGTTCCTGACTTAAACATTCATCAGATACAACGTTAGTATTTTAAGAGTTCCATATTAAATTTCTTTAAACATACTATTTTAAATGAGATATACAATTGTCAAATTATATTCTTCACTTCTGACAAATGTTATATACACTATTCTACGTCAAACTGCCTAATATCATGGATTTCTGTATTTTGTGTATATGGGTCTATCCAGTTGTGGGTTTTAAAAAATTTTAGAACCTCTTCTGTAGGTGTGGCCTGCTTTGTGGGAGTGGCTTGCTGGCCATGTGACCGGGTGGGAATGGCTTGCCGGCCATGTGACTGGGTGGGGATGGCTTGCCGGCAATGTTCCCTCTAATTTTTTTTCAGTGTGTGCGGAAAAGTATAGTGTTCGAGTGGCACATTTTCATGCCTGAGCACCTGAATTTTTTTTAGCTATAATTGCCATCAGAGCAGATGTTGGGAGGGGGGCAAGGAGGAAAAGGGTCCCCTCCCTCTCCCTCAGACCTCCAGGAAGGAAGGGAGGGAAGGGAGGGGGAGGGAAAGGAAAGAAAATGGGAAACAAGAAAAGGAAAGGAAAAAGGAAAGGAAATAGAAAAGAAGGAAAGGAAAATGGAAAGGAAATGGGAAAGAAGGAAAGGAAAAAGGAAAGGAAAGGAGAAAGGAAAGGAAAAGAGAAAGGAAATGGAAAAGAAGGAAAGGAAAAGAGAAAGGAAATGGAAAAGAAGGAAAGGAAAGGAGAAAGGAAAGGAAAAGAGAAAGGAAAGGAGAAAGGAAAGGAGAAAGGAAAGGAGAAAGGAAAGGAAAAGAGAAAGGAAATGGAAAAGAAGGAAAGGAAAAGAGAAAGGAAAAAGGAAAAGAAAGGAGAAAGAAAAGGAAATGGAAAAGAAGGAAAGGCAAAGAGAAAGGAAAGGAAAAAGAAAGGAAGTTAGAAGAAGGACAGGAGGAAAAGGAAAGAGTGGAAAGGATTGGTACTGCTCAAAAATCAAGTCTCAAGATCCCGTGGACCCCTTTGGCTCAGGCATTCCAATTCCACACTGCTTCCCTCTCTCCCCAAAGCGAAGGGATCGCAGAAAAAATGCTGAGCCTAGAACGGGGCTTCAGATGAGGCAATGCCTGAGAAACCCCGGATGTGCAGAGAAATGCAGGCTACAACCAGCAAATCCTGTTTTCCCAGGAACTGACGAAGCCCCAGAGGACCAGTGGGAATTCTCCCTTCTGCAACGTCATCGGTCTCCGGGCAGAGTCTTCCTTGATTTCACCAATCACCAGATGGAGGAGAGAGTTCGATGCAGAGAGACAAGGGAGGGAGGGGGGATATTTTTAGTCACATTTAAAGACATTAAAAAACACTGCGCTGCAGTTTGAAACTTGTGTGCAGTGTTTTTCTGTTACCTGTGCGGCCGCGCAGGCGCGCAGCTTAGACGGAACACTGCTTGCCGGACATGTGACTGGGTGAGCGTGGCCAACTTGTAAAATGAGATGAAACTCATTTAACAATGATCTTGCTTAGCAACCAAAATGTTGGCTCAGAAACTCTGGCATTTGAAGCACGCAAGCCTTAAAGCTATCAAGTTACAAGATCCTTGCACCCTTAACCCTTTAGAAAAAAAAACCCAGGAGTGTTCAAAACTTGACAGCTTTAAGACTTGTGGACTTCAACTCCCAGAATTCCTCCTCTCGCTCTTCATCTTGATGGTGTGCAGAAGTGCAGGGGGAGGAAGCTGGAACCGGTTCTAAACGGCACTGTAGATTTGTGGAATCTCTTCTATAGAAGAGGTTAGAACTGGCAGGAACCCACCCCTGGTTCTATCTCTCCACACATGTGTGCATATGGACAGTTGCAATGCTGTTGCATCTCTTTTAGTCATTTCTTGGAATATTTTGATTATTTCACTGTAAATGTCATTGTATGCTCTCTCTTATAAAAGAGAGATAATATACTTATCTCTCTTTTATAAATGTGGAAGTCATTTGGCTTCAAATGACAGTGGGACAGTTACTCCAGAGTAATGTGCTTTATATTGCAACCTTTGTCCAACTGCCACAACTTTGTAGTACCTGCAATTGTAACTGTATGTTTTACAAAGGATAAGTCTACTTTGAGTGAAAACTAATCAATTGAGGGACCTTAAAAAAACCACAACAATCAAGATTCAAATGTAGTTGTTACAGATACATTAAGCATCTCCCATCCACCATTCTGCCATACTGTCTGTTTTAGACTCTATAGGAGGTTGCTATAAGGCTAATCAATGTAAAGCATTCTTCATCTATTTTATATGCAATAATTAAAAAGAATAAAGACTCTCTCCATTCAATTTTTTTATGAATGAAAAGCCATACCAGTATATTTTTTGGCAAGAACCAATTCAGTTCAGTGTAAATTTCTTGTTTCCTTAATAATAAACACTAATTAAAAGACAGCTGGCCATAAGCAAAGGCAGAACTTCCAAATTGATGCCTTACAAAATGTGGTTAGCAACAGTTCAAAGAACCCCTCTTTATCAAGTGACCGTACCACAAGAAGTAAACCAATCATTTGTTTTATATCACCCAGGTGCAACTGCACCTTACTTTTAAAAGTACTTTAACTTGTATGCTGCCCATGTCACCCAGATGTATGGACCTTGCATAATACAAACAGAAAAGAACAAGATCAGTTCTTTTACATAGAATGCTGAATTTTCTGTTTATAAATTTTCCTAGATAGTGGTTCAGATTTTAAATACAAGGCAACTCAAGTCCCATCAACTTAACGGCTGCTGGCAATGTTTTTATTACTAGGAGAAGTAGAGAGAAACTCGCACAATCTGATTTTGATTAATAGTTTTAAACTTAGATGCTGTTTTTCAATCTGTGCAACTGAAATATAAGAATAATTCATTTTGGTCACACTTACCTGTTTATAAAGTGGGTGGAGGGTACATGGACATTATCCAATTTGAAATCGTGTAATATTTTTTGAAATAATAATAATATGTGACAATAAAGCTTTGACAAAATGCTTTAAAAAAAGAGTCACAGAAAGCTGCAAAGGGGGAGGCAGTTCTGACTTAGACTACAAGGCTCTGATAAATTTATGCTTAATTGTTTGCTGGCAATAGATATTATTCATCTTAAAATATATGCGTTCATGTCTGACATGATGACAAACATCTTTGTGCACAAGAGAAATCAGTTACACAACTTGCCATGATTACCTTTCCCTTGTAAGTATACTGGGAAGAAGAAAGGAATCAACATTATACAAAATGATGGCACAAGCATGAATCAGCATGGCAAGCACAAAACCCAACAGACATGGCAGTCAACAAGGGAAAAAGAATAAAATAAATCAATCACAACAGAAATTATTGCTTAACCTGTTTTGTCAGAGTTGGTATTGATGGTATTGGTAGTGATGGAAGTGAAGATAGTCTTTGCGCTGTCCTTGGTAGTTACACATTTCTGCTTATGTTTCATGGCTTCCAGTGCTTTGAGCTTCTTGGCATGTTTAGTGCCTTTGTAGTGGGCCGCAGCCTGGCTCTACAAAGGAGAACAAAATGAACCATGCAATCAGGCTCATTTCTAAAATGGCATTCTCTGTATTAGTACAAATACAGACCACTTTTCAATAATGGGTACCATTTTCCATACCAAGATAATGAGCAATCTGAAGTTTTTTCCTAAAATGATCCTTTGGAAACAGTGACACAGGAATATTATAGATTTTATGTAGACTACATTGCTTTCTTAAGTCAAAAAATACGTTCACTTTAAAAAAATGGCAGTTAAGAATTTTTCCTCTCTGTGGAAAAATGCAATTCATTTTTCTTTGAAACTAGTTTTACTTAGATACACATTAAGTGAAAATTTAATTTCAGCTGCAGCCATGGAAAATGTTTTCCATAGACACCAAGCAAGAAGAGAGGAATTGCAGTTTTTCCTTCCCATTGCAATGGATCTGACAAATTCTTTGTGTTGAAAACTTCTGATGAAATTAAAGTACTACTTGGACTAATTTGTTGAACTTTTGTGTTAATAATAAAATAAAGTGAACACAAATGGCCATTTCAAATGGCAGTAATTAAACAATATGGTGATCATATATTTTCTTCCTGAAGGTTTTAAAATATTTTAAAAAAGAAAAGAACAAAATAAATCTGTCTCTTGTTTATAAGAAAAATAATTGTACAGGTGATCCTCATTTAATAACTTTTCACTCAATGACTGAATTTATGATAGGGTTAAACAAGTGGTAGTTATAATTAGACCCCATATTTATAGTTGTTGCAGCATACAGCAATCATTTGATTACAATTTATAACCATTTCTTTCCAGCTACCCACAATTAAATCTGAATTTATATTAAGCAATGCTGTGTGATTCCTCTAGCAGTGCCTGGAGGCTGTTAGGGGCTGGATCGGGAGCAACGGGTTGAAACTGAACCCTGGCAAGACTGAGCGGCTCTGGGTTTGAGGGTCTTTGGCCCATGGAGAATTGCCACCTTTGGTCTTGGATGGGGTGGTACTGCCCCAAACAGACCCTGTGTGTAATCTGGTAGATCTCCTGGACTTGTGCTTTCTGCTCAAAGAGCAGGTGGCAGTCATGGCCAGGAGGGTCTTTGCGCAATTTTAGGTTGTGCACCAGTTATGCCCTTTCCTTGACTGACAATCCTTACTCATGGTCACTCATCCTCTAGTCACTCTGATCTTGACTATTGCATTGGACTCTACATTGGTGTGCCCTTGAAAAGCATCCAGAGGCTCCAGTTGGTTTAAAATGCAGTGGCCCAGATGGTTTTGTGCAGACCTTGGTGTACACATGTATCACCTCTTATGTGGGAGCCTCTTTGGTTGCCAATTTGCTTCTGGGTGCGATTCAAGGTTCTGCTTGTCACCTTTAAAGCCCTTTAAAGCCCCTGGGACCAGGCTATCTGAGGGACCATCTGTTGCCGGTCACATCTACCCGACCCATTAGAGCAAGGAGGCAAAGAATGTTGCAGTCCCATCCCCTAGGGAGATACACTTGGTGGGACCCAGAAGATGGGCCTTCTTCTGGTGGCTTTCTCTGTCTCTGGAATATCATTCCCCCAGAGATTAGACTGGTCCCGACTCTAACATTCTTTAGGAAAGCACTTGAAGACCCCATTCTGCTAGTGGGCTTGGGGAACCCAGTGCAGGATGGAGCCCATTAAATGGCTTGTGTGATACAGTATGTTTTTGCCATGATAGGGGGCCTATTTTATTATTTTATTATTTATTTTCTTCTATTAGTTTTATTTTTATTGTATAAGCCATGTTGAGTTGCCATGTATGAATAGGCAGCACCATAAATTAATTAATTAAATAAATAAGGAAGCAAGTTGATAGAAAATCTGGAGTCCTAAGGTCACATGAGATCCTTAATGACCTTCACAATCCTTGTTTAACTGTGACTGTTGCAACTGCCATTCCTAAGTAACATGGTCAAATGGTTTTTCAACTTATGACCCCATTGCTTAACAACAGAACTTCCAGTTTCAACAACCTTTGCTAAATAATGACCCTCTGTAAGATTATTCCCAAGACATTTATCATATAAAGCAGCCATCTGCATTCACTTCAGTTCACTATTAGCATTCTAACAGAGCCTCAGCTGGGATTTTAGTTCAATCAGTCAACATTTGCAGTCAGTGGACTAGATCAGGGATTTGCTTAAACCAATAGATACTCTCAACAATGAAAGTGGAAAATGGTCTTTGTAAAATCCACAGTTTCCCAGAAGTCATTTGTTTCATCTGGAAGCTACTTCATAATTTAATTATGTTATCCAGAATAAAGGAGATCAGAGGATACAACTGGCTGCAGAGAAGAGGGAATCAACAAGTATTGCCAGCAGAAGCCTTCTATTGGATAAAATTTCTTCCAGGAATGGATAAAGCACTTCCTTTTCCAGCATGTAGTTTTTCATTCAACCCAATTTCTTCTAAAAACCCTGTTAACTAGGTCACATCATTTCAGTAGTATCAACTATTTTACTTCAAGTGATTTTTTTAAATATGTGTAATCGTAACCTGATTAAATTACCTTTATATGTACAGCATCTATATTAAAAAAAAAATCCCCAGTGTTATGCTACATTTTGGAAAGCACCACCGGAAACCCAATGGGGCTTTGCTGTTAAGAAGTGGCAAAATTCTGAAGTTAAGAATTATGTTTATGTTATTTTCCTATACATTTTCCTGAGTTGTTGCAGCATTTACTTTATTATCTTCCAGATTAATAAGCAAATGGTTTGTGTATGCATTCAAATGCACAGAATTTAGGTAGCATTGACTGGAATTTTGCATTCATGTGTTGGTCTATTATACACGTCCACAGAAAATTAGAATTATGTCAAAATGATATGTTTGTGGTGATATCATGATACATCCCAATTTGTAATCCATGTAAATTACAGGTTTTCTATCATGATGCTATTATCCATTGTTTATGGATCCATTTTGCCTCCTCCCCATCCCCTATCCCATGGATGTTTAAAGGCTTAACACAATTCCTCCCTTCACTCCAATGTGCAGAATGAGAAAACTGAGTTTCTTATTCCATCAATCTAGTGCAGACTTTAAAGACTGCTGAATGCATGGATGATTCCCATTTTTTTTTTTTTGGAGAGGGGTACTCATAATGTTGCTAAGGCCTCGATCCTATATCAGTCTGCAGTATTAACTGCAGAAGTAGAATAGACATATCAAATAGATACCAAGGAATTATTATGAATTATTTCAGCTTAGAACATTCTTACAGAATACTATCTTCAAAGGGAATGTGTCTTCTTAATGATGAATTTGAACTCAGTTTTCTAATATATTATTGCCCACTTGGTACTCTCAAAATTAGTTAGAACTACAACTTCCAGGATTTCCTATCTTTTGGGCAGGTTGATTAGGAATTCTGAGAACTGTAGTTGTAATACATGTGAGTAGTACCAACATGGAAAAGGCTGATCTAACAGCCACAACCTATAAAATAATAAGAGAGTAGTTAATAGTAAGATTTACAGGCAATAGGGTTACACAAAGCATTCAAGAAAGGCAGTTCTGAAAATGTAGTGGGGTGAATGAAGTGCTACTTGAAATGTTAAAGCAGCCACATTATTTAAAAGCATGCAAGGTTCATCTGAAAAATGTCCTGCTTAAGTTTATGCATGTGCATACCTATCACATCACTTTGTTGATGATCCTAGAAGAAATATTGCATACATAAAGATTGAGAAATTTGGAAAAGAACATTCAAAGTAACTAGACAAATCTTGCAAAAGCCAGGTGTATTAATGAATCAAAGATGATGCTTCATTCATGTCAACATGCTTTGCAAAGCATCTTGTCTAAATGTTTTTCAGAGTCCTAATAAATAGGCTCCACTACATTTGTACATTTCTAAAAAGCTGAAGCCTATCAATCTTTATTAACATTAACATGAGTTTGGAATTATACTGTAATAACTGAGCTTTTCCACCTACATAATTGCTCTATTAATAGCTTTATTAATAGTTGGGATACAAGTAGGTTAAAGAAACTAATCTGTAAGTCCAAATTGAAATATATGGTATATATCTGTGGCATATATGCCAAAACAACATTTTACCATAATACTTAATTTTGCTAATAGATAAGAGAATTCACTATGTCTGGGCATACATGGCTGCAAAATTTATGCTATCTGTAATAGAAAACTATTTATTATATTGATAGCTACAGTACTTATATAAATTTCCCTTTCTCTAAATCAGTTTTGGTATTGTTGTAGATACCTATATTGAAAGAACACTGGACAGTGAAGATAATCATTAGAAACAACTCAAACCTAGCACAGTCATGCACCTTTACAATTTTCATACAACACAAAACATTATGAGACATACTATAAGCCAAATGTGAACATATAAATGTTAATTACTATTAAATTGAAAAAACAATGTTAAGGTAGGATGGCATAAATAAAATGACAGCATCTCTTGCACATTTATGTCATCATTGCCATGTGTATTTTGTGCTTTACCAATATATTAAAAATTGCTTTTGGGGGGACATTTTTATAATATTTATTGGCTCAGAATTTATATAAAAAGATATTTGCCATTGCTAATTTGAAGCCTTCAACCTTATACAGAAATTATATCCACTATCTTTTATTGAGAAGAGCAATCAAATAAAGTAATTATTTATTTAAAAGATTTCTACAGCTGCTCTTCCTATGCAGCACAACTCTGGCCAGCTTTCAAAACCAATAACAATCGGAAAAATACAACATAATCAGAAATACTCCTGGTGCTCCTCAAATGACAGTTCTCACCACCTTAATAGTTACTTTTTTGTGACACAGTATCACTCTACCCCAGTGTTTGTGGGAAATATAGTTCTTTAAGATCTCTGGAAAGCTAGGAGGGTTGTGGCCAATGAATTTTCAGGATATTTTAAATTAATGTGTAAAGGTAAATCACAATGAACTAAATTAGAATTCCATCCCTCCCATATATAAAATCAAGATATCTGAGTGAAATGGTAGATTATAAACAGTTTTTGATAAATTGGAATATTATTTATTCTTGCTATTCACAAAGAAGTTGACATTCTTTGTCTTAACATTTCAGCATGCAAATTCTGCGTTTTTGATCCAAAGATAAAGAAAGTTGTTTTATGGCAAGTAGTATTGGTAATTAATGTGAGAAAGAGAGACTGGTCAACTGTTTAATCAGTTAAAAAATAAGCTAAATTACTTATCCTTTTCTTGAATCTTTGAATGCAAGTGGAAACTGACTATTACAGTTCTTTCCATAATGAATAGAACAAGAGTTTAAAAATACTCCTAAACCTGTTGCTGTTGTTGGCATACATGCAAAGTAGTTATAGTACATATGCTTGGCTAATCTTTTTTTCTCTGGCTGTTTTTGAAAGGCTTCATCATAGAATGTCATATCCTTGAAAAATAAGAGCTAAAAATAGACATATTGAAAATTCAAATTATGTTGGAATGTCAGGCAGAAAAAAATTGGAGCCAGAGTTTAAACCCAAATGGAAACCATGATTCAGAACCATGAAAGAGGCCAAACAACTTATTATACTTTTCATATAGGAAATGTACATACTATGACATGCTTTGAGAAAGTAATGGTTGAAAATAAATAGTGCAATGAAAAATAGCATAATATTCCAATTAAATCTTAAACATGTTATAAGTTTAGTAATACTAGCATTTTTTGGCATCTTAAAGGAATCTGTGTCATGATTATTTTATTTGCTACAAAAATAAAGTAACATCTATCATTCATTGAATATTTAGCTTATTTCTGAATGTTGCAGTATTAGATTTAGGGTATTTTCCATTGGCAGCCAAACAACAACAATCAATATTCTGCAGTCTAAGCCAGATTTTTAAGTATAAGTATAATCTTTATTGTCATTGTACTTAAATACAATGGAATTGGTTTTCTTTCTTTTCAATAATATTTAGATTTCATTAAGATGTGTAACATTTCCAGTGTCAGAGTTGCAAAATTCAAAATTTACTGGATATTTTAGCATTCTTCATATGAATAAAAAAGATAATGTGTTATATCTTTCATTCTTGATACTTCTTGATGATCAGGAGCAGAGAACATTCATCATACAGTTACCTGCCTTAGTAACTCTATAAGAATTAATCTTTAATGCTTTGTATTTAAGTATACTTAATTTACAAAATTTTTAAATATTTCTCTACCATAGTCACAGAAAAATAAATATATAATAGAATATATAATAGTCTTAGTAATTAGTGCAGCCTCATTGAAATGAATATAATCTTTCTCACTGATTTCAATAGGTTTTATATTTTTTTAAAAATATAGTCTTTATATTTTGTAAACAAAATGTATTTCATCTGATAAGGCTGTAATTGATATGGCTTTATTTAGAGCTTCATAAGATGAAGTGGTTGTGTGCAGACAGATCTGAATTTACATCTTCATTCAGCAGTAAAACTCCTTGATTACAGTAAGCTGTGAACTATCACCCAGATAAATTTATCTTGTACAGTGTTGTGAAGAGGTAGAAAAACTAGGTATCATGTCTAACTTGAAAGATGTTTCCATGTTATTGTATATGAAGGAGTGTTTTTCCTAGCCTCTTCTCCAACCCATGTTAGCAATTTGAAAAATGAAAAGAATTCATTTAGAAGAATTCTTATTTCATGGATATATATTGGCTGGATAAATACACATTTGTTATTGTGTGTATATGTGTGGGATACACCTAAACACTTTTCTAACTAATCCACCTGGTGGCAAATTTGCTATGAGAATCGCCTAATTCTCACCAGAAAAACAATGAAGCTAATAATTTTGAACAACTTGCAATAGCATTTCACCAGTTACCAAGTCATTGTCAATTACTAGTTATAATTGTTCTCAAATCACTCATCAGCAATCCAGAGTCACCTACTTATGAAGTCAAAGACTGAATCACTTACATTTATCTTATAAAAACTCTATCATTAAGATGAATAAATCAAGTATAACATCATAAATTATCATAACATAAAACAACATAACAAACTAATATAACAACATAACAACAAAAATAACATACATGACATAACAAATATAACATAACATAACCATCAAATCTTAAAATTATATTTAAATAGTAAATTTAAATATAGAATATTAAATTAGTTATATGTTAAATCAATTACAGTCATATTTTAAAATAAATCATGTAAATATAGTCTTGAAAAAAATTAATACCGGCTGCAATGTCAATTACACATTGTTAATTATTGCAGTAGACATGGTAGTTGATTTAAATGTCCACTTAAGAAGGCTTCAAGACATATAATCAAGGCACCTTTCTGGCATGTTGCCTCAACATGGAACATATTTGTCATTATGCATCTTCACAACAAGATCCATATATTGTCCTTTTAATATTCTGTAACTGTTATACATAATGCCCAAATTCTGCTTTCAAGGGAGAGGGGGAAAACCTGTTGTCTTAATATGGTTCTTGGTTCTAATAGTAATGGTTCCTGCACATATATCTTGCATGTGCAAAAGCTTCATTTTTCAAGCAAAGCAAAATGCAGCAGCCATTTAGCTAAATTAGAAGAGGGGTGGATCAACAAGTCAAATACATGCTTCAGAACAATGTTTCGCATGTACTGTTGATACAGCAAAATGTCTCTTCAAATATCTGTTTATCCCTACTGATAATTTGAAACAAAGAGCTAAAACATAAAACTAAGTCAAAACCAAGGATATTAAAAATCAGTTGGAGCAGTGTCATTTGGTAGAGATAGGCAGCATACAAATTAAATGAACAATTAAGCAAATAATCAACAGCTAGAAGCCCATCCAAAGTGATATTTTTGTTAAAGAGTACATTCAGAGAATACATTAAGAGATACATTTCTTCAGTTCAATCCTAAATATATTCTAAAAACTGGGGAAAGGACAGGGAAAGATCAACTAAATTGTTGCTAGATAGGTCTTCAAAAACTTTTTGATTGATTCATTGTGCCATCGAGTCATTTTCAACTCCTACAGACCACATAGATCTTCTTTGCACACATCATAAAAAAGGACATTGATGTGACCTGCAAACAAGAATGTGCATACAAAAATTTATATAGAGAGAATGACATGCTTTATGCATATTTACAGTATTAATACACAGAATACTAGGAAGACAGTACTGAAGTAGAAAAGTTTTTAGCAATATTTATCTTATGTATGTTTTAAAATAAATATTTTATCATTTCATTATGCTTCACAATTTAGGGTTTACATACATACATACATACATACATACATACATACATACATACATACATATATATATATATATATATATAGTCAACCTGCATTTGAATTTTAAAAAAACAATTTCCTAGAGGTAAAGCGAAAAAGAAGTACAGTTTATCCTTTCTATTCTTGGCTAAAATTAAGCAACAGTCAAGTTTAAAACCATGAAATCCCTACTCAGAAAAGAGTGGAAATCTTGTCAACAGCTCTGGCTGGACCAATAAGTGAACAGACTTACCTGTTCTTAGCTTCTCTTCTTGGATTAACTGAATATTTCCTACTGATTGGGTGTTATATATTTATTCTTTGCCAGCAGAATAGCTAAAGGAAGCTTGAGTGGGTAAGAATAGTGTTACCAACTGAAGTATTTTACCCTAGTATCTGTTGCCAGGGAAACCATTCCTTTTGTCTATAAAATCAAAACAACAGCTTTGCTCAAGTTTGAATTTAAGAGCTATTAGTCTAAGCCTCCAAATCAGAAAAACAATGGCACTAAGCATATAAAAATAGAACTCAAAATCATGTAGGATTCATAAAAAGGCCATCAAGTTAACATTACAATTTTCCCCCTGAACTATTACGTGTGGAGATTTAAGAATGATAAATCCTAATTAAGATTACTTGATTGTTTTTCATTGGTTACCTCTAATAAGTACAGTATAGTATGCACTTTAGACTAAGGAGACCAATGAAGGGCCATCAAGAGTCAAGATAAAATGTCATCAAGATCAACATATCTGTTATTATGGAGCATAACATTCTTGGTAACAAATGATTCATGGTATCTTAAACATCAGATATGTATTGGGTAGAGTTGGTAAATCATCCTCTGTTTAACTAGTGCTTGACTAATTCTTGATCTAACTGCTGTTTAATAAGGAAAATGTATCCTGGATTAATTGTTCTCTTTACTATGTGCTCTACCATATAGACATGTTAATGCATTTTACTTTATCCTTGAGTTGGGATCATCATCAACAGAAATTGTGTTGTCACCTATGGCACCAGAGCCATTTCTCAGGGTACACAAGGCAGTGTCCTGTCAGTCGCATGTGTGCACTGGCAAGCTGATTTTTGGTCTTGGTTTTTAGCTGTTTTTCGCTCTCTGGAGGCTTCCCTGAAACCTCCAGAGGGAGAAAAATGGCCAACGGGAAACCAGAAGTCTGTCCCTGAACTTCCAGTTTGTGTGTTGGGCCATTTTTCACCTTCCCCAGGCTCCAGGAGGCTTCCCTGAAGCCTGAATAGGGTGAAAAATGGCCCAACAGGGCCCACCAGAAGTTCAGGAATGAACTTCTGGGTTGCCCTTTGGGCTGTTTTTCTCCCTCCAGAGACTCCAGGAGGTTTTCATGAAGTTTGCGGAGGGCAAAAAACAGCCCAACGTACCTTCTGGAAGTCCAGAGACTTGCATAGGGGGTTGTGCATGCATGTGTGGGGGGCTTGTGCATACATGAGCGGGGAGGGCATTGCATTATGGGTGTGGGCATGCATGCGTGCAACCCTCCATACTTCCTCGCTTTTGACACGCCTCAACAAAAGGGTTAGCCATCACTGTCCTAGTCTGTAGGGTAGCAGTTATGTATTTATTGTACCTTATTTCTTTAATAGAACAACGTAAGATTGAAAAAAATAAAACACTAACAAGAAGAAAAAGGAAAGAATATAGTATTTTTTTTTAAAAACAGTTCATAACATGAAAATCATATACAGTATTTAATGGTTTCTTATATATTACTATCTACAATATTTTACATAATTACTCACACACCCACACATACACAAGTATATGCACTCACATATTTGATTTAATATTTAATTTCAAGGCTACACAACTTCATAGTGATCCTGCATGATTTTACAATTACAAAAAGAATTAAAAAGAAGCCAACATATATTAAAGAAAAGCTAATTCAACTGACTGGAAGATACACTTCATAACACAGAAAGACCAGCATTATTTCTAGAAAACCTATGTTTATAAATATTTTATTCATAGGTCACAGGTAACATTAACTCTTCAATTTACTGAATAACTTGCGGAACAGAATAACAGTTTAAATCTTCCATGTTAAACCCTCTTCATATATGCTTCAGCCATTTTATTTGTTATCAAATCAGATAATTAATCATCATACTATATTATTATATGATTTTTGATCATTATTTTGACTATATAAAGTTGGGGAAATGTGAAATGGAAGTAATTTTCTCAGAACTTACACATAATAGCTTTATGTAAGATACACACTACATATGGATTTTAACAATAGCAGGAACCAATTCAGTTACAAACAAGGAATGGTTCGGCTACAACCCTCCCCCCCATAACATACCTAAGAAACAGAATCCACATGAAATAAAATGTATATTCAATAAAAAAGAATATTGATATATTTCATGTCTTCATTTGTAATTAATCAATCTTTCATATTTTTTACCATATTTTTTTCTTATTAAATTACCATAGCTGCAATTGTTTTTTGTATATAAGGAAATAATTCTTCACATTTACTTTCTCACTATTTTCTGTTACTTTTCGAAAAATACTTGTTACTTATCAGAAAATTGCAACTGCACTCTATATGAAATATCAAGAAGATAGTCTTCCTTCTCTGTTGATCAACTTATTTTGATCAATGCATTGAACTCAAGGGAGCATGCAGTCATGGAAGACCAAGTCTGGTAGAAGGCAGTGGTGAGATTCAAAAAAATTTACTACCAGTTCTGGGTGCGTGGCTTGGTAGGTGTGGTGAGGGCAGGATACTGTAAAATCCCCATCCCTTCCCAGTAAGCTGAGACTCAGGAGGCAGAGAATAGATGTGAGTGTGGCCAGTCAGAGGTGGAATTTACTGATTCTCTGAAGCACTCAAAATTTCTGCTATGGTTTCTCCAGAATTGGTCAGAACCTGCTGAATACCACCTCTGGTAGAAGGGCAGGTTACATTAATTAATTGATTATTATTTGGAGAACCAGAGTTAAAGGTAGGTTAATGTATAGATTCCTTTTTAATGGTGACTCCTGGGATTCACTCAAATGGGGGAGGAGCTACCTTATTACTGGAAGGAGCAGCTGGTTGACTAAGCAAGACCAGTCTTTCCTAATGTTTTAATTCCTCAAGGAGCAGTGGCATATTCTTTTGGAGGCTTGACTATTGTTATGGTTTTTTTAAAAAAAAGGTGGTTAGAGGGAGAAATGCTCAGTTCATGTGTCATTGGGAAATCACATAAAACAAATATGAAAACAATTGCTTTCATCAATATTTTTGCCCTAAGATCAATGAAAATTTAATTCTAGTTGGCAACATTCACCAGTAATTCTTCATTCATAAATTCTTCATTTTTATGCACATTTTTAATGTTTTAGTATATTTAAAGTTATCCCTGAAGAGTGTAAACTGTTAATCTACATACAAGTCCCACTGAACCCAATAGCATATACAAAATTGTATGTGGTCTTGTACTGAGAGGTGTAGAAAGTATAGAAAATTATTTTGATGGAGAGTGTAAATATCTATTACTAAGGCAATGAGCAGTTAAATGTGGTTTAAGCCTATTTGAGAAGTTTTAGAAAATATCTCTTACACGCATTGCCTTAATTAATTAACATATTTCCCTGTGTAATGTGTCAGGTTTTTAAAAATGAAACTAATCATCAAAATGCTAGATAATTAATTAATGCTTAATTAATTAACATATTTCTACAAACAAGAGAAGGTGGAGGAGGGAGGAGTCAAAAAGTACTTACAGGACGCCAATCTTCCCCAGATATCAGATGAAATTAGAACAATGCTAGAAAGTAAAATAACAATGATGGAGCTAACAGATGCACTTAAAAAACAAAACAACGGGAAAACCCCAGGACCGGATGGACTACCTGTGGAATTTTACAGAACATTTGAAGAAATTTTGACTCTCCCACTCCTACAAGTTATGAATGAAGTGATGTTTGAGAGTAAAATACCGAAGTCATGATCAGAAGCATATATTACATTGCTACCCAAGGAAGAGACCGATTTAACAGAAATTAAGAATTATAGACCAATTTCTTTATTAAACTCAGACTATAAGCTATTTGCATCTATACTAGCAGAGAGACTTAAAAAATATTTAAATGGCTTCATCCACTCAGATCAAAATGGCTCTTTACCTAAGAGACAAATTAAAGATAATATGAGAATGATTTTGAATACTTTGAAATATTATGAGGCCCACCCCGAAAAACAAATGGCTTTGATGTTTCTTGATGCACAGAAGGCCTTTGACAATGTGAATTGGCAATTTATGTTTTTACAACTGGAGCAGATGAACTTTGGTAAGAAATTTACTTAAACCATACGAATGATATATCAGAAACAAGCAGTAAAGATAATGGTAAATGGAGAATTAACAGATCCTATTAAAATAAAGAGAGGTACGAGACAAGGTTGCCCATTATCACCACTACTCTTTGTCTTAACATTAGAGGTCTTAAACAGAAGGATCAGAGAAGAAGAAGAAATAAGAGGAATGAAAATTAAGAAAGAAGAATCTAAGCTACAAGCGTTTACAGATGATCTAGTCTTTATTCTTGAAGATCCATTAGAAACAGCACCCAAACTGCTAGAAAGAATAGAGGAATATAGAAAAGTAGCAGGCTTGAAAATAAACAAAGACAAAACAAAGATTATGACAAAGAATGTGCCAGCAACACAAAAGGAAGATTTTGTGTATTGTGAGGGAAGACGCAGGAGCCATGGAACAGAGAGCAAGAACTTTATTAGTTACAAGATGACAGCGATTCAATTCTGTTGCAAACGGTCAAGGTATTTATACTCTCCGGCACAGCAACTGTCATTAACTGTCACTTTACCATCCAATCACAGGCTGTGCTGCGTCCCAGCCAATCAGGGCGCAGCACAGGCTGTTGCTGGCTATACAACAGAAGAGTTGTCAGAAACTTTGCAGATTCAAATTACAAGCAAGGTTAAATATTTGGGGATATATCTATCACCTAGATGCAGTACTCTTAAGGAGGACAATTATACTAGACTAAAACAACAAATAGCGACTGATCTGATGAAATGGGAAAATTTGCATCTGTCAATGATGGGAAGAATTTCTACAATTAAAATGAACATTTTACCTAGAATTTTATACCTGTTCCAGACAATCCCAATCAGATTGGGTAAGGACTTTTTTCAAGATTTAAATAAAATAGTTTTGAAGTTTATTTGGCAAGGGAAAAAAGCTAGAATAAAACTTAAATTGTTACAAGATGCTAGAATTAGAGGAGGATTGGGCCTACCTGATTGGGAGCTATACTACCAAGCAACAAACTTGATGTGGATTAAGGAGTGGATATCATTAAAAAATTCTAGATTATTGAATGTAGAAGGTCATGATTTACTGTTGGGATGGCATGCTTTCTTATGGTATAAGGGAACTAAAGCACATGGTTATTTTAGATGACATTATATAAGGGAGGCATTGTTATTAAACTGGGAAAAGTTTAAAAGATTACACTACTTAAAAATTCCAGTCTGGATATCAACAATTAAAGCATTTTCATATCCAATAATATATAAAAAGGAACAAACAGATATGTTGAAATATTGAATGCAGAGGGTGAACTCAAATCTATTCAAGAATTGAAACAAGAAGGGATAGAAATGAACTGGTATTCATATGTACAGATACAATCTAGATATAATGAAGATAGAAAATCCAAAGGTTTTTACAATAAAATGACTGAGTTAGACAAAATTATAACAGGTACTGATGAAAAAGTAATTTAAAAACTATACGGATATTTATTGGAGGTTAAATTACAAGAAGAACAAGTCAAAGAAACTATGATAGCTTGGGGGGGAAATTTTAGGTATGGGATTGATTTAGAGAAATGGCAGAAACTGTGGAGAAAATTTGAATAAGATGTTTTACAGGTGGCATCTATCCTCAACCAGAATTGCAAGAATGTCCAAGAATAAATCAGAAAAGTGTTGGAAATGTCATCAGATACCGGGCTCATATTACCACATGTGGTGGATTTGCATTAAAGCTAAAAGATACTGGACTAAAATCCACATGTGGTTGGAGAAAATGACACACAAACAAATAGACTTTAAATCAGAGGTCTTTTTATTGGGGATCATACCAGAAATTTATAACAAAGACTTAAAATATCTGATTGTAAATGTGTTAACAGAACACATTTGTAAATGTGTTAACAGAATCGTATTTGCAAAAAACTGGAAAAATGAAACAATACCAAAACAGGAAAAAGTTATTCGAAAAATAATGGACTGTGCTGAAATGCACACTTGAAATTAGAGAACAAGAGGACTTTATAAGATATAAGATATTTTATAAGATATGGGACTTGTTTTATCAGTGGCTGGGGGAAAAACCTGGAAATAAAAAATGTCTTACTCATGCTTTAACTGAAGGAGTTAAATGATAACACAATCATGCTGTGAAATAAATTAACAACGATACAATGAAAAACTGATATATCTATGAATAGAATACTTTAGAATTTTTTGCTTTAAAAAGGATAAGGATAATAATGATTTTATGTATACTTGATAGAGTATTGGTGATATAATGTATAATATTAAGAACATATTACAATGATATCTTGTTGTTGATAAATAATTTTAATAAGGGAATAATTGAAAATTGGTATATATATGTAGTGACTATTTAGAATATTTTGTTGAAAAATGAAGGAATAAGATTTCTGTTTGAATGTATGATGTACAAGGATAATAATGAACATAAGCATATCTGATGGTTGATTGGTGGAATTATGCATAATTGAAAATAGTGATATACAAATATAAATGGTTGGTAAATGTTTTCTATCACATGGGGATTATATAAAGATATACTGTTATCAAATAGACAATCAAGAATGTAAGGGAATTGTGATTTATTGGGAAAAAATAATACTAATTGTAACTGAACATATACTGTACAATGAAAGTGAGGTATTTAGTTATACTAGATGAAAAATCTGAGATGGTAAATGTTATTCGAGAATATGGATGTTAAAACACCTGTAACCAAACAACATGCTTTATGTGATGATGCTTTTTTTGTGTGTGGGTTTTTCTTTTTGTTTTGCTTTTTTATTGTTGTGTGTATGTGTTGTCTATGTAATAAAAATAAAAAATGATATTAATTTTTAAAAAAATATATTTCAAAATATAAACTATTGAAAAAATAGTTGTAGAAAGAGAAACGTATTTGCTGCATTTTTACAATGAAAATTATATCAGCACATCTACATTTAAATAATATTTGGTGTACATAGAAAGTGCAGAAAACATTATTTACATTTCATGGTTAAGTTCACAGAACTGATTTAAAATTGTATTACAATGTTGAACTTTGTAATTGTAATTTGTAATTTGTAATAATTGTAAATTATTGACATATATATTAACATCTCATATCACTGTTATTATAACTATTATGCCTTTGTAGGAACTTTATATAATTGGCAATCATGCCTATTTTTTATTGTAGTCCAACACGTTTGAACCTAGCAATTCTGGATTGTGTAAAAACAAAATATTTAAATTTGTTCCCAGGAAGACCCATAGCAGATTTTCTTTTATGGATGTCTACTGTTTAAGATCATTAAAGATTTCTATCTAATAATGTTACAACTTTCTCAAATTCCTTTATCAGCATTCATTGTTTTCTAACTAACTAGATCTTTATATAGAAAATATAGACTTTTATTAAATTATTCCATGCTAGATTCACAATTTCTAATTAAAATGTGGCTGGTTTGAGAAACATTAATGTCAAATTTAATATAAAACCAAACAGTTGCAATATCTATCTTAGTAGATATTTGTTTCACTTGCTTGATTTAAGGAAATCAGGTTTTTTCAGGCAGATTACAATATTAACACCATATAAATATGTTTGAATTTAAACATATAAACAATCTGTTAAGCAGATTTTTTAATAGTTTATGTGTCATGTAATTTGAATATATTAGTACATTAACACATTAAAATTGCTGAAGGAATAAAAGTGTCTTTGATTGATGCTGGAAAAAAAATGTAAGGCAATGTTTTTTAAATTGGCAACTTTAATATGTGAACTTCAACTCCCAGAATTCCCCATCTAGTTGTGTAGAATTCTCCTAACCCTTATCTTAACATGGCCAAGACTGAAAAAGACTGCCTAAAATTATTTTTTTCCAGTGTCAGGGAAAGACATTTTTATTATTCCATATTTTAAAGTTGACAAGTTATCTAAGGTATTGGGATGTCCTACCTTGCTGGGAGAGATTCGTGCTGAAAGGATGCACTTTCTGCGGGGTAGCCATTTTCTTACTTCGCATGGGAGAGCAAGCTATTATATGCATAATTTTTTGTACTGTCAATAGTACAAACAAGAATACTTTGCTTTATTGGCTTAGATAGATAAGCAATACTTACAGCAGGAAGAGCTATAGCTAGGACTTCTTCAGAAAAAAAAAATTGAAGCCAAGATCCAAGATGAAGTTGATTTACACGTAATATTTGTCTTGATTGCATAGAATCTCACAAGGTGTTCATGTTATAAAGGATTCCAGCTTACATTTTGTATCATAATATAGATAGTCCTCAATGTATGACCAAAATTGAACCACAATTTTTGTGCTAAGCAAGTTGTTAAATGAGTTGTGCCTCATTTTATGATCTTTTTGCCATAGTTCTTAAGAAAATCACTACATTCCTTAAGTGAATCATGCAGTTGTTAAGTGAATATGCATTACCCCATTGATTTGGCTTGTTAGAAGTTGGCTGGGAAGATTACCAATGGTGATTACATCACCCTGGGACAATGCAACTGTCAATGCCAGTTGTCCAGCACCCAGATTTTGATCATGTGACTATGGTGTGACTGCAAAAGTCGTAAGTGTGTCAAAGGCACTTTTACAGTCCTGTTGTAACATTGAACTATCACTAAATGTAATATCATATTACCTTCACAGGAATGTATCCCCTTGATAAGGGGAAACTTTTTAGTAACTCAAAGTAGCTGGCATGCATTAGAAACCTTGATAAAATCTACTTACTTTCCATAAAGCCAAATTCTGGTCCTGTTACAACATCCAAGAAAGCAATTTAACAACTGTAGACAGTTGTAGACTTCTCTCAATTGCGTTAGTGAATAGGCTATTTATTTCTCATGCAATAGGCCAGGATGTTACACAATTAATAAATTCTATACATTCTATAAAATATATTAACGTGTTATATAGGTTATTGAACCTGATGCTATTTTTCATTTTTTTTAACTTACTAGTCTCTCATGGCAAGCAAAAAGTCATATAATATAATTTTTAGTTGCAAATCATTTAGCTAAAGAATACAACTCTTCTTGAGGTACTTATTTAACTATTGGATTAACATTTCAGTAAAGCTAAAGTTACAATAGTATTGAAGTAAAACAATTTTGCCCAGGAAGGTATACCAGGAATAATTATTTAAGATTGTTCCTTGCTGTGAAAGCTAAGTCTCTCTTACAGATTTTATTTAGTTCTATGACCCTGAACAGGGGCTTACATCAATAAAGGAAATTCATTTTAAAAGGCAAATAGTGTTAAGGAACACTCTGGGCTTTCAATGATATCACAGTTTTTCTAAAATATAAATATTAATTGGAAAAATATTTTCACAAAGATCATAGTGTTTCCATATTTGTCAATCATGATTCTTTCATTTTTAGCTGCATTTAATTGCTTTCCTCTACCCAACAACTGCCTCTTCTTTCTCAATTATTTCTCAGTGGGATTACTCCCAAATACGTTTCTAACTAAGTAATGAACATATATTATATTTCCAAGATGAACAGATATTGTACTTCTCTTTCTATCTCACAGCTGAAAATGTATTACCACCTTCAGGCTTCTTATACATGATGGAACTAATGGAGTTCTTTAGAGTTGGTTAAGGGAAAGACTTAAAAGAGACTAAGTCAATGGCTTTCTAAGGTGAATTTGCCAGGAAGGTAAATGGTTCTCCAATTAAAGTCTTCAATGGCATCATTCATTCAACTGTAACAAAAAAGCAACCCAGCCATGCCACCATTCTTCTCTTAATGTATGCTGGTTGCATAAAAAAGTTCAGTACTGGTCTTGTAATACTATGGCTGAAAATATAACAAAGTTTAAGAAGGTCAGTTTTACCCAGGTGCTCCATTTTGAAAAGAGATATTATAAAATGGGAAGCAATTAAAGTTGGAAAGTAAGTTCTTCTCTTGCAATCGGTAGAAAGAACCTAGCTTACCTTGTGGATTCTAAATTATCTGCTCATACACATACACATACACATTCACTGCCACATACAATTCCCCAAGTGGTGACACTACACCACTTCACTTTGACCAAGCATCATTAGTATCCATACCCATCTTTTGGCATTCTGAAAGGGCTTGAAGATTTTGTGGCACGACAAAACCGCGCTTGACTAAAGCGCGCCCGATTAAACCACGTCGCTGACATCATCAACAGGGTGACAACAGCGAGCGCGGAGAAAGAAGGGCACTTTAAATAGCGCTTTGAAAGCAAGCCGATTCAAGTTAAGGTAAGGGTTAGGGTTAGGGTTAGGTTTAGGGTTAGATTAAGGATTAGGGTTAGGTTTAGGGTTAGGTTAAGGGTTAGGATTAGGTTTAGCGTTAGGTTAAGGGTTAGGTTTAGGGTTAGGTTTAGGGTTAGGTTTAGGGTTAGGTTAAGGGTTAGGTTTAGGGTTAGGTTTAGGATTAGGTTTAGGGGGGTTAGGTTTAGGTTTAGGTGTTAATTTTAGGTTTAGCGTTTACAGCGTGCTTTTTTCTCCGCGCTGTTGTCGTGCTGTGATGACGTCAGCTACGCGGTTTCGTCAAGCGCCCTTTAGTCGAACGCGGTTTTGTGGTGGAACCGAAGATTTAGTTCTACTAACTATCCTGGGACCTCAATGGAGGAGTGCATGTTGGAGATGATTAACAGATTAGACAGATCCCCACCTCCTCCCCATAACCACTTTCTTCTCTTATTTTCCATCTTGGTCAATTGAATTTTAACTGAATTTTAAAACTATCATCTTTATTGGTGTAATGTTTTATTTGATATTTTTATTGAGTGACTGTAAATCACCTAGTGTTGTCAACAAAATGGGTGATATAGAAGTTTAATAATAAGTATAATAAACAGAAACAGAAAGAGAAAATGAAGTTTAATAACATGTTTGGCTGTTGACAGTTTTTATTCTGACAGATAACTGTGCACAAGCAATATAAAAATACAATAAATTGGATTAGAGTTTATAATTAATAAAAGAAATTTGTAAGAAGGAAATATATAATGTAATAAACTACACCCCTGTTTAAAAGATCTAAGTGTCAGTCCATTACTCCTCATTTGAAAAATGACCTTCTGAACAAGTACAGTACATGGCCTTCACTTTTCAATATAAAACACATTAAAATGAAATCATTCCGAAACATACAACAGTGTAACAAACATCTGCTAAAAAGGGCCACAACACAATAACTACAACTATTTTCACTTTGAGGAGTGCAATGGCTCAGCAGTTAAAGATGCTGGGTTGGTTTGAGACCAGAGCACAGCACAATGAGGTGAGCTCCCATTACTTGCCCCAGCTCCTGCCCACCTAGCAGTTCAAAAACATGCAAATGCTAGAAGATATATTGATACCATTTCAGGGGGAAAGTAAAAGCATTGTGTGCCTTGGTGTGTAGTTTATGCCATCCACATGACCACAAAAATGTCTTCACACAATGTTGGCTGCTTCCGCTAAGAAACAGACAGGAGCTCTGCCCCCTTGAGTTGGCCATTTTACTATTATCATTTTACTTACTTGAAATTTGAAGTAAGTATGTTTTATGTATTTAAGTTGTGAATTGACCAAACCTTTAAAAGAAAGAGAGATCATGCTTGCAAATGACTCCAACAAATAGACAAGCAATATATGCAAATCACTAATATACTTAAACATATTTCTACAATGATTTCCTCAGATCTGTTTCTCTTGCTATAATTGTCTTAAAAGTGAACATGTTTAGAAATAAATAATGGACAAATCTATTAATTTCAGTTTTATCCAGTTTTCATTTTCTTAATCATGTATTCTGGATTATTTGATGGCTTAATGAAATATCATAACCAGTTCCACACATATTAATATACTCATATTATCTTCTTCTTAATATGGTGTGTCTTTGACTTATGAACAATTACCTAGAAATTGTTCAAGTTATGACAAATCCGCCAAAAGCAACTTAAAACCCAATTTTGAAGTTATGATGGCTTTTCCTGTCCTGAAGTCACATGATAGCATTTTGGGCACTTGGTAACTGGATTACCTTTGTAGCTATTTGCAGTGTTTTATGGTCACATGGCTACAATTTGTGTGGGTTTTTTGCCAGTTTCCAGTGTTTCCTTCCAGTTTCTTGAAAAAAGAATCCATTGGATAAAATAGAATTGCTTAATGATTGCAGCATTCACTTAAGAAATATTGTACCATTATTACAAAAAAGCTAAAAGATTATGTGCAGTCAGGTGATGCCTCAATTTATAACTGTAAATTGTAACAAATTACAAAAAACAAGTAAAAAAACTGGCAACCCACTACTGAGCATAGTAAACACTGAAGCATGGTAGAAAGGAATAACTATCACAGTAACTGGTGAGGAATATACAGGTTTTTTTCTCCTTCAGTCACAAGCCAAATTTAATCTTTTCTAGATTTTTTGTATCTAGTTATCATTGCAATAGATTAAACACATTTATTACATACCACATATCATTTTGATATACATAATATATTACTGGATAAATTGACAACTGATAAGTAATGGCAAATATTTTATGGCAATTTATTTCACTAGAATTATATTAGAAAAGACAGATTAGATATTATCCTAGAAAAGAGCTATCAGAAGGTTATTTATTTATTGTCACTTAAAATGCAATAAAAACAGACAGTTCTTTAGAAAAGTAATAGAAAAAACCACTTCATCTTTATGAAAATGTTGAAAGGGCACTTTTAAATGCCACATGAAAGACGTATCTAGAGTTGACACAATTCTTTGAGGGCAGGTTCTGCTGTTCTGGAAAGAAAATTATCCACACAACATTTCACTGCAGTCTCCAGAACTCTGCCTATTTATTTTCTATAATTGGACATATTTTGTTTATTAAACTACTTTCGCTTTTCAACAGAACCAGGTGCCATCACCAAGCAATACAATTGTAAAGCACAATGTCATGTGACTGTGTTGCTTAGCAATGACACTTCCAGTTGTCATTGTTAAAGAATATTCTGCAGGTCATTAAGCAAAAACTTCATATGACCATGACTCGTGACTTCATGCCAGACTTTGCTTACAGGAAGCTGTCAGGGAATGCAGGGAATTGCAATCATATGGCCACAGTGCTATTGCTATATCTGGAATGCCAAGGACCCATCATAAATCCTTGAAACATTCAAAGAAGGTAACATTTGCAGTGAATTTCAAATTGATTAATTAATTGTAACAGAAAAGGATGGTCATAAGAAATGATGCCGTTTTCATGAATATGATACAGATTATTATGAAATGAGTAGCAATAGCATTTAGACACATATCATGTTACAGTGCTTTAGAGCCCTCTCTCCTTTTACAGAGTCAGCATATTGCCCCCAACAATCTGGGTCCTCATTTCACCCACCTCAGAAGGATGGAAAGCTGAGTCAACCTTGAACCTGATGAGATTTGAACTACCAAATTGCAGGCAGCTGGCAGTCAGCAGAAGTAGCCTGCAGTACTGCACTCTAAGCACTGTGCAACCACAGCTCAGTAGATGTATAAAATATTAATTCACTGTATCTTTCATAAAATAAAGCATTTATTAAACCAGTCAGTTAATCTAAACAATCTACAAAATATTATAGTATTGAGGATGGGTGATTTAACAGTGTGGAGATGCTATGGATAATGCAACTAAAGATTGTCCCCCCCCCCAAGAAGACATTGTGATTGAGGTAAACATTAATATCAAAGTATTCTCATTTAAGAGCAGATCTGGTAAACCAGGAGTGTCAAACTCATACCCACAAGCCAGATGCGTCATGCACTGGCAATGCCCATGCCTGGTTTAGCGAAGGAGAAAAAGTCGTGATATGTCACATGACGCCACCGTGATGATGCGAGTTTGTCACCCCTGCTGTATACAAAAGACAAAAGATTTCCTTGCCTTTCCCAGCATACTGTGGTGTTTATATAAATTATTTAAAAGCCTTTTTTTTCAAGAATTCTAGAAATTCTAGAAAAAGAGCTTGTTTGGGGCTTCATGGAAAATTTTGAATTAGAAGAGACTAGACCCATCTATTCTGATAAAATGATTCATAATTCTGTATCATCCACATCATAATTTAGTATTTACTGAGGTCTGAAATACAGCTGTTATTTTATTTCCTTAAAATATAAATATTTAGAATAAATTTACATACACTTCTATATCTATATGAACTATTCTAGCTATACATATATGTTCAATTGTCAGGTTTTTTTTTAAAATAATATATGATTAACAGACCGAAATGTGCAAATCTAACAAAAATATAAACTTTTTGTTTTCTGGCATTGTGTGAGGCTATAAGAATCATCTTTCTCACCTTTAAGCTGCGCAGAGTCCCATGGGAGTGGGCGGCATACAAATTTTATTAAATTGAAATTGAAATTTACTCAGCAGAAAAATTAAATTTTATTTAAATGTTTATATGGAAAAATGTAATGTATCTTTAACATTTTAACCTTTTTAAAATTTGTACTTTGTGTAATATATTTATAAAATGTTGTTTTGATGAAGTAAACTATAATATTTGGTAATCTGTGCATGACAGGTAAATTTTGTAGGATTATAAGCATATATAAGATTTCAACTTAAACAAAATGAAATGCGTTTTTATTAATAAAGGGACTCATATATCATTTTACAAAAAATGTACAGTTGTCACTATAATACTGGCAGGAGTCTTCTTACCAAGTTGCACTGAAAGTCAATACATTGTAGATAATATAATATATCAAATATTGTTCAAAAGCTGTTAGTATAGCAAAGATGTGACATTAAAAAAGCAAACAATTCATACTGTTGAATACTTCTTATGAAATAGGTTATTTCTTATGGAATAGGACTACTAATTCCTGAAACATATTGTACATCTTGTAAGAAACCTCTTGTGCCTAAAATAAATTTGAGAATCCAAAGAATGTTTTTGTATCAATGAACTCACTGGAGTTAAAAAAAAAAAAGAAGTCCTTATCCCTTCATGGAAATGACAAAGAACTGGTGAAATGAGAAGCAGCAGAAGAAAATAAATCTAATGGAAATGATAAGGAGAAGACATGGTGAATTATCCACAGTGGCTACTGCTACTATTACTATATCTCCTCCTAAGCTCAGCCTTAGCTTTCCAGACTTTTTCCAACTTATTGCTGAATAAAATAGCAGGTTAGAACACAAGGATGAAATACAGGTGCACCAATGATAGGTGGCTTTACTTGTACATACTTATAAATGAAGAAACTATCCTCCCGTTCTCTTGATCTTTCAAGGATTGTTATTATAGTACTTAAAAAAGAACATTAACACCAACATCTTACTTTAAGCAAATCCAAAAACAAAAACACGAATAGGAGAATACTTTATTAAGTCTAAAAGCAGTGCACAATTCTTTAAGTTTTTAAAAACTCTTCTTCATGTAAAATAAATAAAGCAAGAGACAGAGCTTAATGGGTTTTTTTATTCCTAAGGATTATGCATTTTAATTTAATTAGCGGAATTTATTTTATTTTATTTCATTTTATTTGTTTAAGAGATTTATACGGCCATCCATCTTAAACAACTCTGAGTGGCTCACAAGATTAAAACCAGTAACTATAAAACAACATAAAACAGTAAAAATATTAAACACAAAAGCCTGAACCTTAATCATCTCCTAATGATTCAGCTCACTAAATTCAACTCACTAAAAAATAGTTAGCTCCATCATTTTAGCAATGGCATCATTTGCAAATTGTCTGATAATAATTACTGAATACTTGTACAACAAAATGAAACATGATATTAGTTAGAATTTAGTATTCATATTTATCTAAATAGAAGTAGAATTAATTTTGCAAGATTTATGGTTAAAACAAAAGCTGAAAACTAGAGAACAGAAAGAAGACATTTTTGATGATCAAGGCTATGAACAGAAGAACAATGTTCTCTGTTCTTTGGATTTAATATAATGCATGTTGATGAGCAGATCAGCACCACAGAACTACCCCGTAGCTCACTGGGGAAAAAAGTTAATTATCACGACAAGACTACTGATGCAGAGGAAAATAAACAGTCATTTAAAAAAAAGAATAAAACCATTCTCAGTATAGCCTTCAACCCTCAATATTTCCTTGCAAGTATAAAAAAGATATTTTATGCTTACAACAAAGTAAAATACATATATACAAAAAAATTCAAATATTCCTTTAACTGAATTCTTACATTTCTAGAAATCTAATAGAACAACACGTATACAGTTTAAAAGTCATTTTTAAATGTCTATCTGTTGTTTAAGACTATAGGTCAACATTATGAATGCATTTTCATGCTTATTCTTGCAGAAAAACTATTTCTGACAGCCCTAGGGAATTCATTTAAAAGTGACTTTTGGGGTTCTATTCAGGGGAAAGTAATTCCCTTATGGCAATCTTAGGTCTTTTAATTTTATTTGCAACTCACATCAAATCAGAAACTAAAATAAATAAACAAAATGTGCCATGCTGAAATAAAGCATAGCTCCAAACTAAGAATTTAGTCCATGTTCATGTTGTATTCAGAGTAAACTTTGAGTATATATGTAATAAATTCTGTAGAATGCATATGACCTTATATAATATTATTAATTTGGACAGCTCATAATTGTCCTTATTTTTATTATTCATAGTTGTGAATTTCATCCAGTTTCTTTAATAAAACTGATTCATACAACATTATAGTTAAATCTTATAGTTAGACACACACACACACACACACACACACACAAACGGATTATGCTGTAATTGTTATATGCTACTAATTACTACAATCGTACTACAATTCAGTAGAGACTGAAAGAGCTGCAGCTCTCTCCTATTTAAATAATGTATCATAGGACATAATGTGATGTTACTGATCAACTTAATAAACAACTAATGTGATGTGCCAGCAATATTCCTGAAATAAAACATTATGTTGTTAAGAGTCTTTGAACTTCCTCTTAAAATGTGGAATGTAATTGTGACATAATTTCTGGAGGAAATCCATGTGCAATTTCCACAAGATGGGGCACTACTCCACCTTGTATTTAGTATCGAACGTATTGGGCAGCACTGCAGGCACCTTCAATATTGGTGATGCTGCCCGCTCCTGAATCAGATTGAGCAGGCTATATGCAACTCCCTGAGGAAAGGAAACTAGGGTACCTGAATGTGTAACTAATAACAGCAATTTTCTTCTAACCCACCTTTAATTGTTTAACACTACCAGTTAAGAAGAAAAACAGATGAGGAATTGCTTAAAATGCTCAGATCAAGCCAAAAGGATTGGTAGCCCCAGGAGAGTAGTTTCTCATAGATTAGACCTTTTACAAAATTTGTATCTTACAGAAAATAGACCATAAAGTAGTTAAGAAGACTGCTAATAAGCTTAAAATAATGGACTTGAAGTGGGGAGGGGGAACCCTCTTACTTTCCCATTTTCATAGAAGTGACTTAACAAGATGGAGCCAGCTATTTTAAAAACCTTTGAAGATGCTTCTTGACTTCAGAAATTAAATGCCACAGGTTCAATATTCCTATTAAAGAATTTAAGGCTGATGGCAACAATACATCTGTATCAGATGTCTGTTCAGGATTCACAGTGTTTTACATTTCTGAAAGTAGAGATCACATTAATTGCATTTAAAAAAAATCTATCACAAATTAAGAGTGCTCCGGTGAAGTTATCTAGTAATTCAGAAAAATGAATAGAATTAATCTAAGTTTTACTTGTTACAATATGCATTTCTAAGAGGAGAGACAATTTGAGCCCCTTCCTTCATAATTCCCTGTCTTTGATTACTGTTGATATCAACAAATGAGGGTAAAGTCTTTAAGAAATAAGAATAAGTTAAATATACTTCGAGATCAAAGGTAATTCAGTGGATTAAAATTAACTAATTTAAGAGCAAGAATATGTTAATGCAGCAATTATCCTGAAAATGTCCTTTCCTGTCTTTAGTAAATTATCCACATTGCTTCTCTATTCTGTACATTCCCTGTTCAAATCAGATTGAGTTTTGTATTTTCAATAATTGAAATACTGGCAAAAAATAGCAAAAAAATCATACTCAGAAGCATGCATATACAAGTAAGGAGATGAGTGCACTATAATTTAACTATATTTAAATCTCTTTATTTCCAATAGTTTAAATTTGCTATTATGGCCCCTTACTAATCATAAAAGGGAACAACATTAAATATGTAGAAGAAATGTTTGCTGAATTTATAAAACTCTGCTATGCACACAAGGAACCTCTATTCCTTCTGATTTATGTTTTCCTACTGGATTGTTTAGCAAACATACATACACTAAGATAATTGGCTTAATATTGGATTGAAATGCTCCTGGTCCTCATCATCCCAATTATGGCCCATTAACAAGTCACCATCATGTGGCAGCACTCACATCAGGAGTCAAAAGAATTTCAATAAATGAGGGAACTGTCACTTAAATTCCTATAACGTCTGCCTGATGAGAGTCTTCGTTTTCTAAGCCCATGTCTTAGAACAATATTACATTGTGATTGTTTATCACAATGCTTATTGAGGAGAAAACTACATCTGCATCTACACTAATGATTCTTAGCATCATCTAGTATTTGGGAAATAATACAAAGTTTGTTCATATTATTATTTTATTGCAATGATAAAATAATATAAATATAAATACCACTAAATCATTAGTGCTCAGGAGTATTGAGATTTGTACTATGAAACCTGGATAGATCAATGTTCAAAAAGATGGAATAAGCATTGCATGTGTCATATTTTATACTTCTGAAAACCACTTCTCTTTGGAGCATTAAGCAGTCCCATCCTTTGCAAGGCTTGTGCAATGCCTGCTTGAAAGGATGCTCTCAAGTGCTCTCTATTTCCAAGTGAGTGCCCAAAGCTGCCATTTCTTTTCAAAAGTAATCCCAGGAACCAGAAGAGGTATGTTCCCTGGAATATCACTGCTATCTATTTAATTGATTACTAAAGTTAGAAAAGTGGGAAAATATATTAGGGCTAGAGAATTCAATTTATACCCCTGCTTTTTTATTAGTATATGGAAATAATTTTGGAGATAGGAGGAAGAACTATAAACTAGGCAACAGTCAGATAAGAGGTAGCTGCACCACAGAAGAAATGGGTGTATAGCAAATTCCTCAAAAGAAACCCTCCGTAGCTTTTTGGGACTGCAAAGATACAGTGGGGGAGGAGAGATGTACTTCCAAACTTGCAAGTTTTTGTTCCTATAATCTTATGATAAAGTTAGAACTAGTGCTCATTAGGCTGATGGCTTTTAACTGTATGTCTTCCTTTTGCTACTCTATGATAAAGATCCAAGCCTTCTCAAAAAAATCAATATTCAATTAGGAAATTATACATTGGCATATTTAATACCCAACAGGTTGAAGAACTACCCATTGTCCTGCAGAAAACCCAAACAATTCTGATTTTGTTCTTTTCTCTTTCATAAATCTACCTTCAGTATAGCCTCAAAAGATTTCAGGATACAAGAGGCCTTTTAAAAAACTGAACAGTACAATACTTCTATTTTTCCTCTCATCATTGATCAAAAAGGACATGGTATTTGTCTTCCATAGTAAGCTTGTTTATCTGCAGTCTATCCTGTATCCTTCAGAAACATATGAATAGGTTTACCTCACTAACTGCTGATCTGGTAGTTTGTGTAGTTCAGCAAGAAGACTATGCTACTCCACAAGGCTATATCTTTATGTTATAAGAACAAGCCTTCAATCTATAATGAAAGAAATATTTTGAACTTTTTGAGATATAAAAACCAGGAATCCATGCAGATTGAACATTGTTGCTCATGGGAAAGGTCTCTAAAACTTCCCTTGGGTTCATGAAACAATTTTGACAGTTCCTTGGATCCTGTTCTACATTAATTATAGAAACCTCTAATAGACCAAACTCTGGAAAATTGACAAAATATTACATTATATGTTTTTTTTTGTAATATTAGAAAGTAGTTCTTGATATGCTTTCCCAATTTATCCTTGTTTAAAAATGGAATGCAAGCTCTGTAAATAAATATAAAGAATGACAAAATAAAAATAGTCAATTACCTAAGTTTATAATAAAAGGATGTAAGTGAAATTTCAGTAGAAATTTATGTGCAAACACATTATTTCCAGCAATGTTTCTGATAAAAGCACACACACACTTGCCATTTAGATGAATGTATCTAGTAATTGCATTTTATCAGTTTTTACTTTACCAGGGAGCATTGGTTACATAATTTAACTACTATTTTGCAATTTTATTAAATTTACTAATATTCCCTTTTATTCTCTTTACACTGCTTGAATTATTGTTTAAAATATTTTATTTTTTTATTCTTATCTGTTTGTCTATTTATATATCATTTATATATCTAGCCATCCATTCATTAAGGAAGTTAGCTAACTTGGATTTTCAAGGAAAAGAGAAATATATGCAATGCTTACAAAAATAAATATGTCTTGAAGGTGCAACAACAGACTAGATAAGGCTTTGTCTTTAATCTTCAGGCTAAAAGTTGTTCCTTTGTGTTCCTGTATTTTGCATCATCTCTGCCATAGGTCCCATATAAGAATGCACATGATTTTCAATGTGATTGTTTTAGACCGCAAGGAAGCTTTGTAATGTAAGGCTGGAATTTATCATTTTATGGCATCTCCCTTATTGAAAGCTATGTGTTTTTTGTTTATGACATACACAATGCTCAATTTCTGTACCCTACATTGTAATTTTATTTCCTAAAATGTCTTCATATCTGATACATAAAAAAATAAACCAAAACAAAACTGTGTTGGTCAACTCTATTTTTTAAAATAAAAAACAGACATATGCAACTTTACATTATTTAAGTGCTGAAATTGTAACATGCCTAATAATAAAAAAGAATTTGTTTCAATTGTCCTAGCAAAACTATGGCAGTATGGTCAAAGGTAATATTGTTATAGAAATTGGTTTATTTTCTAGACATTTACCATACACCATTATGTTGCTATTATTTATAGCTTTACAATAAATAATCAAAGGCCCTAGATATACAATACAATACATAAGCAGAGTTCGAAGGGACCTTGGAGGTCTTCTAGTCCAACCCCCTGCCTAGGCAGGAATCCTTATACCATTTCAGACAAATAGCTATCCAACATCTTAGAGACTTCCAGTGTTGGGGCATTCACAACTTCTGGAAGCAAGCTGTTCCACTGATTAATTGTTCTAATTGTCAGGAAACTTCTCCTCAGTTCTAAGTTGCTTCTCTCCTTGATTAGTTTCCACCCATTGCTTCTTGTTTTCCCCTCAAGTGCTTTCGAGAATAGTTTGACTCCCTCTTCTTTGTGGCAATCACTGAGACATTGGAACACTGCTATCATGTCTCCCCTAGTCCTTCTTTTCATTAAACTAGACATACCCAGTTCCTGCAACCGTTCCTCATACGTTTTAGCCTCCAGTCCCCTAATCATCTTTGTTGCTTTTCTCTGCACTCTTTCTTGAGTCTCCACATCTTTTTTACATCGTGGCAACCAAAATTGAATGCAGTATTCCAAGTGTGGTCTTACCAATGCATTATAAAATGGTATTAACACTTCTTGCGATCTTGATTCTATCCCTCTGTTTATGCAACCTAGAACTGTGTTAGCTTTTTTGGCAGCTGCTGCACACTGCTGGCTCATATTTAAATGGTTGTCCACTAGGACTCTAAGATCCCTCTCACAGTTACTGCTATTGAGCAAGATAACACCCATACTATACCTGTGGGTTTTGTTTTTCTTGCCTAAATGTTGAACTTTACTTTTTTCACAATTGAATTTCATTTTGTTAGCTAGTGCCCAATGTTCAAGTTTGTAAGATTCTTCTGTATCTTAATCCTATCTTCTGAAGTATTGGCTATTCCTGCCATCTTTGTGTCATCTGCAAGTTTGATGATTTCCCCATTTATCCCCTCATCCAGATCATTGATGAAGATGTTGAAGAGTACTGGGCCTAAAACAGAGCCTTGGGATACTCCACTGCATACCTCACTCTATGTAGATGCAGTTCCATTGAGGACTACATGTTGAGTGTGGTTGGTCAACCAGTTACGAATCCATCTGGTAGTAATGCTGTCTAATCCACATTTTTCTACTTTATCTAGTAGTAGGTTATGGTCTACTTTATCAAATGCCTTGCTGAAGTCCAAGTAAATTATATTGGCTGGCATTCCTCTGGTCCACTAAATTTGTTACTTTGTTGAAGAATGCAATAAGATTAATCTGGCATGATCTGTTTTTGACAAACCCATGTGGGCTTTTGGCTATTACTTTGTTTACTTATAGGTGTTCGCTAATTCATTGCTTGATTATCTTTTCCAGAATCTTTCCTGGTATTGAGTTCAGGCTGATAGGTCTGTAGTTTCCTGGATCTATTTTTTTTCCTTTTTTGAAGATGGGAACCACATCAGCTCTTTTCCAGTCCTCTGGCAGTTCACTGGTACTCCAGGATCTCTGAAAGATATAGTTCAGTGGTTCTGTGATCTCGTCTGCCAGTTTCTTCAGAACCCCGGAGTGTATTCCATCCAGTCCTGGTGATTTGAACTTGTCTAGGATAGACAGGTGCTCACTTACCATTTTCTTCCCTATTTCATCTTGTGTTCCTAATCTAATTTTTGTGGTGCTGTTTTTGGTAGGTTGGACTGTTTTTTTTTTCCCTTTGTGTAAAGACAGATGCAAAAAATGAGTTAAATAGTTCTGCTTTCTCCCTATTTCTTGTCACCCTCTTGCCATTTTCTTCCAGCAATGACCAATTGTTTCCTTAAATTTTTCTTGTTTTTAACGTGTTGGAAGAAGCTTTTTTGTTATTTTTTACTTTTGTGCAAACATTTCTTCGTTGTGAGCCTTAGCTTTCCTCACTTCATCTTTATAGGCTTGGGCTATTTGCTGCCTTAGTTATGTCCCCCTCTTTCTATTTTTTATATTTATCCTTTTTGTCTTTCAATTTGTCAGAGAGTTCTTTATGCAGCCATGCTTGTTTCTTTTGGGAACTGTTATTTTTCTTCTTCATTGGTATTGTGCTAGACTGGGCTTTTAAAATCTCATTTTTCAAAATTTCCAAAGCTTCTTGAGTTATTTTCCCCTTGAGGATTCTTATCCATGGAATCCTTCCCAAGATCTCTCTAAGTTTATTGAAATTAGCTCTCTTAAAGTCCAATACTCTAGTTTGACTTTGTTCTACTACTTGTGTTTGCATAATGTTGAATTCCAGTATTGCATGATCACTTGCCCACAAGGTTCCTGTAGCTTCAACACCTTCTATCATTTCCTCTCTGTTAGTGAAAATTAATTAATATCTGTCCTCCAGTCAAGTTTTAACTTCAGTGGTCTTTGGAGAATTACTGCTTCTAGACACTACCACTATCTTCCACCACTTCATTGCACTTCTAGTATGTCTTTACTTTTGTTTTCTTCCCTTCCCTTCTTTTCTCTGGTTGTTATAACAAGAATCTATACTAGAATAATTGTATAAATTGGTAAGAAGTAAGACTGATCTTTATACAAGAGATTAAAATAAAGGTGTTGTATCATTGAAGTACTATAAATCAAAGCTAAGGACAGGTTCAGATTTGACTAGCTCATAGGTATATTTGCAAATTTAAACTAAATGTTTCCAGGACTGGTTAGAGGGTAGGGGTCTCTCTCTCTCATTTTCTCTCTATGTGTTTTGTGTGTGTATGCGTGCATATTTATGGTACTTTTATTTATTTAGCAATTTAGCATGAACAGCAAAATTAGTACAGTTAGAATCTTGATGAAAATTGCATTTTTCCAGGGAAAAATTAAATGCTTATGTGCCACTCAGTAAATCCTTCTGCATTTTTGCAATATCTCTATCAGCAAATCTCAACAGCATCAGCAGTTGATGCTTAAATGTTAGTTTTTCCTTGTATAAGAAGAAAGAAACAAATATACAAATGATCTGAAGATTCACAGGCTTCTACAAAAAAAAACCCAACGTAAATGATTTTGGATCCTTGTTCTTTACTTCTCCTGGGAATTATACATTACAATTAGAAAACAGCTTCTTTGCTAAAACAATTTCTGTCAAAAGTTATCTTTTCTGAAATGAATCGATTTTGAAAGCATTTTTCTAACCCAAGTATAAAAGTAATTTCTGTTCAACAGTGCCACAAAAAATTCCCTCTGGAATTTACAGTTAGTTCCATCTTCAACTACAAAATTCATAGTTACACGGGACTTACAGCAAAATGTTTTGTCTGCTTGCAAATTTCACATAAATAATTGCATAATTATTTTGCACTTTTGCAGTGTAAAAGAAAATCAGGAAACAGAAGAAACAAGCATGAACTAAAAATACATTAAAATGTTAGCTAATTATTATATTGTGCTCAGATGCATACGTGAAAAAGATGCATACATATTTTCTTCTAGTTTCTCCTCTGTTCTCAGCATAAACAATCTAAGATAGAAACTGAGCATTAATGTATTTCAACATTTCCTTATCTGGTCAAAATAATTTCATAAGTCACTTCTATTTCATGCATAAATGAACAGGATCCTTCATAAAAATATCAGGACTGTTGTGCATTGGACTGAACTAATGATATGTTATAAAAGATTGTTTCTTTCAAATTTTTAGTACTGTAGACATTTAAGCTTCATAGCACACCTACAGGCATTTGTGTTGGATACTGTGTCTGTTAAGTTATTTGTTCAACTCTCTTGCTGGAGTTGTCCTGCTAATGGATATACCATTGTTTCTTCAACTCCAGTAATAGATTTTGCAGTTTACACTTCCAGAGGCCAAGTGAGACATTCAAGCTAACAAGTTTGAACATCCATAATAGCTTTGAGAAATAATGAGGACTTTTGGAAAAAGTTGTGTTTTCGCCAATGTTCTTTTACTTATGACATTTTATATCCTCCTTTTCCCATAAACTTTTATTATTACTGCTTTCATGAAGACATAGCCAAGAAATATCATCAGCATAAATGCCTTTTATAAAGTTTTATCGTATAAATATACCTCATGTAATCTATGCTTTATAATATAAACTTTATAATATAAGCTTTATGTACTTGGCATACATAAAGACAAAAGAGTTTAAAACAGAAGAGTTACATATTTAAAACAAAAGAGTTACATAGTTTTTTTCCCCTGTAATTACTTGCCTTTTTAACAATTGGGCAATATTTGAAGGTGAACCCCAGTATTTTATAATATTTTTTAGGCCTCTGAAGGGCAATGAGGCATGCCTGATAACGTGGGAATTTTATCAAACAATAATGGATCTTTTTTTTTCGTTCAGAACTTGGGACAGTTAGGTACAGATAAAATCTTTTAAGTTCTGCAGAAATTTTAATATACCTATATGAACTTTTGTATTATTTATTATTATTGAAATAAATTGGCAATTGTGCCACCAATTCCACTACCATGATATAAGGACTTTAGGAATTGAAAAATTATGGGTAATTTTTATCTTAATCATGCACTTTAAAGTAAAATCTAAGTAGTCTGTCATTGTCTTTGCACTGTACCTTGCTTTACTTTAAGAAGCAATACCTGGTTTAAATTTAATCCAGTTTTTATATAAAACAATCTAACCAAATCTGAATGTTAAGACAAAATATATTATACCAGATGTTCTTTTCACTTCCAGTAAAAAGATGGCTGACTGACCACATGCATAGGGAAGGATCCCTGAGGGTTTTTTCCAGGGAATGTAGCTTCTTCAGCTATCAACATAAGGAACCGGTGTTCCTTTAGTTTATGTGACTCTCTTAAGTTAGGGAAAGTGTTGAGTATTGTTTGAGGGAAAGACGCAGGAGCCATGGAATCAGAGAGTAAGATATTTATTGCGAGGTGAAAAGCGATTCAAAACGTCCCTGCAACTGTCAGGGTATTTATACTCGAACCCAAAGCAACTGTCAAATGACCAGCCAATCAGAGAGTTGGTAACAGGGAACATTTGCATATATAACACTCCTTCCCCCCAGTTATTTGCATACTCAACACTCCTCTAACATTTGCATATATAACACTCCTTCCCCCCCCCCAGTTATTTGCTTTGTGTGTTATTTATTTGCATTTTTTGTGTGTTGTCCATGTTCACATTTACAATTCACTCCTTCCCCCCAGTTATTTGCATATTCATCCTCTGCGCATGCTTGGCAAGACCTTAGGGAAGATTTTTCTGGTCAAGGAGTCTGGAAAGCGTACATGGAGGGAAACTCAAAGAAGTCCAAGCCTGTTGGTAACTTGAAATTGCGGTTTCTGTGGGGGGGGGGTTTGCTGCGAGCAGGACTGGCGTTTTGGTTGTGTAGGAAGGTGATTTGAGAGCAGAGACGGCAATTTGGGAGTGTTTGAGAGCGGAGACTGCACTTTGAGAGTGTTAGAGAGCGGCATTGGAGATCCTGGCTCGTTCGGAAGGCAGCAGGCAGGCTTATGAGCGGCTAGAGGGCTTCTGTGCAGCAGGCAGGCTTCCGAGCAGCTAGAGGCTTATGAGCGGCTAGAGTTGCTAGAATTGCTCTTTGAGAGGCAGGCAGCTTAGGAAAAGGCCCTGGTGGAGCAGCGGTTTCTGAGCAGAGCTGGTAGTTTGACAGCGGAGCTGGCCCTGGAGGTGGCAGCGTGGAAGTTCCTGGGCAGGCAGGTGGCCTTGGGAGGCAGGCAGCCTTGTAATGCAGGTGGAGCAGCAAAGGCTCCAGGCAGCAGCAGCTGCAGACAGTTTGTATTAGGCAGATAGAAAGCCGTGAGGAGACGGATGGCAGCAGCGGCTGCAGACAGGCAGGCAGTTCCAGCCGAGGTTGGCCTTCGCGGTCTTTGGCTCGTCCTTGGAGTTGGCGTGGCTCGTCCTTCAAGTTGGCGTAGATGGCTCGACCTTGGAGTTGGCGTGGCTCGTCCTTTAAGTTGGCATAGATGGAAGGCTTCACAGTGGCTACTGCTACTGCTGAGTGCATGCTGGCCATTTGTTCTCCGATGTGGTTTTTTTCTAATTTCCGCGTTGTTTTCCAGGCTCTGCGGAATCGCGATCCCACCTTCGTCGCCAGTGTTGAGTATTGTTTGAGGGAAAGACACAGGAGCCATGGAATCAGAGAGTAAGATGTTTATTGCGAGATGACAAGCGATTCAAAACGTCCCTGCAACTGTCAGGGTATTTATACTCGAGCCCAAAGCAACTGTCAAATGACCAGCCAATCAGAGAGCTGGTAACAGGGAACATTTGCATATATAACACTCCTTCCCCCCAGTTATTTGCATACTCAACACTCCTCTAACATTTGCATATATAACAGAAAGTCCCAAAATTATGCCTCTAATATAGCAAAGGTCTGCAGATAGCTTCAGGAGCTGCGCTTCAAAGCAGCTTGTGTGCCGAAAACTAGGGACAGGAGCAGTTCAGTTCATGGTTGAAGAAGCAGCCATTTTGGGAATTTATTTTTTAAGTTGTGTCTTTCATTTCTTAATCATTTTTAATCATTATTAAGCTAAAAGAGGCTTTTTTAGCTGCAGTTTGTTGTTCCTTTTTGAAGATCTGCACCATTTTGTGGATTTCTTCTTGTTAAACAAGGAAGAAGGCTGTTAAGGCAAGCTAAAAGAAGGAATCATCTTTTTAAAAAAATGATGGAGAAATATAAAGGCAGATAGTTGTGGTTCCAGTTTATTATTTTTAGTAACTTGTAGCTTGGTTTACTTTGCTGTGGGTGGCTAAAAACAAAACTTTCTGATTTTTATGATTCCTGATTGGTCAGCAATTCTTAAGTGACTTACAAAAAACTGCTTTTTGATGAAAGAGGAAGTTAAGAAGATGGAGGAGCAAATTATTAGAGAGATTTTATTCGTTGAAGACAAGCTGGAAGAAGTGACTTAGATGTAATTGGTTAATTGGAATTAGTTTGGAAGTTTTCTAGGTTTGGTATCTATAATTGAAAGAAAGTCTTAATCTAAAGTTTGAAAATGTATTTTCCCATTATATAATACTTAGGTAATTCCTAATGTTTGTAAAATACTATTGATGAAAGTGTATTTGAAAATATCTATGTTAAGAGAATGTTATAAAAAAAGATTTATTAGCTTAAAAGAAATATCTAGAGCTTTAAACAAGATTTATACAACAAGAAGAAAAATTCTATGAGGTAACTTGGAGGGAGTGATCTAAATTTAATGAGTTAATTGGAGTTACTTGGAATTTTATTGGTCTGAAAGTGAACTTTAACGTATGTATGCTAAGAGGAAGTTTAACAAGATGTATTAGAATTTTTCAATTTTAGAAATGTTTTAAAGAAAAGCTTAGTATTTTATAATGTATGAAAAAATATTTTTCCCTTTAAGGTTAAAGAATATGAAATAATACAGTGAATTTTGTTAATATAAATGGTGATTGTTTATAAAGATTATTAAGTGAAAATAGAAATGCATATTATTTTCATAGCAAGGAAGATAAAACAGTAATAGTTAAATTGATTGTTTATTCAAAGAGGAGACTATATTTATGTTTTTTATTTGAACATCACTTCTGGATTTTGTGCTTGTGATGAAAAAAATGAAATTTTGACTTTGGTTTTGCTGATTAGATAGATTTGTTGTTATAGAAATGGTTATATACTAATCTGTAAATGTAAAAAGTTGAGGTTGTAATATTATCTTGTACTGTACTAAAAGAGTCAGAAGTCAACACGTTTTTCTTTCTTCCCTGTACCTGATATTTTCTTTCCTCCTTTCTTTTTTCTGCCCTTAATTTCCTATTTTTCTTTTTCTTTGTATTTTACACATTGATAAAAATAATAAATGTTATGTATAAAAAAGTTGCTGTAAGATGGCATTTTGCAAGACTTTTCAATGTGCTACATCTCACTTTTTAAAAAAGCAAATCTACTTTGAAACAATGTTTTGCCTAGTTAAACTAGCCTTTTCCATTAGAGTTCAAAGATAATTAAGATGATACAGTTATAGATTAACATGCAAAGTTATCTACAAAGCAGAACTAAGAACCCAGCTTTCCTTATAGATTTAGGAATATAAATTAGTATGTGAATCTAAACAGTAGTGTCTTTTAGATATTTTCACAATGTAATGTTAAATTCATATTTATTGACAAAAAAAATAAAGGGAGACTAGTGTAGATCTATTTCAAGCAATTTATCTCTCATCAGCTAGCCATACCCTTCAGGGATTCAAACCCAGGCTATTTACATATTAGATAGATATATTAACCTCTAAACCATGAGATTAAGTGTTTTTTATCAGGGCAATCTGGTCTACCCAAATATGGGACAGAGTATACTGCAATGTAATGTACATATTTTTTGAATTTCTTCTCTGCCAGGCCTTGGCAATAGAGGTTGCTAGATTGATTTTATTTTTTTCTTAATTCTCAATGAGATTATTACCTCTGTTGTTTTGTGAAATAAACTCCCCTTTATAATAATTCCTTATTTGTCTGTATTGTTTTAGGGAATTTCTCCCTAAAATCTTCCCCATGTAAAAGGCAGGTAATAAAACTACATATAATTCTATGTTTGTATGATAACACCAACAGTATGTGGTACAATAGGAGAATCCATGTCTTGCTGGGCAAAAAATCTAAAGCATTCATGTCATTCTGACTTTCTAGAAGTTAGAGGGAAGCTAGAGGGAAGAGTTTGGAAGCAAAAAGAATGGAATGCAATGTAGGGAGAACTGAGTATTTTCTTGGCAATAGTACAGAAATAATTGATCACTGCTTTCTATTGAGTTGTTACCCGCAGTTTTGATGTTTTTAGATGGAGAGCCATTCAGCTATTAATCAGATCTTAACTCTCAATTTCTATTTGTTGCCATAAAGCTGGAGAGACATAGCAAACTTTGCAGTAATTCTTTTTCAAGATCCCTTAAAGGGATTCACCAGTTGAGGCAAGTATCCTAGTTTCCAAAAGGGAGGAAGGAAGGAAGGAATGGAGGGAGGGATTTTTTCTGATTATATCTAATTGCAGAGAAAATTAACTAAAAAGATTAATATCATTTAAATAAATAGTGTTGTTTTGAAGCAAATACCAGAATCACATTTATTCAGTTATATGTAATAGCCATCCTTTTATAACTTTTGTAAAAGCTGAAATTCTAATATTTATATTTGATAACAAAATTATAAGATTCTGACATTGCTATAAATATTATCTGCAAAAATCCATATTGATTTTCTTACCTTTTGAAATGTGAAACATTAATGCAACTTGTCACTATAAATAACTAATTTTGTACGACTCACAGATCAACTAGGACACATCTGGAAATGTATTTATTTATTTATTTATTTGCTGGGGTTTATATGCTACTCTAATCAAAAATAACTCTGACCATAGGCAATTTTAATTATGCCTACCTGAGAAATATTTTGAAAATTAGGTAGACACTGCATCAGTTAAACTTCAGACTTAATCTAGTTTATTAATTCTCATAACAGTCTATTATCTATTTCAACTTAGAGTATAAAATAGTTACTTGTTGGAGAATGAAACTCTTTGTTTAATTGTATTTGCGATTTTTATTTTTATATTTTATTGATTTTTATTATAATTCCTTTGATCGTTGTGAGCTACCCAGAAACATCGAAAGTTGGAACACATAGAAGTTTAATAAATTTATTATGGTTAGTTATATAGTCAGTTAGATGTTTATCCTGATTTTTTTTTATCCAATCCTTCCTAAGGACTCGGGATAGGCAGAAATTGTTATTTAATAATATCAGTGGTACTGTTGAAGGCTGTACCTGTAACCTGTTGCAGATGAAGATATCTTTTGCACTTGACTGATGGTGACTGATGGTGATTTTGTCAATGCTAGTGGTGATCAAGTTGTGCTCCAGATATTTTGGAATTGTACCCAAGGCACAAAAAAATGACAGAGAAAAAAAAGGTGGGACTTGGGAAACCCATTTTTTAAATCAACAAAGACTCTCAAATGAATAGAGTATATTTATTTGTCTTATTTTTTAATTAAAAAGATTTAGAAAAGAAAATATGGACAAGGAAAAACATGTAAAACGAATAAAAGAGTAAAATGCAAATAGTAGGAAACAAGTAAATAAACAAGGGCTCTGAAATATAAGGGATAATTACTAATATTAATTATCTATAATTTATAATATGTATTTTGTTATTTTAAAATAATCCTAAGAATCACTATTAAGCTTTACTCTAGGGATACATATTAGAAAATATGGATAACATAATATATAACATCAATTCAAATCATAAGCTATAAATATGGTAAACTGAATAAATATCAGAAATCAAAATGTCCATGAAGCTGAAGAAAAAAAACAAGTTTGGAGTATGTTAGAATTGAATTCTACATTGAACTTATTTTTAAGATACAAAGTTTTTCCAAACATCCACACACCATTCTTTCAAGAAAAGAACCAAACCTTCTCAATATAAAGCATTTAATATCCTGGCAGCATACAACATGTATAAAAACTAATACAGTATAGGTGGTCCTTGACTTACGATCACAATTGAGTCCAAAATATGTGTTGCTAAGTGAGACATTTGTTAGGTGAATTTTGCCCCATTTTATAACCTTTCTTGCTACAGTTGTTGAGTGAATCATTGCAGTTGTTAAGTTAGTGATACAATTGTTAAGTGAATCTGGCTTCCCCATTGACTTTACTTTGAAAAAAGGTCATCGTATGACCCTGGGACATTGCAACAGTCATAAATATGAGTCAGTTGCCAAAAGTGTGAATGTTGATCATGTGACCATGAGGATGCCGCAAAGTGTGAAAATTGGTCATAAATCACTTTTCCGAGTGCCATTTTAACATTGAATAGTTCATATATGAATTGTTGTAAGTCGAGGACTATGTGCATACTGTGGAAAAAATGTATGGTTTACTAACATTTAATAAAAACATTTAAGTTAAAATGAGAATTTAACTTTCAAAATTTGTTTCATTATAATATGATTTTTCAAAATTGCCCATTCTTACAACAGTGCTGCCATAAATACAAATGATAATGATCTGCTCATTATCTTTCCAATTTTTTTAAAAAACATCCAATTTAATGATCAGTAATACAGAATAATTTAGAAAGAAAACTTTCTATACAAATTTACTGTTAGTATGATATCTACAGCAAATATAATATTATTTTTCTATTGAAATTCCAATTTTTGCCTCTCTTACTGCAAACAATCAATCTTTTTCAAAAGTGCAACATGACATGTAATTTCAAATTATCAAAGGATTTTTCTGCATAAAAAAAAATAATTTCAAAACTTTTAAAAATTAATTTTAAAAAATCTTTTATCTTGCTGAGAATATCAAAATTATTTATAATTTATTTATCATGTATATCTTCAGGACAAATCCAGTTTGATCACTTCAGTCATAAATCCACTTATTTTTTTTAATTAAGGATTGCCATGAACAGCTTTATTCTAAAATAGGTCTATGTAACCTAAGGCAGCTGCAAGTTTTTCTTTGTATATAACTCAAACAAATTACCATATTTTAGAATATAAGATGCACTGGAGTATAAGACGCACCAAGATTTTGAAGAGACAAATTTTTTAAAAAGGTTTTTGCACTCTGCAGACCTCCCAAAAGTTTTTTTTTTTAAAAAGGGCATGAATAGCCTTTCGGAGGCTTGTAGCATGTTCCTGGGGGTGGGTGGGCCAAAAGTGAGCAAAAAACAGTCCATTTTTTTGGGAAATGGGCCAGTTTTTTTGTCAAAAAACGCTATGCATAGCCTTTAGGAGGCTTACAGAGTGCTCTGGGGGGCCTGCGGGGTGGTGTAATTGAGCAAAAAAACAGCTATTTTTTGCTCATTTCTACCCTCCCCAGTCTCCAGGAACACTCTGAAAGCCTCCTAAAGGCTATGCATGGCCATTTTGATGAAGTGGTGGGATTTTGAGAGGCACAAAATGCTGTATTCAGTGTATAAGATGCACCCAGATTTTCCCCCCTCTTTTTTGAGGGGGAAAAGGTGCATCTTATAATCTGAAAAATACAGTAAGACTTCCACGAAGAGAGAAGTTCTTAACTATAATCCTAAACTTAATCTACTTTTTAATCTCAAATGAATGGAGCATATTACGATAAGAATTTTGTGAAAATGAATACTCCAAAGAATGGTGAAAATGAAGGAAAAATGAAAAGTAATAATAAGCAGGATTGTTTTGTGTGTCTCTCCTTTGATATTTGCTTCTCATATTGTCTATTCTTTTTTTTTTAAAGAGCTTTGTGTGAATATTCCTTTTTCTTTAGTAGTTTATATCCTACTATTGACCAACCTATTATAGATATATAATATTTTGCTCAACATATATGGAGATATATCCCAGTTTCAACAGAATATATTTTAAGCCTTTTCATGTTGATAATATTTTACACAACTCTTTAAAATGTTTACAAAAATTAAATAAAAATAATAATTTTATAAAAATAATAATAATGAACTGTAATATACAATAATGTTTATTTGGTCAATGACCAGCAACATTTAAACATAGAAAAGCAAATGTGTGAGTAAAGCAAATGAATGACTAACAACAATATGTAGAATTCCTTATAATAAAAGTGTAACGTATGGTACTATAATGGCATGTTAATGAATTGTGTATTTATTATTTCCTTCGGAACTTGCATTGGAGATAAAAAACACAAGAAGATTACATTTTCTGCTATCTATTTTAATACTTCTTTTCCCCCCAGCACAGATTTATATTCACTAAATCTGGAGAAAGATGGATGTGATATTAGGCTTTAAACCACAGGAGATAGGTGTGCCATGAATTTATTCACAAATAGAATGACGTGTTTTGATATACAACAATCCATGAAGGGCTGTACTTTCTGCATTCCTGTCACTAAAACTGAGTTTGAAGAATGGATTTTGGTAATAAAGTAGTCAAATTCTATTATTGCTGAAACTTAAGCAGCTACAATAGAATACATGCAAAGCTAAGCATAAACAACCACAGGTATAGATTTCAATTCTCTAAAGAAGAATATCAAATGTTAAGGAATGCAGTTGCAAAGAGGAACAAATAGTCATCATTCCACTTGGAATGAGAAGGTAACAATATATATGCACAAAACAAAATAAAAACTTTAAATCTCAGAAACGTTATCCGTGAATAAAAGCTGGGCCCATATTATATCAATAAATCACATACAATATATCTATTATTCTAATGGAACATGCTATCACACAACTTTCATTGGAAAAAATACATGTATTTAATGCATGCATGTTAAAGATATAACTTATTTACTTACATCTGAATTAAATCTCAATTGGCATATGTTGCAAGATATGATTTGCTTTCTTCTGTGAGGAAGAGGAACCCCAAATGTATGATTTATTACAGCTTTTTGAATTGGATCCATCTGCAATAAGAAGGGGAAAAAGTTGTTTTCTAAGCATTAAGCTATTGTGGTGAACAAGATTAAATTAAATTTGTGCACTTCCCAAATATGGGGCCTATACTTTTTGTATATGTTTATACAAAGATAGGTATGTATATGTCTATGCATATGTTTTTATACCTGTGTTTGAATGTACTGATAAAGAGTGAAAAGGGAAGAATAAATGAAGAAAGAGAATATGAATCAAGAAGAAGAGAATAACTGAGACAATTGAAGTTAGATGGAACTGAGATCCTCACAGAACATTAAAGATTAAGAACAAAAGATGAAGGAAAAGATAATTTATAACTACAGAAAGGTACAAACTGGTATAGTAAGTGATCCTTGGTGTGAATTAGTTCTAGATTTAGTTTGATTTTCTTATCTTGTCTTTAACTCCTTTCTTTTTTCAGTCCTTTGTATAATTGCAGGTACATACATCACATCAGATCCTATAGATATTGTATATGTTGGGTAAACTATCTTAACTTTTACCTAAGAAATAAATGGTAAGAATCTATTCCTGGAAGAAAACTCTAAGAAAAACAGTAACATTCTAATATAACTCGAACACTCTCACTTCTCTACCATGATTTCATTAAATGTTGCAATTAATGGAGTTATATTTTTGGGGGGGGATTCTTTCTAAATCAAAGTGCATTTGTCAAAGTAGAAATGTCTACATCCAAATCCCCTTTTCCACTTTAGTTAACACACAGATCTGTTTGCATTAAGACCCAAATACCAATCATGAAAATTATATGTAAAAGAAACAGTTTATTATCCATGTGGAGAAATGATGGATTTTTTTCTTCCATCATAATCATGTAAGTACTGTACTTATCCATTTTTTTCTTACAAAAATTAGGTGAATTCATTATTCAGATTATTCTGATTACATAAAAATAGGTATCTCCTAGAAGTTTGAATCTTAGGATGCCTCAGTTTTAGTTCCATAATAATTAATGACTACAATATGGTGTCTTATTTATAGTGAATAACTTCAAACTTCCTTCATCTTTCTCAATGTTTATTTTATAGAGTGGAAGCAGCCTAACTTTTGTCTTTCATATTGCTCTTATTTACAAACTATACTTGACAGTTGGCAGTCATTGGAACCATTGGATATCTAAAAATATATATCCTAACTTTCATCTATTGAATAGATATCAGCTGCCAAACTAAACAACAACAACAGGAGAGGCAGGATGAAAGCTTGAAATTAAATATCCAGGAAAACTAGAATATAAAAAGAAGACATGAGAAAATTTTGCCTCCAAAGAAAAATTCCTGCTGCAAAAAATAAAATAAAAAATGACATGAATGATATGGTCAGACAAGCATGCAGTTTCCTCAAGTTCTTTGGTTTCTGTTAATTTTGACTGGATCCCATAGCACTCTTTGCAGGAAAAGAAGGTCACAGAAGGACTCTAATTGCATAGAAAAAAATATCTAAAGTATCAGAGAGCTTTTGGAATTTAGCATACAAAGCCTTATCAAGAAAAAACAAAATAGAACAATCAAGACTTTTCACCTACAGGATGAGCTTTAAAAAAAGTTATGAGATCTTTTTCTCTCAGCTTTCCTGTAGTCAGACTGCTACAGACTAATTCGTTTAGATAGGAAGGAATATCTAATTTTTCCTCTTGACTTACAGAGTGATGAAGATATGCTGTGAATGCTGATTTACAGTTAGGAATCACACTTAAGAAAAGAGGAAATTGGTCTTAGGAAATTAACTAAGTGTTGGATGAAAAAAAAAGATGCTATGTGGTTGATTTCAAAGTAGAGGATGAACTTCTCTGATTTGCAGGTTGCCTTAATGGCAACTAAGAATATAATAGGATAGGTTCAATCAATCAGATTAGAGCTGGAAGGACCTTATATGGCTTCTAGTTAAACAAGCAAACAAGAACAATAGTCCTAGTGATTCTACTTGTGGTGAAGCCAATGACTCCAATCTAATTAAGGCATATCCAGAAGCCCTTGGATGCCTTGTTTGTACCCACTAACAATCTTTCAATTCTTAAATCCACCCATCCAGCACTAAGAAGAGGTACGGCATTAAGATTCAACAGTAGAGAGCATAATTTCATAGGTTGGAGAGACAAACAAACAGTAAATGCTGAGGAGTAAACTGCCAGCTCTTTTGTGTTTATTTTATTGTGCTATGCTTAGAATTCTGGATTATATCACAATTCCACTTCTGGGTTCTACCTCACCATTTCTTTTGTCCCATGCCTGGATTTATCACTTAAATGTTAATTGCATACTAGACACACTCGAAGACTGTGTCTACATTAATAGCTGGTCTCTTAGGATAAGATGATTTTTCTTCTTCTAAATGTTCTGCCAGAGCTTGCATTTCACCAGATTGTTTTTTTTTTTTATTAAATGTTTTATTCATTTTCATTTTCAATTTTGTACATTCACTTATATACTGGATATTTGCAATAATAATAATATAATAGTAAGAAAAGAAAAACCCCAACCTAAACACAACTCATAAACCCAACCTATCGCTTTCATGCACCCCTTCTTCTCCCCCTCCAACTTTCCTTTCTCCCTCCAACGATCACCCCTCCTACTTCCCTTTCCCCTCCTATCTTCCTTTCTCGCCTTCCTCACCCTCCTTCCCCTCTCATCCTCCTTACATTCCCTTCTTCCTCCCTCCTTACTTCTCCCTCTTCCTTTCCTCTACTTCTCACTATGGTGCATTTCTCTATTCCTTAATCTATTCTGTTACGCTAAAAAGAAAAAAGAAAGGAAAAAAGCAAAAAGAAAAAAAAAGAGAAAAATAAAAAGAAAATATAAGGATCAACAGTATACAAGTGTATTCTTCTTATTCTATATATTGAAACTATATCTCCACCCGCCCGCCCACCCCCAATGAACCCCCCTCCCTAACCCCCTCCGACTTCCCAGGTCCCACACCCGGCACAGTTCAGTACCATTCACCTTCAAAATATCTTATTAACAATAATAATGAAAATAAAATAAAAAGAACACTCCGAAAAAGAAAAAAAAAACAAAAACGAAAAAGTAAATAAAGAAAAAAAAATTTTAAAAATCTTTTGCATTATGCTCAGCCTCCCGTCATTCTTAAAATTTAAACAGTGTGAATCATTCCATTTATATTTTGTCCTCGTCCCTTACTTCTTTGATATTTACCCCCATCTTCCTGTAGACTCTCCAGATAGCCTTTCTTAACCTTATATTCAAATATTAGTTTATACAAAAATCAATTTATCTTCAAATACAGAGCAGTCTAATCATACTTTCGCTACTCATCTTCCTACCCTTCGTTTCACGTCTCCATTCCTCCCAAGCCCAAATTGCATAAGATTAGGATCTCGCTCTTCACTTTAAAATCCTGAGCTTTTTATGTTATACTTCAAGCATGTAAATTCGTAAAATGTGTGCCCAAAATCCATACCAGTTCATTCAATCCCAGGATCCCTTCATCAATATCCCGCTCCACCTTCCTTTCTGCCCCACTCCTCCCAACTCCATTCATCCCAAACCGCAATTCAAATAAGTCTTAGTCCCCGCTTTCCTCACAGAAAACACTTCATGCGCAGTTTGGGTTGAGATTCAAATAAGTCTTGTAAAAGTCCCGTATAATATCTGTCTAGAATAAGCAATGCTTCTTTCCATTCCTCATCAGTACACAGCTTTACCATTTCATACCAAACAGAAATCCTAAAGTTTTAATCAGTCCAAAAGCTTAGAAAGTGTTTTAAAGACATCGCTGGATCTATATTCTTTACTCTTCTGCCCTTTCGGAAAGAGAAGGCTACCCTCTCCCTTATAACCACGTGTCCCGCTGCTTTGAAAATATGACTGAATCCTCAGTTTCCGCTCTTCTGCCTCTCCAGTAGGGGGAGAACAACTCCCTCCTTCTTGTAACCAAGTGACTTGCTGCTTGTCTTTCCTTCACCTTGTCCTTCCGCGTTTCCGAGTGAGTCAAGAAGCCCCGCCTTCAGAGTTTTATAATAAAAGTCCCGAGCTTCCGAAACAGAATTAATACGAAATCTTTGATTTTCAAATGTAACTGTGATTCCAACTGGAGCTTCCCATTTGTACAGTATTTGACGATTTCTAAGTTCTTGGGTTAAAAAAGTATAGCCTCTCCTTGCTTGCAGCATCTGGAGCGGGATTTCTTTAAAGACAAACAAATCATGGCCTTCGATTCGGAGCCTGTTATTGTAAAACTTTTGAGTGATCGCATTTCTGGATTCTCTTGTGAAAAAGTATATAATTATGTCTCTTGGAAGCTGTTGTTGCTCTGCTACACGCGAATTCTGGCGATAGATTTTTCGAATATTCCAATCAAAATTGAGTCCCGGACCTCCCACCGCTTGGCTGAAAGCTTCTACAAACGTCTGTTTCAAGTTCTCTCCTTTCTTTTCGGGCAGTCCTCTGACTCTTATTGCAGACGCCTTTCTGTTATAATTTATCATTGTAAGTTGTGTTTGGGTATCTCTAATCTCTTGTTGTAATGCCTGGATATTAGAAGTCAAATTAAAATTAGCCCCCTCCAAAGTTTCCAGTTTAGTCTCCATTTCTTCGATATAATCTGTCAAAGTAGACGTAACTTCAAACATATCCGCCTTTATTTGGGCAATTTTAGTCTGTATTTTATCGCATAAATCCAGCACAAATTCTTTAATTTCTTGTTTAAAGTCATTAATTATTTGAAAGAAAAGCTCCTGTGTCAAGGAATCTCCAGTAGGTGGCGTAGGAGACAAAGGCAGCGATTTACTAACAAGTTCTTTAAGCACATGCGGGGGGGATTTTTTTGCCTGCTTAGACCTGGGAGGCATTATAGATAAAAGCTGAGAGTAAACAGATAAACAGTGTCTTCAGCTGGTCAGTTCTCAATAAATTATTTGTAGATTTTGCTTGTTAATGAGTAGCAGTCTCTGGGGAGATAAAGCCGGTTAATTACGTCATCAATCACCAACACAGTAAAAACGCCATTTTGTATCCCAATTGCACAGAGAAGTTTCAAAGGAAAAACAAGGCTGGTGTTTAGATAGTTATAAAAAAAAAACATCACAGGAGTGAGACCCGCTCGTGTTAGCTTAAGTTGCTTTAAACAATTTATCATTGTCCTGAGTGGGGGGGTCACCTGTCTAGGGCTGCAAAAAGGCAGCTGCGAGGAACTGGCTGGAGATAAGAGCTCAGTTACGCTGGATCTCTTCTCCGTTCGCAGCCCAAAAAAAAAAAGGGGGGGGGGCTGTGAACTACGAATAAATCCTAGCACCTGAGCTTCTGCCTGCCCCTTTCTGCCAGAAAGGGGTGATATCTATTGATCTTAATTAGATATACAGACCAGAACTCTGAGAGGGGCTCCGTTGAGCTCCTTCGGCGACAGGCTCCTCCCACAGGAACGCATTTCACCAGATTATTGCAGGCATTCAGCTTACTATCTTATTTGTTGGTACAGAAAGTGCTGGTTAAGAAACAACAACAACCTTATTCCAAAAAGGGAGCGGAGGAAGGGAGGAAGGACTAAGAAAAAGTTAAAAGCATGAAAGGGTACATTTTCTGAATCCATTGAAATCTAGAAGTAGCCATTTAAAATGTGGTTTGAAAATCACTTTTCATACTAAACTATATGCCATACTATAAGGAGGTGGTGGTTCAGTGGCTAAGACGCTGAGCTTGTCAATGAGAAAGGTCAGCAGTTCAGTGGTATGAATCCCTAGCACCACATAATGGAGTGAGCTCACTCCATTATGTGGTGCTAGGGATTCATACCACTATTTTTTCCTGCCTATTCACCGAAACCGGCAGGGAAAAAATGCTTTAAAAAGTGGTGGGGGGCTTAGCCGTATGATCCTCAGAAGTTTTTTTTTACTACCGATTCACAAAACCAACGACAATTGTCCCCACTGGGTCGGCCGAACTAAACTCTATGCCAGCTATTGATACCCTGGTAAAGATAGGTGACTATGATGTATCCAAAATACCTTTGGGACAACCGTGACCTGAATAACTGAGAATCTCCATAGACATTTAGGTGACTGCAATGAAAGGAGATTGAATACTTGGCTCAGTTTGTGGAAAAAAACTGTATAAATCCAGGGTTTGCTGGATGTACTTTTATTGCTCACAATTCCAGCATATATGATGGATACAGAGATCATAGATAGATGGTCGATGAAATGATGCAAGTTAAACTGTTGACTTGGAGGAGTAAACTACTCATTTCTGAGGGCATCAAAAGGGTATATTTTCCCATTTCTTCAGTATAACGATTGAACCCTGGACATTCCCTAATGACAGGTTTGTTATTTTGAAACCATGGTATCTGATGAGAGACAGAATTTTTTTGATATATGCTGCTAAGGCAGGAATGGTATTTAAACTGAAATGGTCTTTAACTTACTACTGCAGACAAAATGTAGAGTTATTGGAGGGAGGGGTTATATTCATCATGAAACAAATGGAAATAATAGAGTTTCTCACAGAAATATAAGGAGACATTGCTGAAAAGACTGAGATTTTATATACTGACTCTTTGCAAAATGTTATATTTATATTTGTCTGCATGGCTTAGTAACATTTAACGTATTTTAAGAATATTACAATTGCATAACTGCCTTTACACAGCCACCAGCCATAGAAAAAATATTCTATACAACAAACTGATGTCCATAATTTACATTGAATTATTCATCATGCATGGGATGTGATAAGCATGTTGGTAATGGTTTTGGGTTGGCTCTTCTATAATCAACAGCACCCAAATGGCCTTTGGATTTAACAGGTGCTTTTCTTTATGACTGCCCCATCTTCAGTAAGTACACTTAGTGAATCCAAAATTCTGCTGTTTGTCCTCAAATTTTGCTAAATTATTTGCATATGACAAAGATGATAGTTTCTTGTTCACCAATAGAAATCAGATGAAATCATAATTTTGTAGCAGAGACATGTAGCATTCATGTCTACTGTCAAAAAGAGAATCTACTGGGTTCAAGGGAATTGGGAGATTTTGATTACAACCTGCTTCAAAGACGTATGAGTTTCAGCATAACTAGATTTTTTAGGTCCTATTATAATTCATATGCAGATGCCTGGAACTTCTTATGTTGAATCAATATGAAGTATTTATTGAGGAACCTTTATTTCACACTCTTATCAATATCCTACCAAATAAATGCATAGTAACATTTTAATTTTCATTCATTTATTTTATTACATCTTATGCACAGTTGGAATTGTACAAGTTCCTAGAGAGTTTGGGTAAGATGCATGAGATGTCTATATCATGACACTGATAAAATCATACTTAACAGCAAGGAAGGAGCATGGACACTGCCCTTAGGTAATTATTTAAGCCAACTAATATGCAAGATGTCACCCAAACACTGTTAATTTGTTTTAACATGAGCCAAAATTGATGGGTACACTTTATTGAATGGGGAGGTAATGGTAAAGGTAAAGGAAATGATCCTGAACAGCACTAATTATCTAAAATTAACTTTGGAAATATTTGTCTAAAGAGGACAGACAGAAATGATAGTGGTAGAGCAGCCTAACATTTTCAGGATTAAGAAGCAGTGGGTGCTAAAATCCCAGGGACAAAGAAAACTCTAAAGATGGTGTAGAAGAAAAGGGAGTTAAAGGATGAAGATTAGTATATGCTACCTTAACTGTAATTAATCATGTTTTATATAATTTATGCTGTAATTAAATGTGAGGTATATAATTCATAATTTGAAAATTACTCAATTCCTGCATCCATTTCCATATATTGTAAGTAGGTCATTCAAGTTGAGAAAATAGTTTTTATCAAGAAAATGTTGGAACACTCTGTCTAAAATACTGTATCAGTATTTACAGTTTTACAGTTTTCGGCTGTCATTAGATAAAGAATGAGTTAATACATTTCCAGGTAATAGGTTTAAGGTAGATCTTTCATCTTCTTTTGAAGATGATGGGTTGTTTCCACCAAATAAAGTACATTTGGCAGATGGTAGATGAAGTCCTGTCCTCAACTTTGGCAATAATCAAATAGAAAATGCCTTTATACAGTATATACATAAAAAATGATTGAATGATTGAATGTGAATGATTACTCTGAATCCCCAATACTTGATCATGGCCAGATTCAAATTGTCACATTGTAATAGAAAACAATATATGTACCTTAGTGTTGAATTGTGGAGTTGTTGGTGCTCTCTTGAGTTCAGCTGTTTCTTTACAAATGTTTCATTACTCAGCCAAGTAACATTATCATGTTATGTTACGTAGCTGAAACATTTACAAACAAATAGACAAGCTGAGAGAGCACCAAAAAGTTCCCAGTGTCACACTTGTATTGTAGATGTACACATTGCAGAGAATATAAAGCAAGGCCTTGAAGGAGTCAGTGAAGATCCATTACCAAAGGAATAAACAGCAAACACAGTTTAAGCCAGGGGTGAAATTCAGCAGGTTTTGAGAACCAGTAGCAGAAATTACCACATCTGATTGGCCCCAGAGTGGGATGGGAATGGGGATTTTGCAGTATCCTTCCCTTGCCATGCCCACCAAGCCATGCCCACAGAACCGGTAGTAAAAAAAAAAAACTTTCACCATTGGCTGAAGTCCATATGAAGATATTTACAAAAAAATAACACCTATTCCAGCACCACAAACTTTACACAAAATTAAAAGAAGGAGAAGGGGAAGCATGTTCAGATTTACAATATTCTTTTACTAAAGGCACCCTAATAAAGGTAGTTTTACGCCTAGGCAGGATCTATTTCCTGATCTGGTTTACCTTGGAAGGCTGACACCAAGTAATATCTGGCACTTCTTAAAATTTTCCAAAATGCCAACCACAATTTCTACTGTTAAATTTCAATAGATTTGTACCAGAAGTCTATATATCAAAAATAGACCCTTTTCTTCCTGAAAAATGTGTGGTTTACACGACAGGGGGAAAAAGCAGCCTATTAGCTAATTAACTGCAGTTCTCCTGGGATGTTACTATGCATGCATGGAAATTGCAAAATGCTTGTGAAGGCTTGGCCACAATTGAGAAAAGCTATGTTGTGCAATGCTAATGAACTGGTATAGGCAATATCAAAAATATTCCTGAACACATTAAAATAAAATATTTCTACTACCAGCTGAATTATGAAATGTGTCATTTTTTGAAGAACAGCTTAGTGGGAGGATGGTAAAATTAAATTCTAAATTTTGTACTGAAAAGGATCTTAAGAGTGACCTGACAAAATGAGCTTGAAAAGGATGAGCAGAATCTCATATACCCCCAAAGAAGAGACTCGATCATATTTGATATCTCTGACAAAACTTTTAATTGTACCATAAGGCACAAGATATTCTAAGTAGCGAATAGCATGTTACAAGAAAAATACTTAATTTTTAGTGGGGAAAAAAGAGATAAAAATGAAGCTATATCAAGAACTTTTAATGTGAGGCAATAATACAATCTTGTATCTAATCCCAGTATCAATATCATAGAATTGGTGATAGAGGAAACCTAAATGCTAGGATAAATTTGTAATGCTATAAGGCAGACACAAATGTCCAAAATCTGTGATGTACTCTGCATCTATCCAAAATCATCAGGAAAAATGTCTATGGCTCTTCAGATCATAGAAGTTGCTATCTAGGGCCCACTTACAACCACCCATTTCAATTGAGCTGAAAATTCGAATTTTACTTTGGAGAACTTCAGAGGCATTTGTACACTGAAAAGCTAGACTCACAGAAAGTTGGCTGCCATAAGCAGAAAAAACAAACCTGCTAAAGCTTTTTTGTTTTTTAGGTTGCTTATTTCATTTTGTTGAAAAAAAATGCAATGTATCGATTACAGAGCAAGTTATGGTTATACTGTTATCCCATGGTTAGGGTAAAATAATTCAATTAAGTGATCTGATAAATCACTTCTCTCAAGAATATGCACAGAATCATGAATGCAGATAGAGCCAGGAACAGCTACTGGAGCATCTGCATGATTCTTGCAAATAATATGCTTGGTTAATTATTTAAAGAAAGATGCTTTATTCACATTACTGTACATTGCAAAGCATATCTTTCAAAATGCCTTTCAACAATCCTAACACTTTTACACACTTGCTCCCAAATAAAACAGATAATTCTTTCATAATTTATTGTATTGTTTGCTGCTTACTTTAAGCAGTCATTTAGAAATGCTAATTACACTACATTACATATCATAGCTCTTTTGTCCAAAACATCAAAGTTTTAGTCACGACTGTTACTGGGTTGCAATGAGAACATATCGATATTTCTTAAAACTGATTGCTAGCTAACAAACAAATGCCATACTTACATCAAGTGGCAAAAGCAATGATATGACATAAGCATTATACAATAATGCCTGGACAAATAGCCAAAACTACTTATTTTAATGACAAAAAAGCTACAGCCAAATAATATCTTTTAAATTACGGGGTTGCATTTAATCATTAATGGCAAGCTAATATAGTATCCTTACAGAAGCCGGAATAGGTTTATAGACCTCATGGCTTCGTGCTTGTGCGAGCAAAGCCTAATCGGAGTTGCCATCTTTCTATAAATATTGGTGTGTGTGTGTGGAGTGCTGGCTTTGTTGCTGTAAGCGGGTTGGTTGGCTGTGTTGTTACATCTTGACTAGTTGATGGAGTTGATGTATGCAGATTAGTCAGCTGTTTTGTAACATCCTGTGTGGCTGAGGTACTAGCTGTGTGCCCATTGGTCTTTTGTGTTGTAACGACCTGGGTAATGGGCTGTGTGATGACATCCTAAGCTCTAGTGTAGTGACATCCTGAGTCCTGTGCTGCAACATTCTGGGAGGTTGGCTGCGTTGTAACATCTTGAGCCTTTGCGTTGTAACCTCCTGAGTTCTGTGATGTAATGTCCTGAGCAGATGGCTGTGATGTAACATCCTGGGCTTTGGTTTGGCTCCGAGTTTGCAGTCTGGCCATGTGTTCATGGTGTGTATCAGTTTGCTTTGCATGGGGGTCGGAGGGAGGTGCAGCAGTTGGTGATGCCACCATGGTTTGGCTTCTGGATGGTGGTTGCATTTCATCTATGGGATGGGTTTGAGTCTGGTGAGGGTAATTGGTGGTGGCATCCTGTGTCGTTCTGGGTCCGGTGTAGGTTTTTATGGCTGGGACATGTTTGTTGATTAGGACGAATTTCCAGATGACTGGTAGGCAGGAGGTATCATCATGTTTATTCATGTTGTGGAGGTGTTTCTCTATTTCGATGGCTTCCATAATTATTCTCTTGTTGAAATATTCAGTTTTGGAGATTAATTTGGTTCCTTCAAAATCAATTTCAGATCCTGTTGCTTTAAGGTGCTGGAAAAGGGAGAAAGTTTTTTCTTCTTTTAAGACTGCGTTCTTGTTTTCTGCGATGCGTGCATTTATTCCCCTGTTCGTTTGTCCTATGTATGTTGCTGGGCAGATTTTGCATGGTATTTCATAGACTCCTTGGTTTTCTAGCTGAATTTTGTCTTTGGGGTTTCTTAAGATGTTGGCTATTTTTTGGTCAGTGCTGAAGGCTGCCTTAATATTGTGTTTGTGGAGAATTTTACTGATTTTATCCGTGGTGCCTTTGATGTAGGGGAGGAGGGTGATGCCATTGTCCTGTTCTATGTCTCGGTTCTTGTGGGGGGGGTGTCTCCTTTTGGATTAAGTTGGTAATTGTGTTTCTTTGGAATCCATTGGAAATTAATACATTTGTGAGAGTGTGTAATTCAGTTTTTAGGTGGTCTTTGTCAGCTAGGCATTTGGTTCTGGAGATGAGGATCTTGCCTACAGAGTTGATCTTTGCAGGGTGGTGATGGGATTGTGCATTTAAGTAGCAGTTGGTGTGTGCTTTTTTCTGGTAGATGTTGTGTTGTAGAGAGGCATTGGGTTTTTTGTAGAGTAGGACATCCAGAAAGGGAAGTTGGTTGTTAGCTTCTATTTCCATAGTAAATTGTATTTTTGTATGTATATGTGTGTGTGTGTGTGTGTGTGTGTGTGTGTGTGTGTATAAACTTTAATTACTAATAACTGTAGTCTAAGCTATGTAACAATGTCTCATCTTGCTAATCTAATGAAGATGGTCAAAGATTCCATATAATACAGATAGCAGCTCATCTTAATGTTATTTATTTCAGGTATGCTTCAATATTTTGCAAATCATTATTTCAAAATTGGTCAGTGATCACAATAAATGATGAATACCTGATTTGAAAATATTAAGACACCATTACATTCTATTGCATGCATGACCATCTGAAAATATTGTTGAAAATATTTAGAAATAAAATAATTTGTATTCCAAATAAACATTAAAATCTAATTTGAGTAATGAAATTTCTGCAAGAAAACAAACAAGCTCAGAGAACACCAAAGACCCCTCACATAAAACAACTAAATAGAGCAGATTTTCCCAACCTGTGCCTCTCCATAACACTATTTAATAGCCTAGTTTTCTAAGTGGTCAAGAGTGATCCAACAAAGTTCTATTCTTTGACTGAATGTGTTATACTTTATTTCATGATTTTCCTCTTCAATAAAAATAAGGAAGATCATATATTATTCTTTTTTGTCACAGATATCATTCTACTACATTTGGTAAATAGATTCATTTATAGTTATCCAATGCATATTAATTTGAATCTTCTAATATATTTAATCTCATAAATAAGAAAATATTTTATGAATGCAGGCTCTAATCAACTATTGCACCTTATAAAAATGGCCAAAGATATCCAGTATGATACACAAGTTATGAAAAGCATACCACTCAGTAGCGGGTTGCCAATTTTTTTACTACCGGTTCAGGCACGCTCACACTCACACATGTACAGAGCCTTCTACCACTGATCCGGGCCGAACCGGGAGCAACCCACCTCTGATAACACTACATTTTATCACACAAAAATGAACATTGCTCAACCCTTAATAGAAATGTCTACCTGTATTCCATATTTTATTTGCAGATACATAGACTATAAAAAAACATATACTTTGGAAGACCTAATAAAGAATGATTAACACATTAAATTTTTACATAGCAATTCTTGAAACTGATTCTGAACATATTTCATAGATAATGTTCTTTAAAATTATAAAATATTTAGGTCTAGCTTACCTAAGAAACCATATTCTCTCATATCAACTTGCCTATAAATATATATGGGGGGACGGACGCCAGTTTCATTTAGCAAACATTTATTTTCTTTTCCAATCAGTATAAATTGTAACATTAACTGCTGCCATGTAAATTGTAATGTTTACTTATTTATGTATTTAATTGATTTATATGGTTGTCATCTTGCATCTCTGGGCAACTAAGAACACATTAAAAATAACACAATCCCTATGTCAATAAATATTAAAAAGTATACAATGTCCAATAAGAACAAAGCCAATATGCCAAAATAAATAAGATCTTATTTAATGAGCCAATGTTTTATATCAGTTAATCTTGGGTTTTTTTCTTCTTTTAAAAATTTACATTACATTGATTTTAATTGTTGCCCATCCCATCCCATCCAAACCTTCTGAGTGAAAGGTACATATTAAAATAAGGAGAGAAAAAAAACTTTTATGAAAACAAATTAATGCAAAATTATTATTATATTTATTCATGTCAGAAAAGGAAATAAATAGGAAGGTTTTACTATTTGTTACAGTATATTCTATATTACTATAGGATATAATATTTATTGTACAGTGGTATGTCCTATTTCCTATACAATGATACAAATATCTTACTGATATACAGTGTTATCAAAAAGTGACATGACCAAGTGCCGATCTTGAGAATTCAGATGGTAGCACAATATATATGATTCCATCAGATCTTAATAGAATTCTTCAGAGTGATATTGAAACTTCAATTTGAGCATAATACACTGTCATAACAACTTTGAGTTTTCCCTGAGTAAAATTGTGGGATGTATATTAAATAATAATACTACAATAACAATAAAGTTATGACCAATTAATGACCAGTAAATGCCACTCACAACTATGCATAAATCATTCACATGGTCTCCGAAACAATAAGCAGGTCTTTTAGAGTATGCACCATTCTGCATAATTCTCCTAATCCATTAAATCTTTGTTCTGAACCAAGATTTCAGATACCATTTCCCTCTCCAATTGACACATAAATGTGTGGGGAGGAAATAGCATAATTGGTGAGAATAGGATGTAGAAATAAAACAAAAGACAACAAAAGAAATAAACAAAAATCTGTCCACTTTGGACATCAAGCAGCACTTATAGTTCTATAAATCAATATTTTGTCTATCATTAATGGCCTTTCAAAAATAGGATTTTCTATACTGCATTGGTAAACTCAAAAATACACAATTCCGTGTCTTTGAAATCTGTCCTTTTGTTTTGTTTTTACCATATACAAACATTTCAGACTAGATCAGACAATTTTTCTGTGTCTGGAGTATCTTCAAGATAGGTGTCCAACTAGGGCATCTCAAAGGTTAAATGACAAAAAATTAATGGAATTGTCCATACTTTGAGGACTATTGATTACATGGTGTATCCTTTATGTACCCAAAGTAACAATTACTTAGCACATATTTTCTTAAGAAGCATCTAACTGGTTGTTGCATTAATGCTCCTTGAGCAGCTTGACTATACTGCTAATAGCAGTCTATTACAATGCAAATATCTAGTAATTGCCCTTGCATGATATTCTGCTACGAGTGTGGTGGCAGAGAGATAAAAAAAGGACTACAACATGATGCATGATAATTGTCAAGAAAGAATGAATTTCTGGTTTTTCTTTTCATCTGTGATACTTAGAATAATGCAAACAGAGGAGCGAAAATCTATATCATTAACCAGCATGCTCAAAGTCCTGGATTTCTATAATTATGCTTTTGCTGTCTTAGATTAGTCAAGCAAGTTAATGATGCAAAAAATTACATTTATAATCCAGCCTGAATACAGCTGTACAGCAAGCTCAGATCTAAGTGCTATTAAGGTAAATGAAATTAATGGACTGTCTCTGAAAATCTTTGTATCTATCATTTACTAATCAGCATAATTTGGTTAAAAAAATAATTTGTAAGGAGAAAAATATACAAAAGGAATAGGCCGAACTTGCCTTGGACAATGATCACAATAGAATGTTCTACATATGATGCTAAAGGACATAATGGGTATACGAACAATGAAAGACAAGCACTGATAATAACAAAAACTTACATTTAAAGACTGTATTACATTATCTTTACATGAATGAACTTTTGTGGGAAATGTCAACTTCAACTGAATAACTAAAAAACATTCTATGTGATTTAACCTAAATTATGATTTTAATATTTGTGTAATTGAAAAATATTCCTGTGAACATAATCATGTGTTTAATATTTCTTGCTTTTTATCTGAAGTTGAATGCATATTTCTTACAATGTTTTTAATTATAAAAATACTGTGTCTTGTATTTCATTAAAACACAAAATCTATTATCAAGATTATGGCTATATGAAGATTTATATTAAAATATAATTAAATGAGATATTTCACCATCTAATATAATCAAACTACATGGGAATGGGGAACTATTCAGATGTTGTATCATTGTCTAAATAAAGATTTATGGAAAACTGCAGGTTTTGGTAAACTTTTTCTTACTTCCATTTTGTTTCCATTCATAACATAAATCAATCTGGAATGATATTTGAGAGGATTCATTTTTTTCCCAAAGAATAAGGTTAAATAATTCCTATTTATAAATATCTAAAGAAACCTCTATATTTTATTTAAATTGCATATTAGTAATTGAGTTATATCTTTTGGTATACACATACCTATCTATTTAATGGATTCAGCATAAATACAGAATTAACATTCAAATGGATAGGGAAACAATTTTCCCTTAGTTAATTGAGTATACGTTATTTTACGAAATGCCTTTGTCTTTCATAAACCTGGATTAGAAATAAACCAAAGAATGCTATCTGTAAATAAAACCCATATGTGTATAACTGAGTTAAGTACTCCATAGTTCTATGTTTTCTATGTAAACCAAGGGTCCCATGAAAATATTTAAAAAGTGAAAGTTGAATTATCTATCTGAATATCTATCATCCTGAATAATGGAAAAGTAGGAGAAAACATGCTATTAATTTATTTTAGGATGACTCAATAATATCTTATTAATCAATGAAATAATTAGCTCATTGAGAATAATCTTTATCTCATTTTGGTATAACTGTAATATAAAGCTGATTAAAATACAAATGATAAAATTCGGTTGTCAGATATTTCTTTATATACTTGAAAAGGTTTTAGTACTGTAAGTTCTATAAATGTTTCATACCACTAGATAGGGAATCTATTTAATTGAGGTGCTTTACCATTTGCCATTTTTAAAATTATGTATTTAATCTCAATCTCAAATAATGAAATGATCAAAATTGTTTCATCTAAACATGGTAATTTAATTTTATTTAAGAAAATATATTTATTTTATTAATGTATCTTCATTTGATGCATTATATGTAATTTTGAATAACATTTTTAAAAATGACAATTTACTCCATTTAATTTTTATAGATTTCATCTCTTTCACCTCTATAATTTCAGTTACTGTCCTATCTTTCATTTTATGATATTACTCAAGAATTTATTGGGTCTTTCACCATTATCCCAGGATTTATGGTATTTTTTTTCTTTTTACTACCTTTAATTCCTTTATTCAGGGTGGAGTCTGGGCAATTGAATAGAGCTGAGAGTTTAATGGATAAATGTCCTTCCTAACACCAACACAGAGTACGCAGTAGATATTTTTTCTTTGTACTCTGATAGAGAAACATCAGCTGCTGCCTAAGACTGAACTCTCAATCTTCCAAGTGGGAGGCCAGTGTCTTCACCTCTAGGCCACTGCCCCACTCCAAGATTTTTATGGTAAATATATTAGCATCAATTCTCTCTATTGTGATATTATAGTTGTTTTGTGAACGTATATTTTTTCTATGTATGCAAATATAAATTGTGTCGTATGATGACATTTGAAATAATAAAGAATAAGGTACCTGACATAATGAATAACTTGTTTCCCCTTTCTATAAGGAAAAAAAGTAACTAAGGCAAGCGTTCCTGTTTTATCCAGGACTTGTTTTTCTACTAAGCCATCTGGGTGTAGTTATTTTTATTGTTAAATTGCCCTGTCTTATTTATGGAATACTACATCCAAATTTTCTTCCCAGTATTTTGTAGTGATTAAGGTGGCTAGGGTAAGACGAAATTCCTCAGCCACGGAAGCTCACTGTGTGATTTTGAGCTAATCAGCCTATCTCAACTAAACCTACTTTACAGGATTATGTGTGAGAAAAAAAACAGTAAGCTTTGAGCTACTAAAAGAAGAGCAGGATGAAAATCTAATAAATAAACAAACTGTAACCAGGTTTTGGTCATAATTTCTTAGTCTCTCTTATTCATAGACATACACGAGCACATAATTGGGTCAAATATATATTTCTTCGGAAACCTTTGAAGATAACTAACACAAAATAAAGAAACTCTTAAGTGGAGATGAACTCATGAGACTGTAGCCATGTACTTTTAAGAGTAATGCTATAAAAGTGGTTTACCACTGGCATCTTCTGGAAGATTTGCTCAATATAGTTGATATCAGGACTCAATAAATAAAACTCTCAATAAAAACAAAGTTCAAATTCTTTTTCTGAATCATGATCTTGCTTCAATAGACATCAGACATCAATGTTTCTTCAGAATGCTGTGTAAGTATGGGACGGTGTACATATGGAAAGAATGTTCCAGTGTTCCTTTCTTCCAAAAAGAAAGGCTTCACTGTCAGAAATTCTTACTGGCAATTATATTTTTCATTCTCTCTCTCTGTTACATTTAAAAATATTAATAGAGAATAGAAACTAGTTCTTGGTTTTTCTGTGGGCTTAATTTTTTTTCTAGCCAACTAGATAATAGCATCAGTTTATGGGAGAATGAAGTTATACTGGTTATTTATATTCAGTAACTTGCCCTGTCAGTCTTGGTTGGAGTTTGTTTTTTCTTGATGATTCTTGATGACAGGGTTATTTCTTCCCTGATAGTTTATTTGGTGCTGTAATCAAGGAACTATCAAAGAAAAAACCACTGAAAAAAGGGAAAAAATGCTTAAAATGTTAAAATGCTGTCTTGTAGTTTAATGATATTGCTTTTATACTTGAATTCAGAAACAAGAGACTTCAGAATATTAATACAATTTTCTAACTTTATTTTGAGGTGTCACAGCAATTAGCAATAATAAAATTCAGCATGTACCAAATGCTTGGCCTATGCACTATGGATAATTAACAAACAAGGTTATTTTAGTTGAAGATCATTTGTACTTGGAGAAAATCTATGATCCTGAAAAATGTAATATTTAAGTGACAATCTCATGCTTGATGCTTTAAACACTAAGCCAAAGTGGCTTTGTTTTCCAATGAAAGGCAATTCCTATTTGGATATCCTTGTCCTATTCACTAGTGCCTGTCCAATACTTTATTTTAAAATGCTTAAACGATTATCAGTATGCTTAAAATGATTAAAATAGGTATTGTAATCCTGTTTCCTTTTGAGCGGTAATATATACAGCTATGTATTTGATAAAGACATGAGATTAGCAGCAAGATCTAACAGCAATTGTTTCTGTTTATTCAGTTGAGTCAATCTATTAGTTAAGTATTTGGACAAGTTTTTCCAGCTGTGTGGTTAGATCTTTTGGACCTCAAAATGTAATAATCATGTAGCCTACCTCTTCTTTGGAAGGCAATGAATATTACTTTATTTATTTAAAAAGTGATTAATCAGCTTTGCTGCATGTCTGGGTTTCTCTAGCAATTTTTTTCTGAATGACACTAGATTTCTGTCCCCTCCCAACACCATCATTTTTTTTAGTGTGATGATGCCTTTTGCATATCACAAATCCTAGTTGCAAAAAAATTTCTCTCTTTCAATTGCTATAGGTTATTATGTTGTCCTTTTATCAAAAATTACATGCATGAATATATGAAAAATGTCATACACATATTTTTCTTCCAAAAATTCATAATTGTGTACTATGTATGCTATAGGAGGGAGGAGCCAATGTCACGATGACACATCGCACAGACCCGACAGTCTGGGTCTGCCAATGAAACTTTTGTCCTTGGACGGTCCAGTAGGACCTAAACCGTCCCGAAAAGACGGTGACAGGGAAGCCAAAGCCTTGCTGGTCACAGGGACACCCCAAAGTCCCTGTTTGACCCAAGGGTAGTGCTTCCAACCGAAGACAAACAGGCAGCCCCCAGGCTGGCATAGTCGGAGATGGCTCCTGAAGGAAGAGACGAAGCGAAAGCATTCCATCTGGTGAGGGTTTTTCTCTTTTTTTACTTTCAGAAGATCTGTGTTAAGAAACTTTTTTTCTTAAAAAAAATAATAACAACTAGTCCTCAGAGTAAGAATAAAGTGGCCAATTTGGTACTTATTGGACTGCTACTAGAAGATTTCCTGCTCTAGTTTGTAACGATGTTTTGTGGATTGAAGTAATTGCAACATTTCCTGTCTCCCTGCTTGTAGTCTATGGACTGATCTTTTTTTCCTATTTTTTTCCTTTTTACTACCCTAATTTTTTCTGTTGGCTAAATTAAACTTCTTCTCTTACTTCAACAAAATTTTCCTTCTATTGGTTAAAACTATATTAAATATATTTAAGGGAAAGCATAAAAAATAACAATTGACTAATTATTGAATCTGCCTGGAAGCCAAAGTCTGAACTTTGTTTCTGTTTTGGATACAATGTATCCTTTGTTCTGCTTCATATGGTTTCACTGACCTTGGAATGGAAAAGTTTGGAATTCACTTATAAAACCTGATAAAGACTTGAAAGCATGAAACCTGTTTTGTTAGTGCTTCTGGTAAATATTTTGGCAAGAGAAGGAAAAGACAAGCAAGAGATAAAAACCCTCCTATTTTAAAAACTTTGAAAGAACTGGTGTTTAAGATTTAAAATAAATACAGACACATCTCCTAAAATTTTGACAGGTTAGAGTGGCAGATTCCTTTTTCTATTTTTTTCTTTATATTCCTTTACATTTTGAAAAATGGATCAATATTCAGAGGAAGAAAATCTAATAATCCAAAACATCCTGGCTGGACTTCAAAATATTTCAGAAGGACTTAAGAGGTTTGACAAGAAATGGGACAGTTTATGGAGTGCTACAGTTAAAGAGGCAGGGGTTGGAGCCCCAGAGATCAAAGAAGAGAATGGAAACATAGAAAAAGATAAGATGTCAGATGAATCCATCAATGGACTAAATACGAGTGAAAGCTAAAAGAAGGGAAGCTGGAAAAGTGTTTTTGACAACTTGGAGACTTTCCTTCAACTTCAAGATGCAGGAGCGAAAAAAAGAGTGAAAAGGATGGAATTAAGAAGACAAATATATCCAGAAACAAGTTTGATAAGCAAAGCTAAGCCTACATTAATAACAATTAAAGAGCAATGAAACTACATGAGAGATCCTTTAAGTTACAGAGTGCGGAGAGAAGTGTTAAACTCTGAAAAGATTTCAATAAGAGAAATGACACAACTGCTGGCGAGAGAGAAAGGATTATTTTGCTACTGGAAAGACACTGGTTGATAATGCCAATTGATGATAAAAATTAGCTAATTTTTAATTATTAATAAGTAGGGATTTTAGTATTTTGTAGACTCTTATAGATTATCATTGAATGTTTATTCGTTAACATATAATATATCATGATATTAACAATGAAAGGATAACCTTAATTAGGATAAATAACCAGGCTGCAAATTGCAACTGAGATTTGGTGAAATGATAAATCTTATAAATTTGTGTTTCAGATCCTGTTATGAAGCTATAAATAATTTGGATTAGAATAAAAGGTGATGTGACATAAATAGCAAACAATTGTTTTTTTTCCTCTGTCTTTTTCTAATTACAATAATAAAAGGGAATGTTAACGCATACCTTGGAGATTATCAACTAGAAATTTTAATTTGGATTACAAATGGCAAACAATTGTGTTTTTTTTCTGTCTTCTAACTACAAAAACAAAAGGGAATGTTAACATATACTTTGGTGATTACCAACTAGAAACGTCAACATTTTTCTTTTTCTCTTTAGATTGTCTTAGATTTTAAATGGTCATTTTGTTAACAAATATTAATAGATTGTTGTTTAGAGATTGTTGCTTTTTTGCGTCTGTGGAGAGAAGAGGAGAGAAAAACGTAAATAACTCCTAGTTAACTATAATAATAATAATAAAGATATGTTAGAGAGAGGAAATGTTAGATGTCCTACTAATTGACTTTTTTTTTAGAATATGTTATAAAGATATAAAGATATGGCAGATTGACTGAGACTGGGGGAAGGGAAAAAATGCCAGTAGGTGGCTGTGTTTTTTAAATCTTAACTAAATGAAAATGGTGGTATGGTGATAGTAAAATGTATAAACTTTTAAAATATGCAATTTAAACTGAATGGACTATATGTGATTGTGGAAAGAACGCACAAAATGTACTTGTGACCAATGGATACGCTTTCTACAAGATGTAATGAAAGATGATTCTTTTCTTTTTGTGTTTTTTCTGTAATAAAACCAATAATTTTTTTAAAAAAACATTGCATGCTATAGCAAAATACATATAACATTCAGTATCTAATCCCACTGAAAGCATTAATTGTAATTATTTAACTATGGATCTTTTAAATTTATTTTCCTGACAATCTTATAAAATAGGGTTAGATTGAGAGTTGGTGATTGACCAAAAATTACCCCAGCTAAGTCTAGAGATTGAAATCCCAATTTTATAAGTTCTCCAGTGATAGAGCAATGACTCCTATAATTAGTTTTTCTTTTAACTACAGGTATTCATATACATTGTCTTTAATCTGAGTTATATTTTTCATTCTTTGATGCAAAAACTGACGTATATCAACTTTAGTTAAAGTTAGTGTATATATACCATTAATCACAGAAAGAAGCTCATATTAACTATATCTGCCCTAAAGAGACAAAGATACCATTGAAGGAACTTGCTTTTGTTAAAGGTCAGAGAGACAAGATTTGTTGTTTTTGATCATACCAGATTGGTTTGCCAGATGTGCCTGAGCAGAAATGACTAGCTAAAAAGCAAAAGCAGCAAGATGATGACAGAAAATGTCTTGCTAAATTCTACCAGAGAAGTATTCTAGACATTTTGATACTGACAAATGAAGTGATTATCTCTTATAATGAAAATAAAGGACAGATGATTAATGATGAGGATGAAGAGTAATGAGATGGAAGTTATGAAGATACCTTAGATCAAACACATCTGCCCTCTACTTCAAAAGAAATATAATAATTAGAAATAACAAATGTTGCTATGCAGGACATAATATACAGTGTTGATCGATATGCAACTGCTGCCATTACCACATAGATGCTGGCTTCAGTGGTGGGATTCAACCATGTAACAACCGTTCATACTATTTGACAACTGCATATAGACTTTGTCAAATATGGGTTTCAAAATGCAACTTTAAAGGCAAAACTCTCCAAAGTTTTGGAGCTTAGGAATGATAATGGACTACATTGGTGTGTACTACCCTAGCTGGTTCAACATCAAAGTAAAATATTCCTGGACTGTGTCCTGTGCAGTTCCAGCTGAGACAAATCAGACTGCAAAAGAAGGCTGTAGATGATATTTTGGCAACCATACAGTGCTTGGCATGGTATGTTTTCAGTTAAATGATAATCCAGACACTCTTGTGTTCAGATAGCATTTAAGAGAAGAGAGCTGGTGTGCAAAGGATCATTGTTTTGAAGGTTGCAGACAATGATGTGCTGGGAGATTTTTCTGTATGTGCAAGAAAAATATCTTCAATCAATGGCAAAGCATCCACTCTGCTGGAGCTGATTAACTGGTCTGAAGGTGTATATGAGCCACCTTTGCTATGCAAACTAACTACAGTGGAAATAAAGACATTCATTGATGAACCAATGCAAGTACCCTGTCATGCCCAATCAATAGAGAGATGTGTGAAACAAGTCACAGAGGCCGCAAGCAGACTGTATAAACATGAGAAACATGAGGATTATATCAGAGATCAAGAAGCAAGTTGGTGGCTGAAGTCAAAGAACAAATCAAACAAGACTTGATCATCAATTCGCTTTAAACATTTTTGTAATGAGATAATCGTTCTATGATGCTAGTTTATTATTGCAAGGATTTTTTTTTTGCTTAGCTAGAGAAAATTCATGAAGATTTTTTTTAATGTTTGTAGCACAAGGTGTAATTTTGAAAATATAAAGTTAACAGTATTTGGTTACAAGAGACTTTAGTGGGATATATGGTCAGACGTAGATTTACCAGACCAAGCTAAACATTGTGCAATTGCAAAAATAACAGCAGATTTGATTTTTGATGTAATGACAGATATTTTTAGAACCCTAACTGAAAAAAACCATAAAAATTAATATTCATTCTGTTAAATGACACAATAAATGACATATATTTTTATGAGATTTCCTGAAGCTTCTTTGCACTGAAAACAAAAGTGGCTGTTTGAATTAACTGTGGATGCATATTTATTTCTAGTATTTCTAGGAGCAAATTGCACAGAAAATATGCAATAATACATTTATTACTTCATGGCTAATAATGCACTTCATGCATTATTAGCCATGTAAGGCTGACAATCAGATTAAGAACCAGTACCATGAAGTTGTAACACTACTTTTACTAGAAAAGATGTAGAGACAGAATCTTACCAGTTTTTTCCTTTCTTTCTCTTTATTTTCATGTGAATTAGGGAGATGGCAGGCTATCTGACACATTTCATAAACTACTTTCCTGGATTGGATTAAGATTACATTTATTTAATCATTACCTTGGTAGCAAATCTTCCTTTAAAGCCATCATTTTTATTCACTATCCACCATGTCCACACACAAATATTTATTTGATTTTGATTTTTGATTTTATTAATATTTGTAGGCCGCCCTTTTCCCTG